>NC_135336.1:66241474-66555616 GCF_023851605.1 Tamandua tetradactyla | reverse complement strand
TTTGACAACTCACCAAACATTTTTTTGGGTTTTTAGACTATTTCAGATGTCATAATTGAAAAAGTGTAAGTAAAATTTAACGTAGCCTAGAGGACAGAAAAAAACTTGTGCAAATTCACATTTATAGCCTCTGAATTGAGACTAAACAAATCCTTCTTAATGGTAAAATGTACATTCGACTGAGTTTTAAAATGTAACCTAATAGTATAATAATTACCACTTGACATTTTCCATCCATCCTTATTTGTGTGTTTTTAAAAAATTTCTGAAGATATGTTTTCTAATAGGAATTTAATCTGCTATTTTTCACAGGAAAAAAAATCTATATGGCTTTAAAAACATCCAACAGTGGCGCTCCTTTGGCTTTGTCCACATTTGTCTTAATTAGCTTGCTGGAGACTTCTTATTTCAGATCTCATATGAATCATAAAAATATTTCTTTAAATTTTATTTTTTACTTTATACAGATACAGAAAGTAAAAACTTTCCTTATTCTCCATTCGCCAAAAATAACCACTGTTGCTATTATAATCCTATATTCCCTTTGATTTTTCCCTATACATATACCACTACTTTATGCGTAATTTTATAAACTGTTTTGCAACTTGTTTTTTTCAAATACAACAAACACCCTAAAAGATAAAGTGGTTAATCTTAGATGTATACTTAATTGTTGAAGGAATTCTTATAGAGAGAAATTGTAATGGATGGTAGAACTAAACTGTTTTAATACATCATTTTAAAACAGTTCCTTTAAGGTGAAATAGTTCATGATGGTAGCACAGTGTGAAAGCAAATTGTATGGAAATATGCATATGAATATGAGTAAAAGGACAAATGTTAGATTGTATGTATGGTAACAATAAATGAAAAAAAAATTATAGACTGTACTACCAATCATTGAGCCCTAAGTTAAACCAACTTTAATAGTGCAATTATAAAATGTGCTATATCAATTATAACAAGTGTTCCACACCAATGCAGGGTCTTGGTGGTGGGGTGGTATATGGGAATCCTTTATTTTATGCATGATTATTCTGTAAACCCACAACTTCTCTAATAAAAAAAATATATATTTTTTAATCATTTGGCAAAAAAAAAAAATAGTACTTCTAAAAAGATCTAGCTGGTCAAAACAAGGATATTAAATTATCTGATCACTTTTGATGCTTTTTGTAAATTGCAAGTAAGAAAAACAACTTTCAGTAATAAACCTATCCTAAACATTAGCCCAGCTGGTTGTTTTTGCCAAATTGTAGCATCAGGGGTCATGTCCTGTCTTCTTCATAAATGTGGGAAAGTCTTCAGGGCTCATTTTCACCACTGCAGCATTGGTCATTGTATGAAAGTACACCTTTTCATGTAGAACTTCCAGAAAAATCAGAATCCAGAACAAATTTCATGTCTCCTTCATCACAGAAGAGTGCCAGGGGTGCAGCACAGCCCTGGTCAACTTTTAGATTTTCTAGCATGGCTTTTTCATCAGCAAACCTCAGATTTTCATTCTTAACACCCAACTGCTTTGTAAGATCATTTGAATTTATGTGTCTATCACGAAGAACTGTCACCAGCCAATTGCTTTTTTTCTTTGTCTTTAAGAAATAAGTTCTTACTATGTTGGATATGAGGCATCGTTTCTTCAACTGTAAACACCACAGAAAGCTCGACTATAGCGTTGAGGACCTCAGTGCTCCACGTCGCTCCTCCAGCGCCACCTGCAAGTCGGCGTGAGCCACACTGTCATAGTGGCGGCCAGGGGAAGCTGTGAGCGCCTTCCCGCTGCCACGCCTCCAGAAGCGTATCTGGAACCTGCCTGTAAGACTATATATATCGCAATACTTATATAATAAAAAGATCCCTTGAAATATTCCTAGTATTATTTTGCTATGAATATTGTATATCTCATGATAGTAACTTTCTAGTTTTTTGTTACTTGTATGTTTGCAGTGAACAAGATATATATATATATTTACCTGTGTATATTTACAAGTATCAAGCTTGAGAGTTCCCTTACTGCCGAAATGTATATCAAAATGTATTAAATATACGAGCTAAATTACCTGAGATATTAGGTGTATAAAATTTTTCAGTTTGATAAACTGATACCTTAAAACAAAGGATAAAATGTATAAGAACTTTCTATTAAGAAAAAAAAACTGAGACAAAAACCAAACCAATATTTATTTTACCTGTGCAAAATTGAAGCATATTCTACAAAATAAGTATGTGTGTGTGTGTGTATATATATATATATATATTTATATATATATTTGTGTGTGTGTATATATATATATATATATTTGTTTGTATCTATCATCATAGTAAGTCCTTTATATTCACTTATTTTTTATTTTATGTTAGTTATGTGAAGACAGTCTGTATCAGCATGCACTCATTGCTGGTTAAACTTGTTATAGATAGTCATATTTACCTCACTTTATTTTTGCAAAATAATCATATTATGATCTTTTTAAGGGCTTATCATCTTGAGTCCATTCAGTGAATATATTTTAGATACTCATCATGAAGTTAGATATTTTTCCTTAAAATTGAGGATGCCTCAAATAACAGTTTTTAAATTGCAAAGAAAGAAAAATGCATGCACTGCACCACAAAGGTGTATATTCCTATTTCTTTTTCACCTGTAAATTTATATTATCAAAAATCAGAAGAGATGAGAAAAAAGTTAATTTCTTTTTAAAATTATAATTTTTTTCAGAATGTTTAATATAGAAATATTAGTATAGAAACATTAAATGTAAAACAGAAAAATGTTTTCAAGTTAGAGATAACTGGTTTAACTTATTCTTTTTTTTTTTCCTTTGCTAATTTACATTCAATACTTTTGCTTATAACTTCTATGTATAATGAAAGCTACAATACTTTTCAGCGGGCTGCTTTGTAAATTAGTGAGTTCAATTTTAGAAAAACATCCAGGACAATTTATGATATTCCCAAATATGATATATGTGACAGCTGTTCATTTTCTTTTCATATCTTAACACAGCTACTGATAGGAAAGAGGAAAAAAAAACAGAGCACTTATAAATGCTTTATTGAAAAATTTCAAGGAAAGAATCATCTTTATATTTATTTTTAAGTCAACTTTGTCATTCCTTTTAAAATTTTTTCATGTTACTCTACGTGAAAGAATTTAAGGTATATTGATTTATCTGATAGACCAATTCGAGTTGAAATGCTAATAAATTAAAATATGTACTTCTTCCAGGTAACAAATTTGCATTTTAACCAAAGACCTGCAAAATATGAACTTATAAATATTATAGAAAAATAATTAAAAAGTGGTGCTGTGGCAGGTGTGTAAAGAATAGAGTTGTGATAATAAAGCTTCAAACATATCTCTTGCATGACTACCAACAATTTGTAGCATACTATTATATATCACCTTCATTTTATATTTAAATTTCTCCCCCATCCATGAAAGCATTAGCTCACTTCAATATTGACTCAAAATACAAGGTACCAAAAAAAAAAAAAAAATACAAGGTAACAAAAGAAAATTAGATTAGGCCCATTTTAGGGAAGAATGTGCTGTAAGCCCCCCATCTCTATTGAAAGGTACACAGCATTCTTTTCATGGGTTGATTCAGTACTGAACGGCTAAGGTAGCCCTTCCACATCATTTCTGAATTTTCATTACTGTCGATTAATTAATTATAATAAAGATTGAGCATTGTGAAATTTTACCTGTGTCCATTTTGTGTTAATGGAGAGCAGTGTTTTAGTAACAAATGCAATGAAATGTAACTCTCTCCCTTTAGAAATATTAACACCATTGGGAAATCCTGCTTTCCATCAACACAAATCCTCAAATTTGCTGATATGTGCTTATATAAACAGTATTTCTGTAGTTCAAATGCATGATATTTATTATGATTTCAGAGGAGCAAAATAGAACATTCCCAGTGTGACTGAGCTTGTTGTCTACTTTAAATATAAAGGATATTTTTTGAAGAACCCTTGAAAAGTACAGTTAGTAAAGTGTTTATAGCTTGTTATTTAAAAAATGTTTATATTGTAATTTCCCTGTTGTGGGAAACTGCTTATGGCACCAGCAGTGTGCCAGACATCTTGTGGCCTGATGCCATCTTAGGTACTAACTCAAGTTAAGTTTCTATTTCCTCACTTCTGCTCTGCCCTTCCCCGAAATCAGCTGACCAGCCTTGGCTGATCTGCCTTTCCCAGCTTAGTCTCTGCTGATTGGTTGCTTAACTGCAGGATAATGCTCAACCTCTGCTGACGTCCAGTACGAGTCTCCTTCCCTTCCTTACTGCATAAATACCCTGAATTCGCCCTCAATAAACAAGACTTGATCAGAATCCTGTCTTGTCTCCATTCTCTGTGTCTTTTGTCCCCCATTCTCACTCCCTCCCTCAGGTCCAGGTTCGTCTGTCCCGCGGGTCGGGTCACCCTGTCAATGTGATTGAACTTTTAGAAAATATAAAAGGTACAAGGAAAATTCACTGTTTACATTTGGTTTATATTTTTAATAGAAAATGGATGGATATATGGAAAACTGGACAGACAGATGCAGACAGACAAATAGATAAAGAGAGAGATGGAGAGATAGATAGATGTTTTGAAACAAGTTGTCCACAATATCTAATGTCATTTTTAAGAAAATAATTCCATTATATGGTTAGATCATAATTTATTTGTCCAATGACTTACTGCTGAACTTGAATTTCTTTACAAAACTTTTCCTTTTTAATAAGTGTTTTGAAGGACATCCTTCTTCCTGAATATTTTAGGCCAACTTTGTTTCTTTTGTATGAATTTATAAAAGTGTGTGATTGATTATGTATCTCAGAAAACATGTTCTTAATTGTAATCCCATTTAGTGCACTCAGATGCACCACACATTAACTCATTTAACTTATAGTCCATTATATTGTGAGAAGTCCTTCTTAAACATATTATTTTCAATGGTACCTGCAAAGGTTGAAATATAGACATGAAATATAGTTTTGTGGGGAGGATATGATGAAAGATGTGTCATAAACCAAACAGAAACCAGATGTTAATCTCCTTCCTCTTGTTACTATTATTATTATTATTAGCTAAATACATTCTTCTTATTAGAGGGACCAAAAAGAATTACAAAAAATTGACACTTGTCATAATTTGAAATGACTTTACTAATTTTAATATACTAAGTGAATGAAGGAGTATTACAAGAGAGTTTATCTGGAAAAAAAATAACAAGATAAGAAAGTGTAGAGACTGAAGTAAGGAAAACAGTTTAGAGAGTATTATATTTGTTTATGGGTAGAGTTACAGGACCTGAAAAAAGAAAGATAAAGCATGATGGAGAAAACTTAACCCATTTAATGGCTGACCATAAGCATCAAGAACAAAGGAAAAATAGAATTTAATTAAAATGTTTTTGCCTTGCTAATGAAAAGAATGAATATCCTTAAAAATGACTGGAGATAATTTGCAAAATTTGGAATGTGTATTATTCTTCAAAAGAATTAATTACAATTATCCATACAACAAATTGGATATATTTTCTTCAGATTTATTCAAGCAGGGAAATCACAATGTATTGAATTATTTGGGAAGTTGTAAAGAAAATTAAGGCCAGATTGAAGATATAGACTTGCTTATTCTTTCCATATTTTTATTTAGAGCATCCGAGCTTTTATGAGAAGACTATTGCAGAAATGATGGGCAATATGTAACACTTTATTACTCTTAATTAAGCTTTCCTTGGGTAATACCAGAATTGATAAATTAGAATGAGGTGAGGAAGAGCATAGCTATTTGACATTCTTTGTATTGTTCACATGTGTTAAATTATTTAGTATTTAAACAAAATAAGCATGTCAACATGATAAAGTTATATGGCTACTTACTGAGTCTGAAGCATTCAGCATATTATTTTTATGGAATAAATATAATTTTGCTACAATCTGTTTTTCAGTAGGGCATTAATTAGTTCACACTAACAAGAATCCAATAGATTTATGCTCCTATTCACAATTTTCCTTTCTTAAACACACATGTCAGAGACATTGCTTATAAAGATATATTTATTTTGCATCTATTGTATATTTATATGCTTAAGTATTGAGCATTATTTGCATTTTGAAGCTCATTCTTATGAGTCAAAAGTAACAAGATCAGCAATTTAAAGGTTACACAAAATTACATGAAGACTATATGTTATCTTTGTTTTGGTAAATTTACTTTAAAGTATTTCTGAAATATTGCAAAAAACAGTATGATGTTAATGAAACTCGAGAATTCTTTGCGTGATCACTTAGATATATTTTAGCAAAATTGCTTTAAAGTGAATTTTTGTACACGGGCTTTTATGTTCTTACCATTATTTTAATATCAAATCAGAGGTATAATCCTAAAAAATGAAATTCTTCTGTATTTTGGCAATGAAGTAAGTTCAAAGCATCAATGGGAAGAGAAAGCCGTCAAAAAGTTATATCTACTGGAAATTACTGAATATACTAAAAATTAATAGAAATGTCCGAAATTTATAGAATACTAAATAAAGAGACAGGTTTAAACAGCATCTAGTCAAACCCCTACACTTTAGAGATGGATAATAGGAATAGTAATTTCTTGCCCCATTAATTGATACAAAATAATATCACTTAAGAAGTCAATAAATTTTTTAGTAGCAATTTTGCATATCTTCTTGATTTTAAACTAATTCAAAGGATATTTATTGAGACTATACTATGTACCAGGCAATGTTCTGGGTCCTAGATTTATCACAGTTTAAAAAAAAAAAGAGAGAGAGAGAAAGAGAAGTTCTTGACACTTAGAGTTTACATTTTAATTGGAAGAATAAAAGTCAGCAAAATTAACAAAAATCAATAATAAAGTTTCAAGTAATAGCAAATTAAGAGGAGAAAAATGAACCAAATAAGGAGCAATAGGTCTTATCTCTAAGGCTAGTTACTTCTCTAGATCAAGGAAGACCTTTCTGAAACAGTGATATTAGATTTAAATTAAAAACAGATGAAGAAGCAAGCCACACAGTTGTCTGGGGAAAGGGATTTCTAAGCAGTGGGAATTTAATATACCATGACTATAAGAAAGAATGTTTTGGCCTGTTCAAGCAGCAACATTGCAGGGAGGGTAGTGCTCCTGGAGGAGGAATACAGTAAGAGGTGAGACTGAAGTAATGCCTGAGCAAGGTAGGTGCCCTTTCTTTATTCTAAATGAGATGCCAAACCACTAATTCGTTTTGAGTGGAAGAAACGATAGAACTTAAGTTTCAAAGGTTTAATTTTAGCTATTGTTTTGAGAAGTAAGTATTGGAGGACAAGAGAAACAAGACCATTTTTTCATTAATGGAGAAATCAAGGCATGCTTGTATACATTTAAGCAATACCTAGTAAAATGCAAAAAAATTAGTGATGCAAGAGAGAAATTGGAGAAAACTAGATGATAGTTTTCAGTGGAAGGTAGAGGATAAGATCACAGAGATTACTTGATACAATAATCAGTGGAAAGTGGAAGGTGGATAGTATCATTATCTCATTGTAAAGGGGAATTTCGGAAGCTCAAGATGAGGTTCTGACATTGTCTTATTCACCCAACTCCCCAACTGTCATCACTTTTACCTTTATTTGATGAAATTCATTGCTGTAAATATTGACATGAAATATATTATAGTATTTGATGCTATTACTATCAAGGACTTTCATTTTAATCAGAAACTGAAAAGGGTTGTGAAATGACAAACGATGGAGGTATTGGTAGAATATTCATTTCCCACCCAGATTTTCTCAGGAATTGAAGGAAAGGTCAGAAACTAAGAAGCTAAAAGAAAAGAGGAGTGTGCTGGTTTGAAAGGATGTATGTCCCCTAAAAAAGCCATGTTTTAATCTAAATCCCATTTTGTAAAGGCAAAAGAATCCCTATTCAATACTGTATGTTTGAATCTGTAATTAGATCATCTCCCTGGAGATGTGGTTGTTAAACTGGATTAGGTGACAACATGTCTCCACCCATTTGGGTGAGTCTTGATTAGTTTTTGAAGTCCTATAAAAGAGGAAACATTTTGGAGAATGAGAGATTCAGAGAGAGCAAAGCAGAATGACATAGTCACGAGAAGCAGAGTCTACCAACCAGCAACCTTTGGAGATGAAGAAGGAAAATGCCTCCCAGGGAGCTTCATGAAACAAGAAGCCAGGAGAAGCTAGCAGATGAAGCCATGTTTGCCATGTGCCCTTCTCAATGAGAGAGGAACACTGACCATGCACACCATGTGCCTTTCCAGATGAGAGAGAAGCCCTGACTGTGTTCACCATGTGCCTTCTCACTTGAGAGAGAAACCCTGAACTTCATTGGCCTTCTTAAACCAAGGTATCTTTCCCTGGATGCCTTATGTTGGACATTTCTAGAGACTTGTTTTAATTGGGATGTTTTCTTGGCCTTAGAACTGTAAACTAGCAACTCATTAAATTCCCCCTTTTAAAAGCCATTCTGTTTCTGGTATATTGCATTCCGACAGCTAGCAAACTAGAACAAGGAGTCTGAAGTAGATTTAGGTCCAGTGATTTAGTGAGGCATATAGATCAGTCAAGAAATCTTTTTGTTTCTGGACAAAGCTCTACCCTGCATTCAAGCACAAAAAACTAATAACATTGGGAAAATTGGATGGTGGGACTCTTGCCACAGTCATTAGTGATCATACAGAAGTTACTCAAAGAAGTGACTATTTCTTGTTTTTGAAAATCCAATATTGAAAAATAGGAGTGGAACAAAGAACTTTTTTAACAGCCCTGACAGTTTTCACAGTTTTATTCATAGCCTAAGTTCCTTCTAAGTTGTGCCATGATACAGAGGAGAACAGTGTAAGGTCTAAGAGAGTTATATGAAATTAATCAGCAGCAAAGCCCCTACCATTGTCCTAGTTTCCCGTTCACCATTTAAGCTCTTTTTTCAGCACACAAAAGTATAATCTGGCCTAGGAATCTTAAATTTAATCTAATTTTAAATTTAACTTGTTTTTTTTTTTTTTTTGCCTTTCTTTTAATATTTTTTTAGCATCGTTTCTCTGTTCTAGTTGTATCTAGCACCACCCTTATAAGATAAATTCATTCCAAGTTTGATGATAGCTGAAGCCATGTGTTTTGGTTTGTTAATGCTGCTGGAAAGCAATATATCAGAAATGAAACGGCTTTTAAAAAGGGAATGTAACATTACAAGTGGACAGTTCTAATGCCATAAGAATGTTCACACAAAGGCGTCTAGGGAAAGATACCTGGACTCAAGAATGGCCAATGGGTCCATAATACCTCTGTAAACTGGGAAGGAATGTCGCTGGCACCTGCTGTTTCCTAGGTTTCAAACAGCTTCCCTGAGGGTGTCTTCTGCATTTTCCAAATGTCTGGGTCTCCTGTTGGCTCTGACTTCTTTCCAAAAGGCTTTCCAGTGTCAGAATCAGGACACATTTTAAATGGACAGAATCACATCTCTTCTAATCAAAAGGTCATACCCACAATTGGGCACGTCACGTTTCCATGGAAACAATCTAATCAAGGTTTCCATCCCACAATATTGAACCTGGATTAAAGGAAATATGGCTACCACCACAAGCTTGGATCAGGGAAAAGGGCAGGCTTTTTCTAGGTTACCAAACAGCTTCAAACCAACTCACCTCACTCATGTTTACTATCCTAGAATTTTCTTATTTCTTCTTTGATTTATAAATTCTTTCTTCCATTCAACAAAATTTGTTGACCACTCATTAAGGGTCATACCCTCACTTAGACATGAGCTACAATGGTGATTAAAATCAGAGAATTGAGGTACGATTTTTCCAGGCAGAGAGATCAAATTGTGCCAGGGTCTCTCTGACAGGAGTATGCATACCCCAGCCAAGAAATTTAAAGAATACCGGTTTTCCTAGAATGTTGGCAGAAAGATGAAGCAAGGGGTTGAAAAGAGAAATCTACCAAATGAAGTAGAAAAATTCAAAAATACATACTATAGAAGGACTAGATTCCATATTGGGAGTCATCTTTACCCTAAGTGCAGTGGAAAGCTATTGAAATGTTTTAAAGCAGTGGATGATTAAATTTAATTTTTTTTTTTAAATATCACCTTGACTGAAGCATGGACACTGATTCAAAGAGAAGAAAGAAGACTAATAGGATTCTATTTTAAAAGTCCTGGAAAGAGATAGTGGTGGTTTGGACTAGATATTGTTAGTGAAACTAGAAAGGAGCTACATAGGAGGAAAATCGGATTTTGGTGCTAGGTTTAATTACAAGGTATAGAAAGGGAGAGGAATCAAATTAGACTGCTAAATTTTGGCTTACTTTCATGAGACACAGATACTGAAAAATAACCAGGTCTAAAGAGAATGAGAATATTAATGAAAATAGTTCTGATTGCGTTGAAATTGAGATTATTTTACAAATATAAATGGATATTTTATGGATAATTTTGTGGTATATAAATGGATAGGAAGGTATAAATATGAGTCATGAGGAGAAAGGACACTGAACATTTATATTCATTTCCTATTTATGCATTTATTCAATATATTTTTATTGAGGATTATGTTAAATACTAGGGAAATATCAGTGACCAGGAAAGAAATGTTCCCTGCCTTCAGAGTCATTAATAATCCCAACATTTAATATCCTGATAATAGAGACTCAGCAAGAAGATTGTGGGATGAACAGATAAATAGGAGGAGCAGTAGGAGTATATGATATCATAGAAGCTAAGGACAAAGAGCTTGCAAATGAGAAAGACATAGTCAACGATACGGAAATGTGAGCATAAGATGAAATGTGAGCCATGACGTCTGGATTTATTAGTAAGGACATCAATAATGACCTCTTTTTAGTGCCATGCCTTTTGAATGAAGTGATCTGAAATCATCCTGGAGTGACTGACCACTAGTAGTTGGAAAAAATGTCACTGTGCATAATATAAGATGGTCCTATGTGAAGGCAAGATGAAAGTTGGGGTAGCACCTAGAAGGGGTTGCACTGGTCAACTGCATTTTAAGTCAGCTGTTAATAAGAAGTGATTGAAGGTGTTTAAGACACAAGGAAAAAATCTGGTTGAGAAGAAATAGTTAAATAAATAAGCAAGAAAGAGGACTGATAATAATTCAAATTCCAGAGAACACTGGGTAAGCAAGGATCCAAAGTGCAACGTGATGAGATTACCGTAGATAGTAGGCAGGAATATCATTTGCTGTAACCAAATGAAAACGGTATGCAATATTTCCCAATCTTTGTAGATTTAGATTAGGGCAAGTAGGAATTTGAGGAATTTTGTTTGTTTTCCAATGGGTAATACATGAGTTTATCTATTGCTGAAAAAGAAGGAAGGTGAGAGTTTGGAATAGATATGAAATTGTCTTTGTTCTGATGCAGAGAATGAATGAGTCAAACATGTGATAACATTGCTGTGAAGTATTGAAGGCTAATTTGAGGCTGAGAGTTTTGAAATTATAGTGGGCCTAACTTTTCTGTTGTTTAACAATGCTTGGTTGCTCACACAGAAGGTATGAATGTAAATGGAGTCAGTGTTTTCTGTAGGGAAATTTGGAAATGGTTTTCAAATGTCTCAAGAAGCTACAATACTGAGTGAATACACAATTTTAGTCTTAGAAATATGCAATGATGACACTATTACTGATATAAACAAAGATACATATACACACATTTTCATTAGAATATGGTTTAATATTTTATTTGGGAAATAAGACACATTTGATATTTATGCATTATTGTAAGGACCCAGGGCCCAGGCTCCACCTCTTCCTCCATTTTAAGAGCACATCACTGCACACAGCCATCTACACGATGGGGCAGATATTAAAGGTTAAAGAAAGTAAAACTCCCCTCCTCTAAACACAGTTGGTAACCAACTCTTGCAAGACTGCTGAAACAAATCTTACAAGAGTCTGCTGAAACCCCACTGTAACCAAATCTCACAGGACTCTGTTAAACTTTGTGAACTATGTTCCCCACTCATCTCTCTTTCTCTTGGTTTTGGGTGGAGTGCAGACTTCTAACTCCAATCGACTGTGATTGGGGAAAATTATTCTCTTGTCTGTAAGTCCTTAATTAATATACCAATATATGAAGTCCCTAATTATTATGTATGTGAAAAATTATTCTCCTGTCCGTAAGTCCCTAACTAAAATCCTTATCTAATTTTCTGCCTGGCATGTTCTTTGGTCTTGGGGCTGTGCTGAGCTGGAACAATTATATAAACAATTGTATTGCTGCCATATTTGGAATGTTCTGTAAGTATTAAAATAAGGTTATCTGGGCAGGCCACGGTGGCTCAGCAGGCAGAGTTCTCACCTGCTATGCCAGAGACCCAGGTTCGATTCCTGGTGCCTGCCCATGCAAAAAATAAAAAATAAGTTTATCTATTATTGATATTGTGTGATTTCCCTGTTATATTCAGTACAGTAAACAAATAATAGAATGACATATATATATATATATACATATATATATGTATATATATATATATATATGATATTTATTTGAAACTAGTAATCATGCAGGCAAATTTTGTAAGGTAGTATCCCAGAATGCTGATATTGATTGTTTTGGGGTGACAGAATTCAATCATTTTATTAAACTGAATTAACAGTCCTTTAACTATTCTGGAGTTAAATTTCAGTTCATTGGAAATTGTCATTTTATGAGGATCTTTTTTTGGCTAGTCAGATGTAGCAAGGACATGTGACACTAAAGATGCATAAAAGAAAAATTCATTAATACTCACGTGTCCTAAAAAAGAGAGGGGCATTATGTCTTGCCGTGCCACATGGGGAAATACATCAGGGGCATATGCTCAAGGAAGCAGGTAAGAAGCAAAGGTTATACTCATCCTGGGGACTATGTCTTTACGGTGTTATAGGGGTGGATCTGTAGTAGTAGGTCAAGCAGGAGTATGGTTTGGGGAGTTTGCATTTGAATTTGTAATGGGATGAAGCTGGGGAGGAATGGGGAGGAGAGGGAGAAGCTATTCATCTCGTATTAGCAGGTGTTAGAGTTGGTCACTGAGGGACCTAAGGACTGATGTATGATACTGAGGCAGCATGGCAGTGCACAAAGCCCCTATTTTATTTCAATTCACATCAGTTGTGTATATTTGCTTTATTCTATCTTTTTGCGAAATTCATGTGTGTTGTTTTAAGAATTCGCTTACATTTTTCAAGCATTAAAAAGGAATAGTAATGCAGTTCAAAGCCGTTGTTAATTTATAAAGGAAATTCATTTCACACTTTTTTAATGAGCATTAATTCATTTCTCAACTTAGCACAACTCACTCTTTCTGAAATAACACCTCATGGTTTGGAAAATGGGTGCTTCCTGTGATCTAGCTACGTTTTCCGAAAGGAAGCAACAGTCTTCTTATATGATCCTTGCCACCATCATCTTCAGTCTTCTAGTCAAAGTGATTGATTTATTCATCATAAACACTCTATCCTAATCAGTCCAGCTAGAATAATTCCCTAAAGTTTTTCAAATCAGAGAATACAGAGAACAGTCTTCTGCACAATTTACATTGTCACAAAGTTGTAAGAATATCATTCTCTTACTTCCAGGTACTTTATTTCATTGTAGAGAAAATTTGCTGAGAATTTAAAGCCAACATATAAAAAAAGTGGTGATAAGTGGATTCTGTATTTCCAGGGGCTTTATTTTCATACACTGCTAAGATTCTGGGGTTATCTCAATATTTATCTAATATGTTTATTTTGTTTGATTTACATTTCTGACATTATAAATAAGACAATTTTAGGACCAAATAGTATAAATACAGAATTTTATATTTCACTGAAAAATTTATTAACATAATTGTTTCTAGGATAATTCAAACCAAAATTAATTTGTCAGGGTTTTTAGGTATGTAGGTGCTATCCCTACCATTATCCATTCTATTCTTTTATATCTTTTTAAAGTTGATGCAATAAAAAATTGATTATTTCCTATGTTTGACTGTAAAGTCTAATCAATTGTTAAGTGAATTTTAAAATAGAACATTATGATTAATTTTTAGAAATCCATGGTTAAGGAAATTATAAACTAATTACTTAACTAATTAACATTTAATTCTACTACACAGAGATGGTAATGGTGATAATTATTACATATTTTTTATAGCCTGTTATATAAAATGATAGAGAGGAAGACATTTTAATTGTAAAACTGTTATACATAGGATTTTGTACATTGGCTTTTTACCTAACATTATTTTGTGGATTTTAAGAATAAGGATTGTTAAAGTAAATTATATTTTTCTATGTAAGTTAGAGTCAAAAGAAGCCCCCCAAACTATATAACCTCGATAACCATTTTGAAATATTCATAATTATTACCTTGAAACATAGTCATTTTGAAAAATATATTTAGAATCTTAAATTTGGAAGTCATGTCTCCTCAGTTATTTTTTTTTCTGTATCTTTTCAATCTCCCTTTTTAACTTTAATTAGACACAGGGCTTACAACAAATACTAATAGGTATCCAGTATTGTGCACATGTATGATACAAAGGATACAAAGATAATTAGAAAAATTGGCAGATAGATAGTTGGATAGATATTTTAACACACTTAAACTTCAATTCCTATAGAGGTTAGCTTTTTAATACTTTAAATATTTTCGTGCTTTGTTTTGGATAAAAAAATACAGTTTTTATACACTTCACTTTTGATAATGTTTAACTTAAGTCATTCTAAATTATCTAGACCTTCTATGGAAACAGGAGATTTTTCAAGACATTCATAATATGATAGTCATTTATGTATTTTAATATGATTAAATCTAAAGCTGTGATTCCAAATATAATGAAATCTTACTGGAAAAGTTTTTTTTAAGACCCTCAATTAATCATTTATAGATACCTCATTGCTTCACTCCATTCCAAATTTCACTTCAATTTTGATTTACTTATTTCTTTCTCACAATTTCCTACGTCCTCAAAATTGCTTATCTAACAAAAAAAGAAGTTGCAAGTGCACTGTTTTCATATTACTTCTCAATCACTGGTTAACTAATTTTAACTTTAATTTTTTACATGGACAGGCACCGGGAATTGAACCCAGATCTCCAGCATGGCAGGCGGTAATTCTGCCCCTGACCCACCGTCTCCCCACCCTTTGCCTAAATCACTTTAGTAGCCTTCTCAACATCCATCGTACCTTCAGTTTTTAATCATACTCCCAGTCACAGTCAGTTCATCCTGCACAGTGTTAACAGATGACGCTAAAGTAAATAAAAATAAATAAAATAAACAACAACAAAAACCTGTTGATCATTTCTCTTCGCTACTTAAGCAAAAACACCATCACCACCACCAAACAAACAAGGAATAAACATCCTTACAAATAAAGTCTCAGCCCCTGGATTTAATACTCAAATGCCTAAAAATGCTCTCTCTAATCTACTTTGCAGACACATTCACAGCATTCCCCAACATACATGCTACCTTTCTCCCAGAGTCCTTGTTATTCTGCAACAAATATCATGCCTTCCTATCTTTCGTGTGTTCATATTTTTCTTCCTCCTTGAATTTTTTTTATCTTGACCACTGAAATTTTCATGTTCCCTTAAGGTCCACTCATATATCAATAGCTTTCTGGTACCATCATCTACTATTTGAAGTGCTCTTGTTAGTGTTTTCTCTTCTCCCCTAAGGTGCCTAGATTTCATGCCATTTCATCTGATACTGCTGTCTCTGTAGCTGTTAATGAACATAACATGCCTTCCTTCTTAGCTTACAACTATTTGTGTTCAGAGGTCATATGGCATATTTTGTATTTGGAGATAATGTGTTTCATGTTCATTTTATGTATTGAGTTATAAATCTTGTGGCCTACTGTATATACATTATGGGAGCTAGTTAAGTAAACATTTATTTCAGAAGTATTGTGTGTTCTTTTAAGCTTTAGTTTAATAAATGATGCCATTTTATTTTCTATTGTTAACACATCTATTTATTATCTGCATTTTATTTTTTCCCTGTGTAACAATGCAAACATTCTTTTGTTGTTAGACCTTGAGGACTGGCCTACTAAGAAGAACATATTTGTATTATGACATCAGGTCAATGTAAGCATCATTTTTATGAAAATCTAATGGCAGGAAGCCACTCTTCATTTAATAAATGAAGTCTGGCTCATGCAGGTAGTGCACTTATCTTATTAAACTTGTCCTTTAAGGCATTAGTTAATCAAAAAAAGTTGAAAATATGGAAAAACAAATCTCTAGCACTTTAATTTAACTGTTACAAAAATACTATATTAACTGCAGGTTCTTTGAGGTATTCTGAACAAGAGAAAATATTGCCTTTCTATAAAACTAGCAACTTCCTATTGAGTATTGAGAAATGACGTATACACCCATCGAACTAGCACTAATTTATTGGGTCATTAGTTGGAAAACTAAATTATTTCAATAGAGTGCTACTGTTCCTCTTTCAATTTGAAATAAGCTATGGTATAATAAATAAAAAGGAAAATTCATATACTAGGTAACCAAATTTTTCTTTTACATTCTGTATTGTAGAAAATGACTACACTGGTAAGAATGTAATCAATATGTTACTAGGTGAATTAAATTAGTATAGTATGACAATATGGATAGCATCAACCTTGAAATGCATTTTGTCATTGTGAAGGCAGGTTACTTTAAAGATTTCATTAGTGCTGATGTGGAGGCGGTTGTGTTGTTTATTGTAAGTATATGGATATATTACCTAAGCTTTTCCTTATCTTCTTAAAATCCATAAAATAAGGACAAGTGACTACAAGAAAGTACAAGGGGATACTTTACAGGAGTGTATTATAATTTCCAAGAGGTCGTTTAGTAGATACTTTCATCCATTTAGGACAAACTGTTATTCTATATACCTGTGCACTAGTCACACAAACATATAAATGAGTGATAGGTGATGAAGCTATTCATAGTTGGTCAACCCCAGGAGAATGCACATTTTTATATTGATCCGAAACTCAAGCCCCTCATAATTTCTATCCTTTTGACCTTAGTTCTTTTAAAGTGATTATACATTCCAGAGACTCAGGCATTGTTCTTCCATAGTTAACCCACTCACATATCTGAAAACAAGTATGTTATCTCTAATTCATCTCTTGTTCTGATTAAAACCCACATTCCCACAAATTATAAGTCACAGTTTCTATGCCATGTGTAAACATGGCTAGTTTATAGTGTCACTTCTTTGGTCAAGCAATCATAGATCTCTTTGTTACTGTGAGTGTGTTTTATGTCATTAGTCGGTTGATTGCATCTATGTTAATTACATCTACAATAAACAAAGGAGATTACCTTCTATAGTTAGAGAACTCTCATTCAATAAGTTAAAGACCTCAAAGGAACAACTGATTTCAGCAGTCAGAAAGAAGAATTTCTATCATTATTTTAGCCAGGATGCTTCTCCTTGTGATTTCATTGAAATCTACATGGAGTTCCCAACTTGCAGCCTATTTTATGAATTCAAACTTGATAAATCCAACTCTCATGTGAGCCAATTCCTATAATAAATCTCATAATATTTATATTTTGGCTCTATTTCCCAGGAGAAAACTGACTGTATTAGCTAGGATTCTTTAGAGAAACAATCAGCAGGAAATATCCGTAGATATAAAATGTATGAAAGTGTCTCACAAAACCATAGGGACATAGAGTCCAAAATCCATAGGGCAAGCTGTGAAGCTGATGACTCTGATGGAGGGTCTGGATGAACTCCACAGGAGGGGCTCACCAGCTGAAGCAGGAAGAGAAAAACTGTCTCTTCTGAATCCTCTTTAAAAGTTTCTCAGTGATTAGATGAAGCATCACTCATTGCAGAAGACACTCCCCTTGGCTAACTAAAAATGCAATCAGCTGTGGATGCAGCCAATGTGATCATGATTTAATTCTATGAAATTAAAGTGATTAATTTCACTTTAATTAATTAAGTGATAGACAGGCCAGCACTTGTCCAAAGGTTATCACCATCTGGCCAAGTTGACACATAAACCTTACCATGACACTACCTAATACAGGTAATAACATTACCTCGGATGTGTTTTATTTTATCAGTATATGTTTTAAATCATAATTGAACTCATTTTTTGAGTTGTTGAGAGAAGTGTACCAGATATTATGGCCAAAATTGCTTTGTACACTTTTTGCAGTGTTACAAGTTGAATTTTAATTATCTATGCATATTAAACATGATCAGTTATGTATGCTGTAATGATTGTAATATTCAATGCAGTAACATATTTGTGCTTTTTAATCATAAATTATTATAAACATGTAATCTCAAATTATTACCAGTGTTTGACTGATTCTCTTACTTTAAGCACCTAGAGATATTTTAGAATCCCAGTTTAAATAGACTAAAATATCAAAACTCTACTCCTCTCTTTAAGTCATATATGAATTTGCCTTTTAGAATTTCTTTATCCAATTTCCTGAGTAAAATTTCAAACAGCATAAAGCCCCACCCTAGTCCAGATGTTAAATTTATGGTAATTTTCTCCAACTAAATTTCACTACATAATATGTTTTTTAAGGAATACCTGTTTTTAGCATAATAATATATACTTAACTAATTGTTTGCCACACCCAACTATATGGAAGATTAAAAATTCTTTATATTCTATAATATTGACTTTGTGATATAGAGAGGGAAAATGAAGAAAAGAATTGAAAAATGGTGGTATAATTCCACAATTATAGAATTTGGCAGAATTATTTAGATGTGGAAAAGTAAAATGGTACAGCTGTTATGAAAAAAGGATTTGGTGTTTCCTCAGAAAATTAAGTATAGAATTATGATATTCTCACAATTCCACTTCTAGGAGCAAAAAAATTAGAAGCAAAGATTCAAATATGTATCTGAACACTTATGTTCATAGCCACATTATTGACAATTACCAAAAGATATAATAATCCAAGTTTCCATCAACCAATGATTAGATAAACCAAATGTGATATATATATATATATATATATTACATATATATATATATATATTACATATATATATATATATATATATATATATATATATATATATATGTAATGAAGTATCATTTGGCCAAGAAATGAATGATGTTCAGATGCATGCTACAACATGGAAAAGCCTTGAAGACATCATGTGGAATGAAATATGCCAGATATTAAAGGACAGATATTGTACTATTTCACTTATAAGGAAAATTTAGAATATACAAATTCATGGTCAGAATCTAGAATACAGATTACCAGCAGTCAGTATTGGAGTATGGAAGAGGAAATGAATCCTTAATTGATATACAGTTTCAGTTTAGGGTGATGCAAAAGTTTCCATAATGGATGGTGGTGATGGCAGCACAACAGTGTGAATAGAATTAACACCATTGAATTGTATATTTGACAGCAATTAAAAGGGGGAAATTTTAGGTTTTTTATATGTCACCAGATTAAAAATTGATAAAAGCCATTAGAACTGTACAACACAGAGATTAAACACTAATATAAACTATGAAGTACAACTAATAATATAATTATAATAATATTGCTATCAATTGTAACAAAGACACTAAAATAAAGCAAAATGTTAATAAAAAGGAAATTGTGGGGTTGTGTTTATGGAAATGTGTACTTTTTGTATGCTTTTACTGTGAACCCACAATAGGTTTAATAAAAAAAAAAAAGAGAAATAACCTAAAGATAGCAATCAAATTCTTCAAAGAATCCTAAGTGACAAAAAATTTGCAAGGTCATACATTTTTTGGTTTGAATCTAGTTTCAAAGCTTTGGACCCCAGGGATAATTTTGAATAAAGATCTTCAATAAAATCACAGCCAGTATACTCAATCTGGACTAAAACAAATGAGAGTTTATTAAGATTCTTTTCACTTTGCACATTATTCATATGGATCTTATTTACGGATTTGTAGTACCTGTAATTGAGGGTTATTTAGTTAATATTCCCAAACCATGTTTTATTAAATTAAAGGCTCGTAGTTAATAAACTTTATAATCTGCTAAAATTTACATGTAATTATGCCTGTATTAGTCCGTGTTCTCTAGGAAAACAGAACCAACAGGCGATATTTCCAACAGGAGATTTATGTGTCTCACACAAATGTGGGGATGCAAGGTCCAAAATCTATGAAGCTGTGAAGCTGGCAACTCTGATGAAGCATCTAGCTGAATGCCACAGGAGAGGCTCACTGGCTTAAGGAGAAATGAAAATTCTCTCTTCTCCCTTTAAAGTCTTCAACTGATTAGATCAAATCCAATGGATTGGATTCTCTCACTTGTGGAAAACAAACCCTTAGTTTATCATAGATGTAATTAGTCACAGATGCAACCAACTGACTGATGATTTAAGAAACTAGCCTTCTGGTTTATCAACCAACCATGAAGTGTCCTTGCCGTAAAGGTTAGACCAGTGCTTGTCTGATCAGACAACTGGGCACCATCTCCTGGTCAGGTTAGTACCTGAACCCAACCATCACAGTACCATTTATTTGATT
This sequence comes from Tamandua tetradactyla, assembly GCF_023851605.1. Classification (NCBI taxonomy): domain Eukaryota; kingdom Metazoa; phylum Chordata; class Mammalia; order Pilosa; family Myrmecophagidae; genus Tamandua; species Tamandua tetradactyla. Next base: position 66,535,095 of record NC_135336.1, on the reverse strand, counting down.
TAACCAGCCTGTGAAACAGATGTTGTTACTGCTGTTGTTCTTATTACCATCTTAAAGATGAAGAAATAGGTGCTTAGAAATATTTGGTAACTCAAGAAAGTTACATAGGACGTTAATGTCAGAACGCAAATCTCTGGCAGTAAAATCTTGTTATTTTCCCTCTGATTTTGTCTCATTGTCAACATTTTATGAACTGAAATTAGTTGTAAAATATCACTTGACAGTAGATGCTCAATACTGCTTACAATATTAGATGTATTGCTTTCTGCTTTCTCACTTTACGAGCTTCATAGACCTTAAACACAGTCATTTTCTGCTCTTGACAGGTACATTTTGAATAAAACACATAGGAAGAAAGTACCAATGAAAATTCTAATGTGGTATGTGGTTAGATCAATAATTATTGGATATCAAGTCTTGATTTAACCCAAACGAATATACAACAATATAATTTGAGATGAAATGTGAAAAAAGGAACAAAACTGATTCTTGCTCATGTGTCAGCTCTCTGACAACGTGATGCAAAAGAGGCCTGGTCTATATTTCTTTAGCTATATTTGTTATACACTTTTGGCATGTTATTTTTTGCATTTTAAATCTTATTTTAATAGATTCGTTATGCATCCCTTCTTCAAAGGTACAGAAAATAATGAAACAGAAATAATAGTTCATATGGAATCTCACTTTTAAAAACCTTTTGAATTTATGAGTGTTTTAATGCCAAAAATTCTATTCTGACTGACAAGTCATATTATATTTTATTATGACATTATTGTGAAGTATATTTTATGGATTTCAGCACATTACTGTGGCAACTTTAGTGTCCTTTCTAGGAATACTGCTTTGACTTTTATATCTTTTGTAAAACGTGTGCACCATTTTAAACTTCCAATGTGTCTCACTGTTCATATTTTATTCTCTTTTAAGCTGCCTTACTTACATAAATCATTCTACTTAGATTGGATATTAGTAATTTCATATAAGACAAGAGCAATTTGATGGGCAATTCAGTCTTACTTTTGCAAGGTTAAAAAAAGGCAGGTGTCTTAGAAATCTGTCTGAACTAATTTAAATGATCTCATTTCAAGAGTGACCCAATCGAGACTCTTCTATGCTGCTAAGTTTCAGAATTCCAACACTTAATAGTATTTCAGAAAATATAAATATTAATAGCTGCTCTTTAAATTCAATGCATATATTATCATTGATATTTCCACCTATTGATGCCCTGTAAATCTGTATGTTTTAATGAAAAAAATATAGATTCTGTGTCCACAGTAGCCACAACATTATGTAAAGATGGAATAAAAACAATATATATGCAACCATTATAGAAGTAATAAAGGAACTTCAGTGACTACATATATAATATTTGGTATCAAAAAGTAATGCATTCAAAGCCAAAACCTACTTCTTAATAGTGTTGTGACATTGCACAGTTATTGATAATATTTAAGGCATTCTTTCTTCCTCTACAAAATAGGCATAATTATAGCCACTATGTTGGTTTGTTTTGGACATTTAATGAGGCAATGCATGTGCTGTTTAAAATATGTTAATAAATGGATAAACATAACATCCTTTTCATATGAAAGATATATGGAAGCTTGTTATTTGAGTTAATTTACAGTTAATGTAAATTTGAAATAAAAAACCAGTAGAATTTTTTTTGGAACTTAAAAAGAATAGTCCTGTAAACTGTATTATTGACTTGTAAACATCTGGAAATCGAGGTGATGGCAGCACATTATTGTGAGTGCAATTAACAGCACTGAATTATGGGTGTGACTGTGGTTGAAAGGGGAAGTTTAGCTTTGTTTATGTCACTAGAAGGAAAGCTAAAGGCTAAAACATAGAACTGTATAAAATAGTGATTTTTTTTGTAAATGATGCCTGTTGTTAATAGAACAAATATAAGAATGTTCTTCCATGAACTAGAACAAATTTATGCCACTATTATATGAATAATACAAACTATGGACCCAAGTTAACAGTAATATTGTAATCTTTCATTAATTGTAACAAAGATATCATACCAATCCTAATATCAATAATAGAGGGTATAAGGAGTACCAGATTTTTATTTTTATATCAATGAAATTGTTCTCAAAATAATTGTGGTGATAAAGGCAAAGCTTTCTGATTACGGCAAGAGGCATTAATTGTACACTTTGGATGGATTGTGTGGTATGTGAACAGAACTGTTAAAAAAAACAAAAACATCAAAAAATTTTTAAGAAGAAACAGAAGACTGGGTATTAAAAAACAAATTCAGTAATGTCCTAAGAATAATGCAAACAATGGAATAAATCAATTATGCTTTAATTGAGATACATATATATTATAAATATATATAATTACATATATAATATACTGAGAATTGAAGAGCAAATTAAAACCCCATTTTAATTACATACAACATACAACATAAATTTTGCATTTATCAGTTACTCGAATTATATCAAAAGATTTCAAACTTTATAAAATTGAACTAAATATTTGTCAAATTCTGTAAATGGGTATAATATAAACATGAAACTACAAATGTTTTTTCAAAGTCCTAAAGCAAGGATTTTAAATAGGAAAAAGTAAATACGTTCACAGTCAAACATATTAAACTCTGATGCCAATGGTGTTTGTTATATAGTAAACAAACAAAAACATCAAATATATACAAAAATCAACAAAAACAGCCTAAGACCCAACAATTGAAAGCAACTCCCAATATAAAGAAGAATATTAAAATTTGGTGATATCATTTAACCTGGGAATAAACAACTTTAGTAGCTAGCAGTGAGTGCTAATTTAGGTCCAGGCTTGATGCTTGCTAATGACTTTGCATGATAAATTTGTTTAATTATCAGAAGAATTTAATATATTATTGTCATCCCCATTAAAGAAAATAACATCTCTAGAGTATAATGAAGTTATGGCCATTGTAACTTGATCCTACAAGAAATATTCCAAAATATGAAATTATCTACATGAGTACATCTGTTATTCTCAGTATATCTTTGTGATAAAGATTATGAACTTTAACCTGATGTCAAATCTGGATTCACCATTTTTTGCTCTGTGATCATAGCAAGTGATATAAACTCTCTGTATCTCAGTCCCCATATCAATGGCAAAGGAAAATATGAATACATACCTTGTAGGGTTCCTGTAATAACGAAAACACCCTAATTTCTAATATACTGCTTGTCATATTTAAAGTGCTAAATCTCTCTTTGTAATTCAGATGATGCTGATGACTATGACACGCATGATGATGATTTAAAATAGCAAATAATTGAAAGCAAACCTAAGAATCACTAACAACAAAATCATAACTCAGTAACTGCTGTTATTATGTAGCCTTTAAAATGATATTTTTGATGTTACAGAATTAGTGAAAAATTCAAATAGTACAAAATAGAGTATAAATATCAGAATAAAATTTTTTTGGTTTCATGTATATGTTAAAAGGAAAAGAATATGACATGAAAATTACATATATTTAATAAAACATTTATATAATTAAAGCATATAATTAAATACACTTTGAAATATATATGCAACTATATATTAAATTAATTATTTAATTTAGTTCAAGAAATTAAAACTATTCCACCAAGTTATAGCTTGTTTACTGTTTGTAAATCTGGAAAAAATAATTAGGAGTCCAAATCACAATCCAAAAAGAAGCACCATTGACAATTTCAATTTAACAGACTCCTGTTAAATTGTCACTATTATCTTTACTGTACAGTTGGGAATATGCATGGAAAAATATATTTCTTGTTGACTGGGTCTTCTTATTCACATAATGTGCATCCAAAAATATTAATTGCTTAGTATTTTCTCACCTATTTTCATATTTTTTTATATTTTTTGTCTCTTTGTCACTGTTCTAGTTTGCTAGCTGCTGGAATGTGATATACCAGAAATGGAATGGTTTTTAAAAGGGGAAATTTATTAACTTGCTAGTTTACAGTTCTAAGGCCATGAAAATATCCAAATTAAAACAGGTCTATAGAAATGTCAAATTAAGGCAGCAACAAGAGGTTGCCTTCACTCAAACATGGCCAATGAAGTTCAGGGTTTCTCTCTCAACTGTAAAGGCAAATGGTGAACATGGTAATATCTGCTAGCTTCCTCTCCAGGCCTCTTGTTTCATGAAACTCCCCTGGGAGCGTTGTCCTTCTTCACCTCCAAAGGTCTCTGGCTGTGTGGGTGCTCTGCTTCCTGGCTCTCTCCAAAATGTCTCCTCTTTTAAAGGATTCCAGTAAACTAATCAAGACCTAAGTAAAATGGGTGGAGTCACATCTCCCTCTAATCCAAGGATAATACCCACAATGGGCACCGTGGAGATAACTTAATCAAGTTCCCAGTCTACAATACTGAACAGGCTTTAAAAGAAAGACTGCCTCCACATGATGGGATTAAGATTAAGGCATGTTTTTTCTGGGAAGCATAAATCCTTTCAAACTGGCACAATCAGATTTTCCAGAAGATTTTCCAAAATTCCATTTCAAATATTATGTTGAGCTTTTCAATTTTACCTCCACATTTTAAATTTACAAGATCTTTTTTCTTTCACTTTGAATCTTTTTTAAGGTTACTTTGCTATTGTTTTCAGGATATAGCATATTATCTCTTTGAGGAGATAATGGTGAATTTCCTGTTTGTCTTTGTAGTTTTGTTTTGCTTATTTATGAGGTTCTATTTTCAATTTACCTGTTTCATTCATGCCAACACTTTGTTCAGACAGGTAATACTTTTTGTATGTTCTTCTTAAATTGAGGTATTAAAAGGTCATCGGAAATTTGTTAACAGTGATTTCCACGGCAGGATGATCTTTCAGTCTTTCTCCTGAGGGTGGATCAGAAGTTTCCATTATCTAATCTGAAAGGTAAAACCTAGTGCTCAGGATTTCTGCATTGAGTGTGTGAAAATGATAGTGTGTTTCTAGATTCAGAGTACTGATACCTGGACCCAACATTCATGTTTGCATATGGCACCTATGTCATCAACTCTCCTTGATGCTTTCCAGACCAGGGAGCCTCTTTTTAAATACTCCAAACACGAAACATTTAATCTTTTGCTAGAATAGGGGAGGGATTTTTACTATTTGGTACAGAATGGGATAAAGATCTGAAGCCTTTAATTAAAGCTTTTAATTAAACAAATTTCACAATCATCTTTATTTAGTTTGCCCCCATGATTATTCCTCTTGCAGAAGTTTACAATGCCTCTTTTCTTGAGTTTTTTGAAATCTGTAACAGAACATGGGTTTATGTCAAACATAACCATCCCTCTGATTTCCAAAATTTCTTCTTTATACAAGTTTTCAACTATTGAAATATTAGGAATAAGATATACACTTTTCATTAATTATTCTCAAATTTACCAATTAAACTTATTCACTCCATGACTTTAGCCATAATGCTTATAGAACTTACTTTTCTGCAGTAAGAAGTTAAAAACTAAATGAAGATTAAGAAAGAATTGTAGGGAGAAGATGGCGGCTTAGTAAGACGCGGGTCTTAGTTCCTCCTCCAGAAAAGCGACTAAAGAAACAGAAACAATACGAAACAGCTCCTGGAGTCACGACAGAGACCAAAAAGACAGCGTACCCCATTCTGGAACGGCTGAACGGGCAGGGAGAATCCGCTGCGGTGAGATACCCGTGGGGCACGCGTTTTCCCGGCCGGGACGGCTGGCGACTGGGGTCCCCTCCATGCACGTGGCTCCCCGGTCTGACTGGGAACGTTGGATAGCGGGGCCCTCCCGTCACGCTTGGCATCTCGGGCTAGCTGGGCAATTTGGACTGGCACTCCCCCAAGCCGCGGTGGCCGGCGACCCCCCCTCCATGCGCGGTTTCCCAGGCCGACTGCGAGATTCGGATTGGCGAGTTAAAGGAGCCACAGCATCTTTTACTGGTGGGCCCCGCAGACAGACGAGTGCCACGAGCGCCACCTACTGGGCAGGAAAAGAAAAACAGAGCCCAGAGATTTCACAGAAAAACCTTTCAACCAGCTGGGTCCCACACCCAGGGAAATCTGATCAAATGCCCAGACACCAGCAGAAAATAATGGATGACGCTCGGAAAATTGAAGATATGGCCCAGTCAAAGGAACAAACCAATAGTTCAAATGAGATACAGGAGCTGAGACAACTAATGCTGAATATACGAACAGAAATGGAAAAACTCTTCAAAAACCAAATCAATAAATTGAGGGAGGACATGAAGAAGACATGGGCTGAACAAAAAGAAGAAATAGAAAATCTGAAAAAACAAATCACAGAACTTATGGGAGTGAAGGACAAAGAAGAAAAAATGGAAAAAACAATGGATACCTACAATGGTAGATCTAAAGAGACAGAAGCTACAATTAGTGAACTGGAGGATGGAACATCTGAATTCCAAAAAGAAACAGAAACTATAGGGAAAAGAATGGAAAAACTTGAGCAGGGAATCAAGGAACTGAATGACAATATGAAGCGCACAAATATACGTGTTGTGGGTGTCCCAGAAGGAGAAGAGAAGGGAAAAGGAGGAGAAAAACTAATGGAAGAAATTATCACTGAAAATTTCCCAACTCTTATGAGAGACCTAAACTTACAGATCCAAGAAGTGCAGCGCACCCCAAAGAGAATAGACCCAAATAGGCATTCTCCAAGACACTTACTAGTTAGAATGTCAGAGGTCAAAGAGAAAGAGAGGATCTTGAAAGCAGCAAGAGAAAAACAATCTGTCACATACAAGAGAAACCCATAAGACTATGTGTAGATTTCTCAGCAGAAACCATGGAAGCTAGAAGACAGTGGGATGATATATTTAAAATATTAAAAGAGAAAAACTTCCAACCAAGACTCCTATATCCAGCAAAATTGTCCTTCAAAAATGAAGGAGAAATTAAAACATTTATAGACAAAAAGTCACTGAGAGAATTTGTGACCAAGAGACCAGCTCTGCAAGAAATACTAAAGGGAGCACTAGAGTCAGATACGAAAAGACAGAAGAGAGAGGTATGGAATAAAGTGTAGAAAGAAGGAAATTCAGATATGATATATATAATACAAAAGCCAAAATGGTAGAGGAAAATATTATCCAAACAGTAATAACACTAAAAGTTAATGGACTGAATTTCCCAATCAAAGACATAGAATGGCAGAATGGATTACGACCCAGCAATACCACTGTTAGGTATCTACTCAAAGGACTTAAGGGCAAAGACACAGACGGACATTTGCACACCAGTGTTTATAGCAGCATTATCTACAATTGCAAAGAGATGGAAACAGCCAAAATGTCCATCAACAGACGAGTGGCTAAACAAACTGTGGTGTATACCTACGATGGAATATTATGCAGCTTTAAGACAGACTAAACTTATGAAGCATGTAATAACATGGATGGACCTAGAGAACATTATGCTGAGTGAGTCTAGCCAAAAACTAAAGGACAAATACTGTATGGTCCCACTGATGTGAACCGACATTCGAGAATCAGCTTGGAATATATCATTGGTAACAGAGACCAGCAGGAGTTAGAAACAGGGTAAGATAATGGGTAATTGGAGCTGATGGGATACAGACTGTGCAACAGGACTAGATACAAAAACTCAAAAATGGGCAGCACAATAATACCTAAGTGTAATGTAACTAGGTTGGAACACTGAATGAAGCTGCACCTGAAATATGGTTTTTTGTTTGTTTGTTTGTGTGTTTGTATCTTTTGTTTTTGTTTTTTTTCTTTTTCCTTTATATATATATATATTATTAGTATTATTATTTTAATTCTCTTCTCTATATTAACATTCTATATCTTTTTCTGCTGTTTTGCTAGTTCTTTTCCTAAATCAATGCAAATGTACTAAGAAATGATGATCATACATCTATGTGATGAAACTAAGAATTACTGAGTGCATGTGTAGAATGGAATGATTTCTAAATGTTGTGTTAATTTCTTTTCTTTTTTTTGATTAATAAAAAAAATTTAAAAAAAAAGAAAGAATTGTATTCATGGTTTGGATGACAATCCATGTGAGAAGGGAAACAACTGAGATAAAGTATCAATATCAATACTTGATAAAGAAGATTTCAGAGAAAGAAAATATACCATATATAAAAGGGTGTATCACAATCCTAAATGTTTCTTCACAGAGCAAAAACTAAATGACCTGAAAGGAGGAACAGCTATGTACAAAATATATTTGAAAGAATGACCACATTTTCTTAGTTATTGGTAGAACAAGTAGAGAGAAAACTAGTAAAGATATAGAAAATTTGAAAAAACACTACTTGTCAATTCGAAGTAATTGATATTTATGGAATACCCCACTGAGAAATGATAGAACACCCATTTAAGTACTCATGAAATAGTCATGAAGATAAACATGGGTCAATAAAAGACAAATCTCAATATATTTACCTTTCTGACTTGGCTCTGGCAGGTACTGGGAATCGAACCCGGGTCTCCAGGATGGCAGGCTAGAATTCTACCTGCTGAGCCACTGTGACCTGCCTTCAATATATTTAAATGGATACAAATTGTCAAGATGTCATCCCTTAACAAAATGCAACTAAATTAGAAAATAATTATAAAAAGATACCCAGAAATCCCTATATATTGGGGAATTAAACATCATATTGCTAAATAATGTTTGTTTCAAAGATGAAATCACAAAATAATTTAGAAAATATTTTGTATTAATGAAAATGAAAACAAAATATATATAAATTTGGAAAACTCATTTAAAGCAATAGTAAGAAAACTAGAGCTTCAACTTCATATATTAGAGTACAAGAAAAATTTAAAATCAACAATCTGTTTCTACCATATTGAGAACAAGTTAAGCTCAATATAAGTTGGAAGATAAAATAATAAACATAAAATATAGTCAAAGTAAAAGGACAGATACAATTAGTGACACAAAAAGCTGGATCTTCTAAATTACCCACAAAAAATGATGTCTATCTAGATAGACGGACAAATTAAAAAAGAGAAAACACAAATACAAATTGCCAATATCAAGATTTAAAGGGATGACATCCTTGGATAGCCTAGAAATACTAAAAATAGGTATGGATCTATTATAAACAATTTTATGCCAATAGAATCAACAACATAAATGAAAGGGAAAATTTCTTAAAAGATACAGATTACAAAAATTGACTTACAAAGTGTTTTAGTTTGCTAGCTGCTGGAATGCAACACGCCAGAGGCAGAATGGCTTTTAGTAAAATTAAATTTTGTTAGATCTTCAGAGGAAAGGCAGCTAACTTGCAACTGAGGCTCTTTCTTACGTGGGAAGGCACAGGGTGTTTAAAAAACACTTAAATGTTTAAAAATTAAATTTAAAATAAATAATAAAAGCATGAAATATTTGATGATAAATTTAGAAAAGTACATGCAAGTTCTAAACATTGAATAGTGCAAAACACTGTTATGAGAATTTAAGAAAGACCTAAATAAATGAAGACAAATCCTATGTTCATTGATTACCAAACTAATAAAATGTCAATTCATCTCAACTTGCTCTGTGTATTCAATAAAATCTCAACATTTGTTTATATGTTGTAGAAATTAACAATATGTAACATGTAATATATAATAGCATAAATGACTCTCACTGCTCAATAAGAAAAAATGTGCAAAAGATTTTTTTTTAAATATGAAAGACAAGGTGTGTGCATAGCCAATAATCCCATGAAAATAGGTTCAGCATCACTGGATAACAGAAATATGTGTAAATAAAATATATGCACATAAAAGATTGACTAATAAAGTGAAGTGACAATAGCAAATCTTATTGAGGACATAGAGCAACTAAAGCACTCATATGTTTTGTTGAAAAAGTAACATTTTAGAAACCATTTTTGAGATTTCTTTTAAAGTTAAATATGCACTTACTACATGTCCAAACCTTTGTTTCTTTGGTGCTTTCCCTAGGAAGAGAAAGCATAGCTACATAAACACTCATATGCACATTTTCATAGCAGCTTAATTGGTAATAGCCAAAGACTGAAAACAACAAAAATTTTCAATTAGTGAATGGATAAACCAACTGTGCACTATAATTAAAAAATAAAGACTCATGAACTGTAACAATATAGTTGACTCTCAAAAACATCATGTTGACAGAAATAAGTCAGATAAGTGAAGGAACAGACTGTATGCTTTAATTTCACACATACTAAAACAGCTTGGCTGCTCAAGCAAATAACCATGCATTAAGGCGGCTTACACCATGGGAATTTATTACCTCATGGTTTTGATGCTAAGAAAAAGTCAAAATCAAGGTGTCAATCAGATGATGCTTTCTCCAAGAAGACTGTGGTGCTCTGGGGCTGGTGACCCTTGATCTTAGGCTTCTCTGTCACATGGAAATCCACATGACAGCCTCTCCTTGTCCCTACCTTTTCTTCTGGGTTCCACAGAATTTCAGCTTCTTGCTTCCTATGGCTTTCTCTCTCTCTTTCTGAATTTTATTTTGCTTACAAGGGACCCCAGTAATAGGATTAATATACATCCTGATTGAATTGAGCCACCTTAACTAGAGTAGTATCGTCAAAAGATCCTTCTTACAATGGGTTCACACCCACAGGAACGGATTGAGTTTAAGAACATATTTTTGTGAGGTATACCATGTGAAACCAACACAGTGTATAAATCCATGTATACAGCATAACAGAAAATGTAAATATGATTTACAATGATCGAAGGCTCATCAACAGTTGCCTAAGTGCAGTATTTGCTAGAAGAGGCAAAGGGGGTGATGTAAATATTTTATATATTAAACAATATGGTGTGTGCATGGATGTATAACTTCTTCAAAATGTATTGAAATAAGTTCAATAATAATTTTAAAAATATTAAAATAAGTGTGCTACCTCAATTACATTTGTTTTGGAAACATGTGACTTCCCACAAATTACATGTAAAACTTATATCCAATATTTTGATGTTGAATATAGGATGAGTGAAATTTTGGAATATTTTAAAATAAAATACGCATGTGTATTTTAATAACATAATTTAAATTCTTATTCAAAGTTTTTAGCCTCCCATGATCTAATAGTAATTTGGGGCAAAAAGAGGAAGGAGAGGAGAAGGAAAGAGTAGAGAAAGGGGAGATAGTGGAAGTTCAACAACTTGACAGAAAGCTGTAACATGCAGAGTAAGGTGACCAATGACTGTGGGGTCCCAGGATTTTAAATTCCAAGATGCCTAACTTTCTAATTAGACATGTTTGTGGACCTCATTCCAGATGCCAAAACCTCTAAGTTCACTATCCACTAGAATTGTAAGGATCTTTTGTGTTTAGGAAAGCAAGAAGCAAGAATAAGTGCTGAGCGTACTTGGATCAGTGGCAAATAAGTTAGAATAGAAAAATAACTTGAACTTCAAGTGAAGATGAAAGTTCAACAGAAGAGGAAAGTCAATACAGATATCAACTCCAAAATATATACACTCAAAAATTTGTAAAAATCATGGGAATACAGTGGGCTCGTGACAGGAAATGAGACAATATATCTGAATCTCAAAAGTCACGGAGGTTTCATGGTTGAAACCTAAAAGATTTTTCCCCTTTTGTTCTCCCTATGGACATAGGTAAAATGTGAAGCATTCATATTGTGCATGTACATTGTTTAATATACAACATACAGAAAAGAACAAAAAAGATCTCTAATACGTAAACCATAGTTGCCTTTTGAGATTAAAATTAAATGTAAATACGTGAATTTATGTATATATATATATGTATACATGTAATTCATATAGTTAATATGTATTCCATGGATTCATATTCACATATATCTATTTATTTATTTATATATATATATTTAGGTGCATAGTCTGGGAATCGAACTCTGGTCTCCCACATGGAAGGCGAGCATTCCACCACTGAAACACCCGTGCACCCGATATTCACATATATTTATATGTAAATATCATAAGATATAATTTTAGATGGCAGGGGAAATAGACATATACTTGCCACAGAAAATGTGCTTATATTTAAAATATATATCATAGATACATTATAAAATTTCCCTTTATACAGAAATGTAGTGAAAGAGCACAGAGATAGATTAAATATGAAGAGTCCACACTTACCAAATTTTAACTAGTATCTTATGGCCTGAGGAAAAAAAAAATACATAAAGCTTTGGTCAGACCAAATCAAACATAAATATATTTGTTTGTTTATTCATATTTTATTCATTCATTTTTTTGAATGGTTTCCAAGAGCTTTTAGTTTGTGGATGATATCTAAATTCACTTAAATCAGAAAAAATATTAAACAGGAAAAGAATTTTTATTGTTTTCCTAGCATAATACTGAATACTTCTTGCATAAATTCTTAAGTAAGTTCATATAACTACTTTTCTTTTTCACTTTTATTCAAATTATTATAATTAAAATTTTGATGTTTGGAATTTCTTCTCTTTATAATTTAAATAAAAACTGAAAATTAAGTGAAAGTTTGGCCACAGACATTTTATATGGAAATTTTAACTCTTACTGTCTCCCAGTAATAACTATTTTATAATTTCTTGATCAGCTATAAAATAGCAAGGTCATTTGAATCATTGGATAAAGTAAGAATTATAAGTAATCACTTAAACAAAAACTGGATACTAATAGTATTCATAGGATTAATTAAATTTTATTCCATTTTAAGGATTTTAAGAATAACTAACACTAGGACTTCCGGAGAAGATGGCGGCTTAGTAAGACGCGCAGGTCTTAGTTCCTCCTCCAGAAAAGCAACTAAAGAAACAGAAACAATACGAAACAGCTCCCGGAGTCACCACAGAGACCAAAAAGACAGCGTACCCCATTCTGGACCGGCTGAATGGGCAGGGAGAATCCGCTGCGGTGAGATACCCGAGGGGCGCGCGTTTTCCTGGCAGGGGCGGCTGGCGACTGGGGTCCCTTCCACGCACGTGGCTCCCCGGTCTGACTGGGAACGTTGGATAGCGGGGCCCTCCCGTCACGCTTGGCGTCTCGGTCCAGCTGGGCAATTTGGACCGGCACTCCCCCAAGCCGCGGTGGCCAGTGACCCCCGCCTCCACGCGCGGTTTCCCGGGCCGACTGCCCCGCAGACAGACGAGCGCCACCTACTGGGCAGGAAAAGAAAAACAGCCCATAGATTTCACAGAAAAACCTTTCAACCAGTCGGGTCCCACACCCAGGGAAATCTGATCAAATGTCCAGACACCAGCAGAAAATAATGGATGATGCTCGGAAAATTGAAGATATGGCCCAGTCAAAGGAACAAACCAATAGTTCAAATGAGATACAGGAGCTGAGACAACTAATGCTGAATATACGAACAGAAATGGAAAAACTCTTCAAAAACCAAATCAATAAATTGAGGGAGGACATGGAGAAGACATGGGCTGAACAAAAAGAAGAAATAGAAAATCTGAAAAAACAAATCACAGAACTTATGGGAGTGAAGGACAAAGAAGAAAAAATGGAAAAAACAATGGATACCTACAATGGTAGATCTAAAGAGACAGAAGCTACAATTAGTGAACTGGAGGATGGAACATCTGAATTCCAAAAAGAAACAGAAACTATAGGGAAAAGAATGGAAAAACTTGAGCAGGGGATCAGGGAACTGAATGACAATATGAAGCGCACAAATATACGTGTTGTGGGTGTCCCAGAAGGAGAAGAGAAGGGAAAAGGAGGAGAAAAACTAATGGAAGAAATTATCACTGAAAATTTCCCAACTCTTATGAAAGACCTAAATTTACAGATTCAAGAAGTGCAGCGCACCCCAAAGAGAATAGACCCAAATAGGCGTTCTCCAAGACATTTACTAGTTAGAATGTCAGAGGTCAAAGAGAAAGAGAGGATCTTGAAAGCAGCAAGAGAAAAACAATCTGTCGCATACAAGGGAAACCCAATAAGACTATGTGTAGATTTCTCAGCAGAAACCATGGAAGCTAGAAGACAGTGGGATGATATATTTAAATTACTAAAAGAGAAAAACTGCCAACCAAGACTCCTATATCCAGCAAAATTGTCCTTCAAAAATGAAGGAGAAATTAAAACATTTATAGACAAAAAGTCACTGGGAGAATTTGTGACCAAGAGACCAGCTCTGCAAGAAATACTAAAGGGAGCACTAGAGTCAGATACAAAAAGACAGAAGAGAGAGGTATGGAGTAAAGTGTAGAAAGAAGGAAAATCAGATATGATATATATAATACAAAAGCCAAAATGGTAGAGGAAAATATTATCCAAACAGTAATAACACTAAAAGTTAATGGACTGAATTTCCCAATCAAAAGACATAGAATGGCAGAATGGATTATGACCCAGCAATACCACTGCTAGGTATCTACTCAAAGGACTTAAGGGCAAAGACACAGACGGACATTTGCACACCAGTGTTTATAGCAGCATTATCTACAATTGCAAAGAGATGGAAACAGCCAAAATGTCCATCAACAGACGAGTGGCTAAACAAACTGTGGCGTATACCTACGATGGAATATTATGCAGCTTTAAGACAGACTAAACTTATGAAGCATGTAATAACATGGACAGACCTAGAGAACATTATGCTGAGTGAGTCTAGCCAAAAACTAAAGGACAAATACTGTATGGTCCCACTGATGTGAACCGACATTCGAGAATCAGCTCGAAATATATCATTGGTAACAGAGACCAGCAGGAGTTAGAAACAGGGTAAGATAATGGGTAATTGGAGTTGAAGGGATACAGACTGTGCAACAGGACTAGATACAAAAACTCAAAAATGGACAGCACCATAATACCTAAGTGTAATGTAACTAGGTTGGAACACTGAATGAAGCTGCACCTGAAATATGGTTTTTTGTTTGTTTGTTTGTGTGTTTGTATCTTTTGTTTTTGTTTTTTTCTTTTTCCTTTTTATATATATATATTTTTATTAGTATTATTATATTAATTCTCTTCTCTATATTAACATTCTATATCTTTTTCTGCTGTTTTGCTAGTTCTTTTCCTAAATCAATGCAAATGTACTAAGAAATGATGATCATACATCTATGTGATGATACTAAGAATTACTGAGTGCATGTGTAGAATGGAATGATTTCTAAATGTTGTGTTAATTTCTTTTCTTTTTTTTTTTTTTTTTTTTTTTTTTTTTTTTTTTTAAAGGAAGGAAAGACAGAGAAGGAAGGAAGGGAGGAAGAAAGGGAAACATTTTTAAACATTTTCTTGTTTTTTATTATATTTTGTTTGTTTGTTTGTTTGTTACATGGGCTGGGGCCGGGAATCGAACCGGGGTCCTCCGGCACGGCAGGCAAGCACTCTTGCCCGCTGAGCCACCGCGGCCCGCCCACTTTTCTTTTTTTTGATTAATAAAAAAATTAAAAAAAAAAAAAGAATAACTAACACTAAAAAGCATGTCTTTTTTATTCCCAAGAAATAGCTCCAATTTCAGAAAACTTTTTTGAGCCAGGTAATAACAGGTAGGAGAAAGAGTATAATAAATAATATTTTTGAAAAATCTTTTTAGAGTAAATGATTTTGTTTACAGTTGACAGTGATAAAATGAGCAATGTGATTGTACAATTTCTGCTCCTTCATTTGTCTTTGTTGGTGAAATGAAGATTGTCAGACTGAGAGGGCTGAACTCACAGCAAATTTAATATGACTCACTCTATCTTTGCAGTGAGAAGGGCTTCATAAAATGAAATATTAAAAATAGAGAGCACAGGGTGCTTCTTCCTTGTGTTTATTGAAAAGTTTGTAATTTCTTGTTTTATTTTTTAAGCTTGACATGATAGAAAAATAGATATGACCTGAAAATAGTGAACCACATAGTCTCAGCAATAAAGTCATGGATGACTCCTTTCATTTTAATTAGAATTGTGATTTACAAATTCCTGTTAAAATAGGTATTGGCAGTGGGTATTCATAATATTTGTGAAATAACTAAAATTATTCCTCTATTACAGTACAGTAATGTACTGTAAAAAAATTACATAAAGCTTTGGTCAGACCAAATCAAACATAAATATATTTGTTTGTTTATTCATATTTTATTCGTTCATTTTTCTGAATGGTTTCCAAGAGCTTTTAGTTTGTGGATGATATCTAAATTAACTTAAATGAGAAAAAATATTAAACAGGAAAAGTTCAATGGTACTAGTATTATTTTACAGCCCTACTGAATTTTCTCTTTTTATACACACATGCGTGTATATAGATATACATACATATATATATACAAACATCCTTTCCAATTTAAAAAGAGGGATTTTAGTACAGAATTATTTTTAATTTCTTGAAAACATTTTTTATTAGAGAAGTTGTAGGTTTATAGAAATAGGCTGAGAATACAAAGACCTCACATATACCCTCTCACACACATTTTTACTTATTATTGACATTTTCATTAAAGTAGCACATTTGGTAAATTGATGCAGCAGTACTATTATAATTATACTATTTAACTAAAGTCCATATTTCTACTGCTGTTCACTGATTGTGTTGTATTGTCTTATGCTGTTATTGTTAAATTTTTATTCTAATAGCATATATACAGCCAAAAGTATTCAAATATATGATTCAGTGATGTGATTATATTCACAAGGTCCTGCTACCATCACTGCTATAAATTACCCAAACTTTTCCAACACCCCAAAGAGAAACACTGTAGTAATTATGTGATAACTCCTTATATCAAGCCCCCTCTCACACACCTGGTAACCTACATTCTAGTTTCTGATTCCATGAATTATCTTATTTTAATTGTTTCATATCAATGAGATCCTTTTGTGCCTGGCTTATTCCACTCAGCATGATGTCTTCAGGGTTCATCCATTTTGTTGCATATATCAAAACATCATTCCTTTTATGGAATAATATTCCATTTATATATATAAATGATTATTATTTATATATGAATATATATATATATATGCTCATCTGTTAGTGGATACTTGAGTCACTTTTAGAGTTTGGTAGTTGCAAATAATGATCCTATGACACCAGTTTGCAAGTATCTATTTGAGTTCCTGTTTTTCAATCTGTTTTTGGGAATACACTTACCTAGAAATAGGATTGCCAAGACATATGATAATCCCATACTTACTTCTTTGAGAAACTGTCAAGCTGTTTCCACAATAGCTGCACCACTTTGCATTCCCACCAACAAAGAATGAATATTCCTATTTCTTCACGTAATTTCCAATATTGTTATTTTCCATTTTTTAATAATAGCCAGTGGTTGCGTTTTTTAATTTCATGATGAGGTCTTTTGATGCACATTTTGTTTTGCTGTGATGCTGTCCCACTAATATATTTTTAAAAGAGATCTGGCGAAGAAGCTGACCCACCGTTCAGGCTTCATTTACTTTTGTAACAGAAATTACAGGCCATTTTGATCATTTGCTATCTTTTTTTAAGAAATGTGATCTCTACTGCTTTATAAATTATAGATATTCATGTGTGTATGTAAATGTTTGTTTATTATGTCCAATAGTGTTTACTGGCATTAAGCATCAACATTAATGTTTTAATATTTTAAGTTTATCTCCACTTAACTTACTAAAATACAAAAATTTTTCATAACTCTACCATGCATAATAAAATGAAAATATTGAATTTCTGTACCCAATGATGGAATGAGTTGATGGATTGTCTACAAATGAAAAAAAACATATATTTTCAATTGATATAGAATAAAACAATTCATACAATCAATGAATGAATGCATAAAGAAATGAATTAATGAATAAATGTATAAAATTCATTGTACCTTTCTGCACAATAGGCATAGACAGCAACATTCTGGGTCTGACAATGAGTATCTAAAAATGAAGGCACAAACAACAACAAGAAAACATCAGCTAACATACTCTAACATCTTACTGAATGGTCAAAGACTGTATGCATTCCTTCTATGATTGGGAACAAGTCACACAGATCCATATTCAACATCCTTACTCAACATTATAAGGACATTCTACATATTACAAGGAGGCAACAAAATAAATAACATTAAATTAAATTCAAATAAAAAATAAATTAAATTAAATATAAATAAATACAATGCAACACAATAAAATAAAATAATTGGAAATACTTCCTATTGTGAGATGACATGATTATCTACAGAGGAAATCCCAAGGAATATACAAAAAACTCCAAAATGCAAATATGTGTTATTAGAAATTAGCAGTATACAAGGTCACATAAACAAAAACAAAAATCTATTGAATTTTTATAAGTTAGCAATAAGCAATTGAATACAAAAATTCAAAGAAGAAATAATATTTGAAATGATGCTAAAGAAGTCACAGACATATTCAGTGACCATTTCCCAGTTTTCATCTGCTCCAATTCTTTTCTTTATACTTCCATTCCACACAGCTTCAGGGAGACTTTAAGTCTAATTGAATGGCCTGACCATACCTTGAACCCCAAACCAGGAACAAAAGCCATAGTTACTTGCCAGGTGTGTTGGTTTGAAGCTATTATGTGTCCAATAAAAGGCCATGTTCTCTTAATCTATCCCTGTGGGGGCAAACCTATTATTGGGTGGGATCTCTTGGTTAGGTTTTTTCCATGAGATGAGAACCAGCCCATTCAAGTAAGTTTGAATCCCCTTGCTGGGTCCTCTATGAGACAGATGAAATGCAGAAAGCTGAGAGAAGTAAGAGAGAAATGTGTAGAGACATTTGGAGAGAGAGAGACATTTTGAAACCAGAACCCAGAAGAGAAGGACCAACAGATGCCAACATGTGCCATCCCATGTGACAGAGGAACTCCAGATGCCAGATGCCTTTCCTCAGGGAACATATCCTCCTCTTACATTTTCATGGCTTTAGAATGGTAAATTTACAAAATAATAAATTCCTATTGAAAGGCCAATCCATATCTGAGTATACTGCATTCTGGCAGTTTTAGCAAACCAAAACGCCAGGGCAGGAACTCTGCATACACTTTGATTGATGCATACTTTTTCCCTAGTAAAGAGCACCTACCTCTGAGGCATAGAAATATCCCATCTTTGGGCAGCAGACATCCATTCCTCCACTCTGATACCAAGTGAGGAGTGTGGAATTGACATCCACAAAGCCTAATCTGAGTAATTGGTCTATCTGGGGGACTGGCCAGGATGAGATCTCTTCCCTTGCTCTTTTGGATCCTTTGTGCTGTGTAGGTAATAAAGTGGTCATTTGCTAAAAAAAAGTTTGTAATCTCTTGTTTTGTTTTTTAATCTTGACAATATCCCAGTGACGGTTATGGAAATATACTCCCCCATTCTCAACTTCTGGCTCTCACAGGTGGGCAAGTGATAAGCCATGCACTCCCAGTGCTTCTCTTTCCTCACAAAATTGCCCAACGTTGCAAATACAGCCTCTTTGATGGGGTTAAGGACATTGTAGGATTCATAGGGGATCTTTTATCTGCGGGTGTCCTCCACTTCACCATTTCAGTCATTAAAAGTCCAGTGTGGCCATTCAAAAAGGTGAGTGGAGCTGGGCAGTTGATTACAAACTATGGATACTGAATCCAGAAGTGACCCCTTTGGCACCTGCAGTCTTAGACATTAGACTATTTACATAATGGCACCTCATCTTGATAGCCTCATCTTGATAACCTCTTGGCAGCCCCAAATCAGGTGACATGGAAAACAGATACTTCGCTTTAGAGAACAGAAGGAAAGCATGCCTTCCTTCTATTTCAGCCAAGTAGCTATTTCGGCCACTCTGTCTCTAGCACCTTTAGAGCATGGATCTCCATTAGAACTATGGGTTTATGCCACCTGGGTCACTGATTTTTCCCTCAAGTAGAGGAGAGAGGAACAGCAATTCACAGACTATTGGAATTGTGGCACCAAGAATTTCCCGGGTAGAGCCCAGTGTCACTTCCCTTTCAAGAGACAATGTCTGGTATGCTATTCAGCATTTTTTAAACAGAAAGATTACTGAGAGCCCCCAAGCCCTGCTGAGGCCATATATTCCATCATGTTCTAGGTCTTGGGTAATCAGAGCCCTCAGCAAAATAGTTCTCAAAAACAGAATGTCTTCAAATGTAATTGGCACATTCAAGATTATATTTACCGAGGCCCCAATGAGTGACATGTTTGCATAAACAAATGCTGTAGTACTCACTCAATAATGGTCCTATTGAACACAAAATGAGGACCCTGACCCTTCCCTCTCTACATTAATATCTTAGGGACACAAACTCAAGGATGCTCAGTGCTGGTTTACTGATGGATTGGCCAAGCTGAAGCTGTCCATTGTCTGTTGGGCTGCTGCCACTGTTTCCCTTGCTTTGAGTAGATCATGTACTATCTCTGGCAATGTAAAAAGTCCCCAGTAGGTCAAACTGTGAGCTATCCTCTAGGCCCTGATTCACTAAGACCCAAGTAGCACCATGTCCTTATTTACTAAATCAAGGACCATTACCAATAGCTTAGCAGTCTGGTCAGTTGATGAAGGAAATAAAATGATAAAATCAAAGATTCCGCAGTGTAGGGAAGAGACCTTTGAAAACAATTGGCAATATAGAAGATACTACTCATGTTACCCATATTAATGCACAAGGATCTAATCACAAGGACTACTGCTAGACTATCCAAGCCAATAATGAATATTGCTTTTCATCTTCAGTGAGGCTGGAATCCTTCAGGAGATAGGCAGAGGATGAACCCTGACTGAAAGATGAGAACAATGAACTTGCCCTTGATGACATCTACAAAATAGGTGAATTTCCCATTGCTGCTGCTTCTGCTATGTGAGATCTACACCATGTACTTATGAGCCCAGGAACATGGAGTACTTGTCTCATTAATGTAAACCCAATCTACAACTTGTAAATGTGAGAGATGTCAACTACAAGATACAGCCTAAGAAGCACATTTAGGGGCTATTCCCAGAGTGGCCACAATGCATTGCTCATGACAAGTGGACTAAATCAGCCCTCCCCCACCATCTTGTTATGTCCTATGCCTTGATTAGTCACAGTAAACACCTATTCAGGTTATGATCTTGCCTTTCTAGCTTCTCATGCAGACATGTAAATACATAGGATACTATGGAAAAATGATTCTGCCACCCTTTTGGATACCCAGATGACATCTTCTCTGTAAAGGGAAAGGAAATAGCAAATTTTTTGCAATGAAACATGATTCTTATGAATAAACATTAGAAGAGCTTAAACAAAGGAAATGGAAGCTTCTGCAACCCAGTAAGGGGGACACTATTTCAATGGAGATGTGGCCACCAATGATGTGTTCTAGAAACTCAGGAAATATGTTCCTAAATAAGCTGACTGGAAAAAGTTTTGTGGGGTCTCGCTCAAGTGCAGCTTATAGTCAACTATCACCTATAACTCAAAGATTGCTGGGGGTTGTACCTTGGTGGCAGGAATGAGGAAAGGAAATCAAATGAAAAAATTAGAGGAAGTATCTAAGGACCTAGGGCCTCCTGAGGGAGTGGAACAGGAGGAAAGTTTTACGTGTGTGTGAATGGGCCAAAAATATATTTGAAGGAGTTTTGGCTTGGTGGGTATGGAGTGTTCGCAAATAAAAATTAATTTAAAATATAGTTAAAAGATATATTTGATCAGTAATAAGGGACATAAGGATACTTCAGGATGGAGGGGAAGGATATGGATACATGACATTATTTAAGTGGCTACTGATTTTAAGTAACTTTTGGGAAACGATAGGTGAGTATGTGGTATTGGCTGCAAGGTGAGAGAAGAACTTGTGTGAGGCAGACGGGAGTATATCATTTCAGGGTGAATAAAAAGAATCATAATAGTTGTTGGGATATAGACATAGGTAGTTGGAGAAATTAATGGCAATTGAAAAACAGGACAAACTCGAGTAGACATTTCTATAAAGAAAATATATGAATGGCAAATACATGAAAAAATGATCAACATCATTAGCCATTAGGGAAATTCTAGCTCTATGTTTATATATAACATAGGGTGGCTGAGAAGAGCTTAGTATTATATTTCCATACACCCCTCCATTTTCCAGGGAACAGTTATGCCAGGGGCTAAGATCAAAGCAAGTGAAGGAGCTAAAGATGAGCACTTCTACTTCTATGGGAAGTTCAACCTCATTAGCAAGATAAACTCATTAGCAAGATGAACTTAGGAGCTTAGAGGAAATTGGTTATGGGTGTAGAAGTGTAGGAGTTGGAGTTTTATAAGGGTTTGGATGGCATATCCATTAACTGTGCAACTGTACTCCCCAGCCTAAGGCTTGTGATGATATATCAAAGTTTTCCTTACAATTGTCCTGTTCCATGAAGCAAAAAAGGTTATAGGTGAACAGAATCATGAGAGTTAAAATAAAGAAAACCATTTATTTGAAATCTTATCATTTCAATTCTAAATAGCACAACTAGAAGGAAATATGGTATATTTGTCCTTTATTATGTAGTTTTTACTGGCTCCAAAGAAAATGATTCCAACACTAGGCAAGAGGCAAGCAGACGTTAATTCATAGAAGATAATAAAGAGAATTCAACCAATAAGAAAAAGAATTCATGGCCAAGCTGTACAGTCTTTATCAATCATTACTTATATTTGGCTCTTCTAAAAAGTAACTTCTGGTCTGTGATAGGTTCACAGGTATAACCAGGAGGCTATGAGGGATTTCTGCTAGTACATCAGTCTCACTTCAGTGTCAACAGCTCCACTGAGGTTTCAGCTTTCTGAAGAGAGAATGGAAAGTCACTTCTTGGTTGGAGATAACTTTCACTCCTGAATGATGACTCCAAGGCCAGATTATCTACAACTTAACAGAAGAATGGGTTACAGGCAGTCATCCTGCTGGGCTTTCAATTGACTCTCTAGGGTCTATATTTTCCAATTTTTAAAAAGCACATAATCCCCCAGATCTATGCAATGTAGGGAGATATCAGTGGGAAATAGGGGCTGGTCAAAAGTATATTAGTGAGTAGCAGGAAGAGTGGTTTCTAAGGATTTGACATATTTTATCATTTCTAATTCACCAATTACATGTTCATTATTTAGGCAATTGGTACTATTGATTTTAAGGAAGGGGCTCCCAAACACTATTTACAGGGGCTCAAACTGAGCCTGCTTCTGGGGGCTGCTCTTAAGCAGTGTAAATGGTGGAAACTTGCCCCAGGTCAGGTTGGTTTCTGAAAAATTATGTCTATAGTTTTATTTAGAGTATGGTCCATCCTTTTAGTTTTTCTTGAGGATTATGGTCTCCAAGATGTATGTAGCTTACAATGAATGCCTAAGGCATTTGGCACTTCTTGGGTTATTCTGGCAATAAAGGTTCTCCCGTTATTGCTTTGAATCAAGCATGGCCCTCCAAATTGGGAATAATTTCTTTTAGTAAAGCCTTTGTCACTTCAGATACCCTCTTGGTTCTGCAGGAGAATGCCTTAACCCATCCTGAGAAAGTGTTCTTAAAATCAAGGAGGCATTTGTAATTTCCTTGGGCTTTTGGCAAAGCAGTAAAGTTTATTTGTCAGTCTTACCCTGATCCCATCCCTCTGTTTGGACCCCCTTCTTGGGTTGAGGAGGACCTGTCTTTGGTTATTTTTAGCACAG
The DNA here is from genome assembly GCF_023851605.1 of Tamandua tetradactyla. NCBI lineage: Eukaryota > Metazoa > Chordata > Mammalia > Pilosa > Myrmecophagidae > Tamandua > Tamandua tetradactyla. The sequence goes on along the minus strand of NC_135336.1, from coordinate 66,511,529 downwards.
AGAAGACATGTTTGAGTCACCTTTTATATGGTTTTTCTCAATTAGAGCCAACAACATATTTTCACAACCACTGGTACATGGCATCTCTCCTATATGTACCTTGAAGAAGATGAGTGATAATTCTTTTCATTACATTTTGGGGAGTTAATATTACTTTTCCATATTAGAAATCCAGCCTTCAAGAATCTCTTTTATTAGCTTCCCTGTTGGCTCTGGGTCACACTGCAGATGGTAGGGGTGCCACAGTTTGGAATGAAATCCCCATTGCTCAGTTCTCGATGTCATCTTGAGGAATATTTTGGTATGACAGAAATTAAGTTAATGCTTGGTATGAAAGCTCCCACGGTTGTTGGTTGTTGAAATTTAGCTGCCTGTTTAGCTGCACAAACTGCTAACTTGTTTGCTCTTGATATCAGGGCCTCACTCCTTTGATCTCCAGGCAAAGGATAATTGTGACCTCCTGTGGCATCTAGTAGGGCTGTGACCATGCCAGCATGTTTTATTTCCTTTCTCCCAGAAGTTAGTAGCTCTCTCTCCTTAAAAATATTTCCATGGATGACTGAAAAGGCCTACTCACAGTCTGTGTATATATTCACCCTCTTCTTGTTTCTTAAATCTAAGGTCCTGGTGAGAATTATGAATTATGCTTATTGCATAGATGTAACTAGAGGAAGGGGCTCAGCCTCTAGTATGTCCTGTAGGATTGCTGCAGCATATACAACTCTCCAGTGTCCTTGTTCAATGAAACTGCTTCTGTCGATGAACATCTCCAGGTCTGGATCCTCTATGGGTTGATCCATGATATCTACTATTTGATTGATTAATTTCAGATCTTGCACAAACCCATGCTTCTCTTTAGCACCTACTTTTAGTACAGGTAAGATATGGATGTTCTATGGAGTTTGACAAAGTTGAATTAACTGACTTTGTAGAAAAGAGTCTACTAGTGGTTCTATGCCTTCTGGAGCTTCTATATTTAAGATGCATTGTTTAAGGTTAGGAATTTTTATGTCAGCCCTTATTTTTGCCTGAATTGGTTCAGCAGTTCTGGCTTTTACCTAACAGCCCAACAGCCCACACCTCTGGCCTTATCTTCAAAGGATGTCTTCAGGAATCTTAGATTGTACTTCCCCTAGGTATTGCAGAGCAGAATGAAGGGGAAAAGTCTGTTTGAGGGAAACTTCAGTGTCGTTTTTTTTTTTTTCTGCTGAAAAGATTATTAGGGCAAAGAACATTCTTTAAAGAACATTCTGTATAAAGACTTATAGAGAAAACTTTCATATTGGATTTCCTACTTGGCATTCAAGTGATTACAGAAAAAGCTTATTGTTTGAGGCTCCAAATACTTAAATAATCACTACAGTTCTTGGTGAAAGACTTCCCTGCTCTTGATTCAAAACAGAATAGGCATCTCCGGTATCAATTTAAAAGTATATAAGTTTCTTTCTCACCTAATATAGACAGCCAGGGCCCTGGTGAGAAATTGTGATGTGGCTGCTAAAGTTGGAATGTACCCTTGAGCCCTGGCATTCTTGGTCACCCTCATCCCCTGAAAGCAGAATCATTTGGTGAGTGATTTGTGAGGTGTCCAGGTCTCCTTTATGGGGACAATTTGGGCATTCTCACTTCCGTTAAGTGGGACTTGAATCCACAACCTTAATAAAAACCAAACAACCAGAAAGCCAGAAAAAAAAAAAATGAACAGGTTTTACAAAGAGTAGGTGCTACCACATAGTTAGTTACCTAGAAGACATCTGTGCTTGGAACTGTTTGTCCTTTTAAAATGAAACTGCACCATAAGGGCAACGATGCCAGTGGAAATGGAAGTCCTGATCATTGAACCTCTAGACTAGACCGGTCTTGGTGGTCACAGGGTTGGCTGCTGGAAATCTCCATCCCATGGGATCCTCAGGCAGGGTCTCTACGATCATGTCCCATCTGGGTAACCAAATTGTTACCTGCCACAGCAGGCTCATTGCTTGGTGCGCACATAAGTCAATGCTGTGACACCAAGATTTTCAGAAAAGAAAGTTTATTGCTAGCAGCTTGGCAAAGAGACAGGAGGTAAACCTCAGGTCTGTCTACCCAAGCAGAAGGGGTCAATGGGTTTCACACCATTTGAGAAAGATGGGATAAGGGTTCAGTATAGGGTGAGATGCATGGGTTAAGGTGGAATCTAAAGTGGAGCATGTGCAGTTCCCAATTGTGCTATTTAGTGTCACATGATCAGGTGTGATTTTTTAGTATCATAATTAAGGAAGGTAACTTTAGGTTAGGACTTCTCCCTACTGCACATGCCATTGTGGCTAGAATTGGCAGCAGCTGGCTTTAGCAAGTGCTGCAAAGGGAGAGAAAACAGTAACTTTTCTTGCAATGAAGCAAGTTTTTTCTGAATAAACATGAGAAGGTGAAAAATTAAACAAAGGAAATGCAAACTTCTGCAAACCAGTAAGGGAGGAGCTATTTCAGTCAAAAAGTGGGTTAGTTGGTGATGGTTTCAAAACTGAGCTCATGGATTGGAATATTCAGCATATTAAATATGTTCCATTTCTTCAAATCTATCTGTATTTAATTTAACTTTAAAATTTCAGCAATAATTTTTTGGAGACTTGCACAATCTGATTCTACAATTTATAGGAAAAGTCAAAGAAACTAGAACAGCCAAAAGAATTTTTAAAAAGAATGATATTGGAGGAGTTGTACTTCTTTTTAAAACTTGCTCAAAATCAGGACAGTATGCTATTCACAAATGGATACATAGATCAGTGGAACAGTGTCCACAATTCAGAAATACACCCACAAAAATATGACCAATTCATTTTTGGCAAAGGTGCAAAGACAATTTCAACACAAATGTTACTGAAGTAATTGGACATCCATATATATATATAAAAGAATGACCTGAAATTCATACTTTATGTAAATTTAACTCAAAATGAATCATGCACTTAAATATAAAACCTAAAGCTCTAAATAGTATTTAAAAAATAAGAGAATATATTTGTGAGCGAGATTAATCAAATATTATTTAGATGTGACAGCAAAAGTATAATCCATAAAAATAAGTGGCAAATTGCACTTTATAAAATGAAGAAACTATTTCTCTTAAACAGTTGCTAAGTAAATAAAAAGACGAACTTCACACTGGGAGAAAATATATGCAAATAATATCTGACAAAGGCCTTTATCCAAAATACATAAAACGCTCAAAACTCAATAAAAAAACATACAACATAGTAAAATGGGCAAGTCTTCAAATGGCACTTCACCCAGGATGATATAAGGAAAACAAATAAACACATCATTAGACCATAAAGAATGTAAATTTAAATCATATGAAATATGATGCATACCTACTAGAATGATTGAAATGAAAAAAAAAAAAGAAAAGAGAAAACTAGTGTTGAAAGGCTGCAGAGCAAACAAATCTCTCACCGAATTCTAATGGAAATGCAAAAAATCTTTGGCACTCTCTTACAGAATTACACATTTACCCAGCAAACTTATTCCTTAGCATTTATTCAAGAAATACGAAAAATGTATGTTCACATGAAATCATACTTCTAGAGTGAAACTCAGAGATATTTTGCCAAGTGAAAGAAGTAAGTCACATACTATATGGTTCTATTTTTATAAGATATTCCCCAAGAGACAATGCTATAGTGAGCAAGAACAGATTAGTGGTTGTTAGATAAAAGAGATATGGGGAAGACAACATAAAAAGGGATAACCAAGAGAGGGTTTTATAGGGTGATGAAGCTGTTCTTTATCTGTTCTTTATCCAGATAAAGATATCCTGTTCTTTATCTTTATCGTAGGTTTGTTTATCATATCCTCAAACAAACCTACGATATGTTTACACAAAGCAGCCAGAGTGAACATTTAGAAATGAAATCTGGGGTGTTCACATCTCTTCTTAAATATTCTAAAAGTTACCATTATTTTGTGCTGATTTTTACACATGAATCTCTAGATGTGTTAAAATTCATGGAACTAAACACCCAAAAAAATCAATTCCTCTACATCTTAATTTAAATGTAATGATTGCAATATCAACCTATACTAATAACAGCAACAGAAGAAAAATAAATTTAAGGTGAATTTCCAGTTTTTATCTATATGGAAATAAAATCTTGAGCCTCGTGAATAATCTCTTTAGCCATTAATTTCTATATAAAAATATTGGAACATTTGGTCAATTACAGAAAGGATTTAACTTCCCCTGCGGTTAAGTAAGATGAATGTTTTACTGTTCTATGACTTTTTCCCTTTGTACACACACACCATTTGAAAATGTAAACTGATAATTTGATTTTAAGATAAATATAATTTATTTATTTCATATATTCTGACATGATAACTTGAATAGTGAAGAACAGAGGACAAAGTTTGCCAATATGAATTGGGCATCTTTTTCACTCATCTCCTCTGCATCTACAGTTTTGTGTTGTGGTCTAGTTTAAGTTACTTAACTTTTCTGAGCCTTTTGCTGAAGAGATGATAAACCACATTTTGCTGGGTCATTGTGGGGATTAAATGATAAAAGATATATGATCATACCTGTTTAGAATATCATATTTAGTAGAACAAAATACATACAATAACAAACACATAGAATAAATAAATATGAAGCCAAAAAAATGGAGAAGAACACAAAAATACAGGCATTTTGAAGAAATTCCAAGTAGGTAATGTGATTGAAAATGCCAAAAAATGAGATTAGAAAGGCAGTTTCTCTACAAATCTTCAAATATTTAATATTTTTTGGTTACAGTTAATGCTAAACTTCTTAAATTGTCTCCTGCTTCCATTCTTGCCTTCATTCCCACTTCCACATACTTTATCCCAGCCTGCACGCCCTCAAACAAACCTACGATATGTTTACACAAAGCAGCCAGAGTGAACATTTAGAAATGAAATCTGGGGTGTTCACATCTCTTCTTAAATATTCTAAAAGTTACCATTGTTTTTAGGAAAGAAAAATTGGAACTGTTTTCCATGGCCTATCATTACCTTGAAGATTTAGCTCCATTTTACTTTTCACCATTGTTCTTATGTTCCTTGTTCTGAGCACTGGGCACTGAGTGAGGAAGAGAATTTAAGCACATAGGAGCTGAGGAGAAAATACTGCATAGAAACAAACTGAACAGATCCAGATTCCCAGAGAAGGAAAACAGGAGTAAAATTTTCACTATTTTCAGATGACATGATCCTATGCATAGACGAGTTCTACAACAAAGCTACTAGAGCTAATGAAAGAGTCAACAAAGTTGCAGGATACAAGTTCAACACTCAAAAATCAGTAGTTTCTATACACTGGTAGAGATGAATATTTGGAGGAAATCAAGAAAAATAATGTTCCATTTACAAGTTAACTAAAAAGATCAAATATCTAGTAATAAATATAAACAAGTATGTAAAAGACCTGCACGCAGAAAATTACCAAACAGTGTCAAAAGTCATCAAAGAAGACCTAAATTAATGGAAGGGAATATCATATTCACGGATTGGAAAATGTAAAACCATTAAGATCTCAATAGCACCCAAATTCATTTACAGGTGCAATGTAAACCTAATCAAAATTGCAGCAGCCTACTTTACAGAAATGAAAAAGCCAATTTTCAAATTTATTGGGAAAGGTAAGGTGCCCCAGTTATCCTAAACATCTTGAAAAAGAAAAATGAAGTGAAAGGACTCACATTGCTAATTTGAAATCATATTACAAAGTTACAATGGTTAGAACAGCATGTTTTTGGTATAAAGATGAATCAATTTGCAATCAAATTGAGATTTCAGAAATAAACTCTCACATCTATGCAACTCCGCATCCACTCAACTAGGAAAGAATACTCTCTTCGACAAATGGTGCTGGGAGAACCATATGTAAAAGAATGAAAGAGAGAGCCTTTCTCATACCATATATAAAAGTCAAGTAGGAATGGATCAAAGACCTAACTATAAGAACTAGTATTATAAAGCTCCTAGAAGAAAATGTAGGGAAGCATTTTCAAGATCTTGTGGTGGGCAATCATTTCCTAAACTTCATGCCAAAACCACAAACAATGAAATAATAATAAAAAAAAGATAATGGCACCCCCTCAAAATTGAATATTCTTTGTTGCAAATGAATTTTTTAAGAAAATAAAAACAATATACTATATGTGTCAATATGTGTGAACAATATAGGTGAAGTTGGTGAAAAAAAGGAAACTCCAATTAAAAAATGGGCAAAAGACTTGAACAGACATTTTTTTTTTTCAAAGAGGAAATAGAAATTGCTAAAAAGTGCATGAAAAGATGTTCAACATCACTACCTATTAGGGAACTGAAAATCAAAACCACAATGACATATCATTTCAAACCCACTAGCATGGGCACTATTAAAAAAAGGGAAGAAAATCACAAATGTTGGAGATGTGTAGAGAAATAGGAGCATTTATTACCTGATGGTGGCAATGTAAAATTGCACAACCACTGTGGAAGACAGTTTGGCAGTTCCTCAAGAAGCTAAATATAGAATTGTCATATGATCCAGCATTCCCACTACTAAATATATACCCAGAAGGACTGAAATTATAGACTCTAACTGAAATTTACACACCAATGTTCATAAATGCATTATTCCCAATTGCCAAAAAATGGAAGCAACCCAAGTGCCCTATAAACAATGAATGGATAAACAAAATGTGATATATTTTGATGGTGTATTCCATATATATCATGGAATATTATTCAGCTGTCAAAAGTAATGAAGATCTGATACAAGCAATGGTATGAATGAACTTTGAAGACATTTTGTTTAGTGAATTTAACTAAACACAAAAGGAAAAATACGCATGATTCCACTATTATGGCAATATAATAAGCAAATTTGTAGAGTCACAGTCAAGAATATATGTAATCAAGATTTACATTGGGATTAGAGAATGTAGAGTTGCTGCTTGGCTTGTGACGAGTTTCTGTTTGAGTTGATGATAAAGTCTGGAAATAGGTGGTGGTGATGGTAGCACATTATTGTGAGAGCAATTAACAAAACTGAACAGTATAGGTGAAGGTGGTTAAAAAAGGAAACTCCAATATGTATATATTATATATTATAAGAATAAAAAATAGAAGATAAAACATAGTATTGTACAACCCAGTGAAACATATGCTAGACTATAATTAATAGTACAAATTTAAGAACGTTCATTCAAGGTGTTTAACAAATGAACGTTGCTATTATAAGATAATAATAAAGTGAGAAAAATACACCAAATGTAAATAATGGATGACAGAAATAGTTTAATAATATTCTATCAATGGTAACAAAGGCAATTACTGTTAAAAAAATGGTTCAAGTACAAAAAAATGGTGTTATCAATGTAACAAATTTTCCACACTAATACAAGGTGTTGGTTGTTGGGTGTTAGATGGAATCCTACATTTTATGCAAAATTGCTTTGTAAACTCACAATTTCTCCAATTAAAAAATATGCCTGACACATAAGAGATAAATATTTGTTGCATTAACTTTTTTGTTGTTGAATTTCACTCACCTCTAGCTTTCTACCAGATAACTTGGCATGGTATATGAGGCAAAAGAAAGGAATGGATCCCTTAGTGTTTAGTACCAAAAAAGCAATTCCCCCAAAGGGATAATAATATGTTCAACTTAGAGTTACTTTCTCTGTGAATATTAATACTGCATATATGTTTCTAATAAAATGGTGGTTTACTGTGAGTTTTGCTGAATTTAATGCATACTATATGACCAAATTTGTTGATTTTCTTTTATTACCTTAATACATTTATGCACTAGACTCCAAACTTCTGTATTCAAACACACCTAAATCTCACTGAAATAATTGCATTCTTCTCAGAAGTGTGATTTCTTTTTAAAATATATTGTTTATAAAGCCACAAGTAGTGATGAAAGTAATAAAAAATAGCTCATGGATTTTCTCAGAACCACCACAAAGTTAAATTCTCCAAACAAGCAAAGAATAAAATAATAAACATCCTCTGGAAAGTCCCTACTGAGACACTTAATTGTAAAAGTTATTAAGCACATTTTACACAAATAAAAATAAAGCCCTACTTATACTTAACCTACCCATTTAGCACCAATAGTTACTTACTCCAATCAGCAGAACCTAGCCAATTTCCTTCTTTCTGGTTTTAAGACAGCCTTCAATCTCCCCAGCCTGATTTCACTTTTGCAAGTGATCAGTTTCTTTCCTACAGCAGCCTTGGTGTCCTGAATTTTAAATGCTTTAAACTTCAGCTCTTTTTATTGACAGAGAAATGGAAATTCTTTAGTTGATGACACCATTCTTCCCAGAAATGTGATTTCTTTTTAAAATATACTTCTGACTAAACTGGAAGTAGTTTAATGAAGAAATTGATTCTGGGAAGCTACTTCTTAGACAAAATATATCAAGTTAATTGTTTGCTCAAGTGTGTACTTTTTTTTTCCATTTTTCTTTTTTAAGGAGTTAAAAGCTTAACAAATGAATTTATCAAATGAAACTAAGTCCTTTGGTTTCCTTTGCTCATATTGTTTAGCATGAAATTTCAAAAGAGGCAAAGGATTTATCCTTCCATTATGTTTAATACCCAAGATGAATATATATGTCTTCTCTTTTAATTTAAACAGGCAACATTAAGGATTCCTAACAATATCTCTGATGCTTGAGAAACAGGATACACAGCTGACCATTAATTAGCTGTTTGAAGTGAAGGGATATGGCACATTAGAAACTATAGTTCTCTGCTCCATTGCACAGCATATACACACTACATTTCCCATTTATATTCCTGATGATTACCAAAGAGCCAATACCCTTGAGAAACATCATAAGTTAACAAATTTGACTGATATACATTAGGCAATCAATGGCTTGTTCTATCTAGAGTATTTTTATTTCTGCATGATGGAAAGATGGTCAAAATATGTATCAGACCTCAAATCAAATTAAAGCCCAGAAGATTTCATCATAACACTGCTTTGTTTCATACATAAATTTACATAAAATTGAGTTACTTAAGATTTCATATCTGTTTCAATTTTCCTTCCATTGTAGACATTCCTAAATGCAAAGCAGTTTCATAGAACATTGCATTAATTGTTTCAGGAGGGTAACAATCAACTTAACTATTTTCTAATTTAAGTTCAGGAGACACTATTGTTCTTTGTGAATATTTTTCCTAATTATAAATTTATAAATTATTCACATTTACAGTCACAGAAGGAAACATGAACACAAAGAGTGTTATCATGGGTAACAAAATGACAACTGGGAGGTCTGGCCTTTATTTTACTATCTCTAGTGATTATTTGACCTTCAATGAAGTGAATTTCCCTTTCATGGAATCCTTCCATAAGCTTTAATAATTATGACGCAGAGCATTTTAAAGAGACATATGTCTAAGCTACTTTTTACTATATTTTTAAAAACACAATCATTAAGACTATTCATAATGTCAGTACTTTGTTATATTAAGAATAATCTACTTTGTTAAGACATTTAAAAGTTCAGGATTCAGATAGTTTCTGAAACAGTTTCACAATATTAACTCAGCTTAATGACCTGCAGCATAAATATCTAGGGATGTGGCAGTTTTCGGAAAACTGTCTACCATGCTTAAAATATAATAAATTCTGAATTCCTAAAGATTCCTGTGTAGATCATTGCAGATTTTGCCTTAAAGGCCAATAACCAAATGCAAATTTGATTATTTGCATACCAAATAACGTATGCATTTGGTTGAAATTTGAAAGAGCCCCTGTTGGGGGTGGTGTTGTATAAAGAATTCATTATTTTCATCTTTGGCCCATTTACTGTTCTTTTCCATCTCAATCATTTAAACAGACTTTATTAGGGTGTACTGTTAAAGTTCTTAGATCTCGTCAATCTATTGCTACATTTTTTTTCCCTCAGGCTAATCTTTATGTTCATCAATACACTTCAATGCCCAATTTTCTGGTCAATTTTGTAATACAACTCAGTTTTGCAAATACAATTAACCAGGCATTTTCTTTTCCCCGATAATGATACTCTCTTGATCCTTCATTTTGATGTTAGAGATCTCCTAAATTCCTTTTCTAAGGAGGTAGATACTTGTCTTTACTGTTGAAACATAACCTAAGGGAGCAAACATACTCTACTTTTATTCAAAAAGGTTAGTCTTAAAAAAAAAAAAAAAACTTAGTCTTATGTACAGCTTGCTCATTATCTGTTTCACTCAATTCTGTCCTTCAGTTGAACTGAATAAAACATGTCTGGAAATATGAATCTTAAAAAGCAAAATAAGTTATCTTTTCAAGCAAATGGAATACAGATCATACTTTAGTACAAACTTCAGAAGACAGTATAGAACCAAATTTCAACCTGCTAAAAAATATTTCCCAAATATGCTCAAAATTAACAAGAATTTTTAATGTACTATAATCCCCTCATCAACTATTGCTCACATAGATAGTACACAATCATCCCTGCTAATTGTGGGGGCAACAAAGAACAAAATAAAATAACCAAAAAGTCTCATTCATCTGATTTGACTCTTTACAAGACACATACTGAAAGCCATGACTTTTGACCACTAGAATCTCCTTTCTCAGAGCCAAGCTATTTGACCTTTAGATGAAGTATCAGTTCATTCTTCACTCAATATTCTCAAACTTTCATTCTTCCCACTACGTGTCTGATGCCCTCAAAAGCAGTTACGTCTTACCTTTGTAGACCTAGGGCTGAGCATAGGAAAGAAAGGCTCTATACATGCGGGTGGAAAGAATGGAAAGGAGGAATGAAAGGAGGAGGCAGGACAAGAGGCAGGAATGTTGGAATTAAATTGACACAATACCTTACCAACTTCACGAAGTTACTGTGATGATATCATAAAAATGACAAAATGAAAGTAAATTGCCTGCCAAAAATTTAATGTTTTCAGTTTTTGCTATATGTCATGAACTATTTAAAGTGCCTTTTATATATTAACTATTGAATCCTCACAATGGCTCTGTGAAGTTGGTATTATTGCTCCCACTTCACAAATAAGGAAGTGAAAAACCGGCAGTAAAAGTATGCTTCTCATGGCCTCAGAACTAAGAATTAGCAGAGCTAAGATCTGAGTCCATTGTGTCTAGCTGTAGGACACATTATTCTGTACCACTTCTAAAAATGATTGCTATGCTTTGTTTCTGAGAAAGATTTCCACCACACTGTAGATAACAATGTCTCAAAAATATTAAGGATACTGTTTCCTAGTGATTCCATTGTAGGGATCATCAGCAATCTAATTAAAGTATAGATAATAAGATAATTATTGTGCATATACAATTTGAAGAAAAAATATTAAAAATAGAATTGAAGCCCTTTTGTTTTCCTACCCAACTTCATTCCCTTCTCTTTATTTTCAGAGGAATCTCATTCTTGAATCTGATGTTCACATTCCCGTTTTGAAAATAGACTTATAAATACCCATAAAATAGATGACATTTTGGACTTTTTAAGATTTTATGTCAATTTTATGACATTGAATCCAGACTTCTGTATTTTTTAATTTGATATTGTGGGTAAATTCCATGTTCTTTAAAATGCTCAATTTCTCTTATTAAATGATTATTTAATTTCATATAGAAAAATTTTGTGATCCCACATTCCTGTCTAGCTATGCCTGTCTCTTTCCTCTCATTTATCAGTTTTTCTATTCAGATGGTGCTCTCTCTATATCCTCACCTCCCAATTACTTCACCACAAGTTTTTTCTCTGGTCATTCCACAGTTTCCACTAAGATCATCTATAACTTTTGCTAATCCTATGAATACATTCATATTTTATTATACTCGATCTTTCATGATCATTCAAAAATGGTCATGACTCTTTTTTCCTAGATACATTATCTTCTGATCATCTACATAATATGGTTTATAAGAACACTTTGGATTTTGAACTGGGTATTTAAATATATTGATTGTACCTATCTATCCTTTCCTTTTATAGAACACCTGGTTTAAGCACTATTTCTTGGAAAATTTTTAGTGATCACGATCACAAAATAATGGTTGAGTTTGCAACCAAATTCCCTAAACCTAACGTTTCTATTTTTCTTTCACTGTTTAGCTCATCCTGCTGTTGCTGTGAAATAATAGAGCTTTAAAAATAGTAATCTAACCCAAGTGTATTCTATCCAAAAGGAATCTCTCTAAAAGACTATAACAAGAGAACTTTATTTAGTTTTAAATTTAGATTGTAGATGGAACTGGTTCTTTCCTTTTGAATTTCTTTGATCTATATCTCATATACAGGATGGAACAAACCTGTTATCCCAATCTCAACATATTAAAGAAATCACTATTAAAGTTCAACATAAGTTAAAGAGGCTGGATCTGAGAAAAGACAGCTCCCTCTGGGATGGCTTGGTAGGGCAAGTTACCCACTTACATTTTCTTTGGAAAGTGTAAACATTTGGTTAAAAAACAAAAACAAAAACAGAAAATCACTAGTACTCAGGTTAGAATATGGTTTTCATTCAAAATGAGACCTACTATGTTTCTTTGAAAATGCAAAATTTTATACTGGTAGAGTTTGAAACTTGCACCCCTTACTAGATGTGTAAACTTTGGAAAATTTCACATTCTCTTTGAGCATTAATTTCCAAATCAATAAAATGAAAATTATGGTACTCATTTCTTTAAGATACAGGGAAAGATCATTAATATCAAGCATGTAAATTCTTAGCTCAATTCATACAGCATAATAAACTGCAACAAATGCTCACTCATTATCATTACTTCAATTGGGGAAGAACGCAAATGTCAAGAAAAGCAATATAATGCACTTGCCTATATGTCTGCATATGAGGATAATGATCTTAAGTAGGAAATTGTAGTATGTCTTGTCCATTCGATCTTAAAAATCCGTGTTAATGAAATTCAATTATGATATCAAACAGGACTTACACTATTATGCAAATAAAACCAAGCAGATAGAACACAACTTTTCAAAAACAGTAAACACAAAACAAAGTGTAATATGTTATCCTATCCTTCCTTATTTAAGAGGTTTCTATATTCTTAGATTTATTTCATTTTAAAAATTTTGATTCTATGCTCCTTTATAAGGATAGCACTAAATAAAAAGAAATGAATCTATAGAAATCAAGCATTGTTGACTCTTGAATATATTATATCTATCTACATATATATCTTTGGACAAAATTTATTTAGTAAAACATAAAAATGGTAATTATTAAATAGTTTTAAGCTTATGTTTTCATTTTAAAATAAGGATCATCTCAGTAAGTCCACATCAAGATTATTGCTTGGACATTTTCCATTGTATACACAATGTTATGGTAACTCTGCTTTATGCATTTTCTCTTCTATTAAACTGTCAGTATATTAATGATAAGGATGTGTTTTATTAAACTTTGTGTGTTTGATAAAACACAATATTGTACCTAAGTTATATGCTTACTTATTTTTATAATCAAAATCAATTGGGAAACTTAAAAATAAAGCCACAAATACAGGTCTAATATGGAAGGTTACTTTTTGAAGGTAAGTTGAAGGGGACACACAACAGAAAAAAAAGCATTAATGATAGTCCTTCACTTTGTCTAAAACAGAAAATAGGCCAATGAATAGAAAGTAAATATTTTCTAGTGTTATGAGATATATTAATCATGTAGATTTTCTATTATATTAAAAAAAATTAGTAAAGGTCCAAATATTTAGCTTTACAAAAAATAAAAATGATATTCTACTTATAGTTTTTTGTTTTGTCTTTTAATAAGTTATAAAATCAAATATTAATAATTGATTTTTAGACAATGGAAATGTAAGAAGATTAATATCCTCCACCTCTCTGCTGAACAGATCAATATAGAATAAAGATTATAATTTGGGCAAATGGCTGGTTATCATGTGCTTTTAGAATTAGGCTACTCTCAAATATCAAGGTTTTATGGTAGTGCTGTTTTATCATAGTTTTGATAATTTTGAAATGAAGACACACTCACTCATATCATTCTTTTGCTATAAACCCTCCCACAACTGCTCAACTCAATCAGAATAAAATTCCAGGCCCCTACACTGGCCTGCAAAGAACCACATGATTGTTCTCAGGACCCTTTTCTGACTTAATATTCTTTCTTTCCTTCTTCTTACTGTGCCTCAATCACTAGTCTCAGGTCAATTCTTGAATATGTCAATCAGTCTTCAAACAGCTTTTACATTGACTGTCTTCTAAATATGCCTAACTTCCCTTATCATTTCATTCAGGTCTCTGCCAAAATGCTTCCTTATCTAAAACAGTACCTAATTTCACAACCACTCTTTCCTCTACCATTAAGTAGCTTTAGTTGTCTTTATAGCACATTTTTTTACTATAAACATATTATAAATTTACCTATTTATGTTCTGTTTGGTCCTTGTTAAACGTAAACCCAACAAGAGCAATGATTTCTTTCTCAGTTGTATTAACAGTGCCTAGGAAAGTTCTGGCACGTAATAGGCACAAAATAAACATTTGTCAAATGCATTGAATGAAGGAATATATGAGGAGATAACCGTTAAAGACTTTCTGAAGTACAAATATTCAAAGTAAACAATTGAAAGAGAACAGGAGGCTCTGGATAGGGGTCATATAGAAAATTAAGTTAACTGCTTTGTGTTTTACCTAATAAATATTTTAAGAAAAATAAACAGCAACAACAAAGGAATCGTATTAGGTAGCAAATGCTCCTGCTAACAGGAGTCAGCAGCCCCTGTCATTTCACCATAAAGTTGATAACTATGTGTTCATTCTTTATCAAGTACTATACTAAATTTTTTATACACATTGGATAATTTCATGGTCTTGATTAACTTTCTTGATAAATTAAAATCACCCTCTTCTGAAGAAATGAGATTATTTGGGTATATGTTACATGGGAATTATTACATTCTTAAATTTAACTTCTTATCCTTCCTATATAAATGAGTCATTCAAAATAAAAGGGGAATTTTCAGGTCACATCACTAGAATCTAGAGAGTGTTTCTTAACTATATGTGTGAAACTTGAAAAAAGTTTGATTAAAAAATATTTTGGTTGAGAACACAGGATGACCATGCTGACCAGTAGCTAAAAATAACCATAATTGACAAAACAGGGGGAGGAAAGGAACTATTTTTATGGCTTTCCCCTCCTCACACACATAGGCCTAGCCCCACAGTGCCTCTGTCTTTCTCTTTCCATTCAAAGAGAGTCTGTATGCTAACTGGGTTCAAATTGTTAAGGCAGCCAAAATAAATTTGTGACTGAATAAAAGTGCAATTATTTGACCCATCATCTGCTTGCAGCTTGATTTCTTCTCTACCCAAATAATTGACTCTCTAGAATATTGGAAATTCCAATGAATGAGGTATTTTCCTTATTGTGCTTTTTCTTTGATATTAAATAAAACATGGAAGATTTCTGCAATTATAGAAGATTCTTACTTGGCTTCTGCTACACTCCAAAAAAAGCACCTCCTTCTATAAGTTTGAATACATAGAGGTTCGGTGTGAACCCAAGTGTGTAGATAGGATCTTTATTAATTAAATCTGTTATTAGTTAAAGTGAGCCAAAATGAATGTAGGTAGGCCTTAATCTAATATAGCTAAAGTCTTTATAAGCAAAGGTTCACAGTAGTTCATTCACAGAAAGAGGGCCACAGATTGCTTCCAGAAGCAGTAAGTCAATGGTACAAGAAGATAAAGGAGAAGACACCCCATGCACATTGCCATGTGATGGAAAACCAAGGACTAAGTATCATCAGCTGCCAGCCCCAGAATGTCAAAGTCTTAGTGGAGAAAGCATCACCTTTCTTATAACTTGATTTTGGTCTTCTCCTAGCCACAAAACCAGGAACCAATAAATCCTTATCGATTAAGCTAGCCCATTCTATAATATTTGTTTTAGCAGCAAGGAAACATAAGCATAGAGATTTAAAATGTGAGTTATGAAGTATACAACTACAAAAGCACTAACAGCAAAACTAAAGCTAGATTTTAATGGTCAAATGTTGAATAAAACTTAATTACTTATCTTACAAGAAAAAACAGCCAAAAAGTACTACTAAAATCTAAGGAAAAATTCAGAGAGAGGTACATTATTTGAGAAAAGAAGGCAGCTATTAACTATGTGAGAAAAGAGAGAAGAAGGATAGTGGAAATACATTAATAATTAGAGAAACAAAATGACAGAAGATGAGTTGAAAGATTCATAGATAAAAAATATATCTATTCTTTCAAAACAAAATGGTCTAGAGACTACCAATCATCTCTAATGAAAAGAAACATATGGTTAAATTTGTGTGTGTAGATATGCTGTGATACTGTTTGTACTTCATAAAAAGAGAAAAGTTATCTAGTTATTCAAAAGAGAAAATTTCAGTTATCATCACATTTCCAAATTTTGGTTTAAAGTATATAATAAAGTGTAGTGGCATGGCCAGATTTGTGAAGGGAAAGGATTGTGATCACATAGTCTTAGGCACTCAAACTTGTGCTGGTTTGAGGTGATGTATGGACCCTAGAGGAGCCATGTTTTGGTCCTAATCCCATTTTGTGAGGGCAGCCATTTCTTCTAGTCCCTATTCTGTATTGTATCTTTGGGGCTGTAGTTGGATAGTCTCCCTGGAGATGTGATTTAATCAAGTGTGGTTGTTAAACTGGATTAGGTGATGACATGTCTCTACCCATTTGGGTGGGTCTTGATTAGTTTCTGAAGTCCTACAAAAGAGGAAACATTTTGGAGAATGAGAGATTCAGGGTGATTCAGAGAGAGCGGAGAATGCTGCAGCACCATGAAGCAGAGAGTCCAACAGCCAGTGACCTTTGGAGATGAAGAAGGAAAACGCCTCCTGGGGAGCTTCATGAAACTGGAAGCCAGGAGAAGAAGCTAGCAGATGATGCCATGTTCGCCATGTGCCTTCTCACTTGAAAGAGAGACCCTGAACTTTATTGGCCTTGTTGAACCAAGATATTTTTCCCTGGATGCCTTTGATTGAATATTTCTATAGATTTGTTTTAATTGGGACATTTTCTTGGCCTTAGAACTGTAAACTAGCAACTTACTAAATTCCTCTTTTAAAAGCCATTCTGTTTCTGGTATATTGCATTCCGGCAGCTAGCAAACTAGAACACCATGTGTTTTAAACCAAAAGCTCGCATTTGTGTTACCTCAAGGAAACGAATTTTCTAAATCTGTGGTTCTGAATGTGGGAAAAAAATGTTCATTATTATGTTACAGACAGGGCCTTATGGCAATGTGATCCTTAAAATATAATTTCAGATCAGTAAATCTGATCAGAAAGAAGAAACACTCCATCTTCAAAGCCTACCATTCTCAGTGTGCATTGAGAATTCTCAATGTTCCTTGGCATTTGCTGTACTTATGCTCCCCTTTTATTTGGCAACCAGTCTCCCTGCACTCTTGGTCAGTCAATCACACTCATGACTTCTGGTTTGTTTGTACTTTCTCTTTTATTTCCAGAGAGATAAAAAGTCTGTCTGAGATTCTGTAGTAATCTATGTATTATGGAGTTTCAAATTCATGATTTCAAAATGTTCTCTAAAATGTAAAACTAGTACTTCTTAACCAATGAGAAAATACCCATGAACCTTCTTATTATTAACAATTACTGAAAATGTTTAATATTTATTAACTTATTGCTATATTTTTGGCATTCTCTTAAACACTTTACATGATCATTTAACTCTTGTATTAGTTTGCTAGCTGCTGGAATGTGATATACAAGAACTGGATTGACATTTAAAAAGGAAGAATTGGAAAAGTTGCAAGTTTATGGTTCTAAGGCTGTGAAAATGTCCATATTAAGGCATGCAGAGAAAGATACCTTGGTTCAAGAAGGCCAGTGATGTTCCGGGTTTCTCTCTCAGTTGGAAAGGGACATGCAGACATCTGCTAACTTTCTCTCCAGGCTTCTTCAACGGCTTCCCGGGGTTCTGTCCGTTCTGTTGGCTCTGTCGGTTGTGGTGGCTCTCTCCAGGTTCTGGTTTGCTTAACATCTCATGGTGATGTCTGCTGGGCTCCAAGCATCTCCAAACATCCATGTCACTGTTCTCCACGTTTGCATCTGTGTGAACTCTACTCTGAAGTTTCCATTGGCTCTGCCATTTCTGTTGCTTCTGTCATTTCTGGCTTTCTCTCCAAAATGTTTCTTTTTTAAAGGATTCCAGTAAGCTAATCAAGACCCACCTGGAATGGATGGAGTCACATCTCCATCTCATCAAAGTTAGTGGCCACAATTGGGTGTGTCATATCTCCCTGAAGAAAATTTAATCAAAATATTCCAATCTACACTATTGAATCAGGATTAAAAGAAATGGCTGTTACTACAAGACTAGATCAGGATTAAAACATGGTTTTTCTGAGGTATATAATACATTCAAATGGCACAACTCTCTTCCTACTATGAATGGTAAATATCGTTTTCTCAATTAAGAATTTTAAATTCAGAAATTAATTTTTTTTTTCTAAAAGCCTCATGTTACCAAGCTGTAAATCTTATTTTTAAGCTTTCTTCCATTTGTCTTTAGAAACTTGGCTGTTAACTTCTTGGAATACTGCTTCCTTCAAATGTACCAAAGAAGAGCATGTACAATATTTTCCAAAATAGGAAGGTGGAGAATACTCTTATTAGCAATTTCTTCTTGGTGTTTCCCTCTCTCTATTATGAGATAAATAACTTTTATTGTATCTGTCTTCTACTTTACTGTATCACAGAATATGTTGCTTTTATCTTTAGTAAATATTTCCTAATTGATCTCTAATTTTTGAAAATTTCCTCAAGCACTAATATGAGAATTCTCATTTCCCTAGTTATCAGCTTTTATAATAATTATCAATCACATGTGTAAAATCATATATCATTGTTGCTTAATATGCACAACCTTGATTTCTATTATTTGAATGTATTTTCACATTGAAAGACCATTTGTCTTTTTTAATCTGAATTAGCTGAGCTATTCTTCCCAAGTCATTAGGTGATCTGCTAAGTCTAATCTTTCAGTTAGCTTGAATGGCGTTGCTTTGAGGAGGGCATCACAGTCCGTACTGTATGTGACCTCTTGTAATAACTCTCTTAATCATCTCCCAAAAATGTCCTTCATGGCACTGATCACAATCTATACTGTCTTGCTTAAATATTTGATATAGGTTTACTGTTTCTTCACCCCAATCCCCAAACTACTGTATTCCATGTGAACATATATTATAACCTCTCCTTATGCTTACCCTGGTGTCTAAAGAGCCTCCCACAGAGTCCGCATTAAATAAGTCTTTATTGAAAACATAAGTTAATTAATCATAAAATGATTTCATATCAAGTGTAGAATATTTCTGCCAGAATTCAATTTCAAGAAAAGTGAGACCTTGTTCTATTTTTTGCCACATTCCCAGGGCCTAAAACAGTACTTAACAAATGGTAGGCATTCAATACATATATGTGGAATTGTATCGCCTTCTGTTTGCTCAGAAGCCATTTTAGGTTAACTGAAGTCTTTTATTCATATAACACACAGTTGAAATTTCTAAAGAAAATATAAATTTAGACTACAAATACTTTTTCTAATAGTATCACTGCTCTTCATCAAAATAAGTGTCCCTTGTTGGATCACATTTATATACACGCAGACACACACACACATGCATTTTACCACAGCATGATATAATATAAGGGCTGAACTAAAACACTGTGAAAATTTTTCTTTAAACAAGAAAAAAATATATAAATCATTTAAATTTTGTATCAACATAATAAGTCTGCTTTAATGGACAATTGAACAATATCATGAAATATCATCTCTAGAATTTTCCCCAGCATTGTAAAACAACTCACTACTGGTGTCAACAACATCAAAAAACTCGCAGTTGATTTGACACTTTGTGGATAGCAATTACTGCCTTAGGTAAGAAATTTAGTGCTTGGTTTCCTTTTATGCATCATAAAGGGGTAAAGGTTTCCCATAAGTCAAAAAGATAATGATGTTTTCACAAGGATTGTAAAGAACGATATTTCTTTGAAAAACTGCTTGAAATCCTAGCTAGAGATCAAAATACCCTCTGCAAAGCACATTTGAATTAAGTGTGATCTGGCAATATAGGGAGTTGTACTATCAAATCTCTGCTGGTAATAGAGCTTTACCAAATACTACTGATTTATCTTTTGTATGTGTGTGTATTTTGAGCAGTTACTTTAGAACAAAGAAAGATGATCATATTCCTTCTTACAGGCAGAGAAGTAGATCAAATATCTCAAAAAATTTCTATGTTGGTTTACATATATAAACACCAGCTTCTTAGTTAGCTGTGTCCACATGTGTCAGATTTTTGTGTTTTGATTAAAACAGCAACTTAGTCCCAGCTACCACAGGCACAAGCATTATTACAGGGGACATTTTTATTAATTGCAAGTTAACTTTATGGAAAAAAATAAGCTGTTCTCAGCTGACTTAAGTTGAGAAGCTGAGAAAACTCAGGTCTTCATCATGCATCTCACATACTCCTCCTAGGAGATAGCAGAATAGCCTAAACATGTCCTCAAGGTGATGGCATGGGATAAAAATTGTAAATGGCAGCACTCACAAAAACTATCTCATGAAACTTAGGTTTGAACTGGTATAGTTTCACTTCTGTTTCAATCTTGTGACCAAAGTACATATATATGCAAATTCAGGGTCATAGGGTGTGATGGTTCACTTCATGTGTCAGCTGGCTAGGTTATGCTATCTAGTTGTTTGGTCAAGCATACGTTGACCTGTTTATCACTGTAGGACATTGCATAGATGGATTTATGTATTTAGTAAACTGATTGCTTCTATGACTGATTGTATCTACAATCAATAAAGGAGTTTGCTCTCAGCAAAGAGAGGAGTCTTTATCCAATCTTTTGGTAGTCTTAAAGAGATAACTAAGGATTTCAGAGATCAAGAAGGATTTCTGCCTTTTCTTCAGTCAGTCTTCATCTCCTGGAGAATTTGACATTGCCTTCTTTGGAGTTTCCAGCTTGCAGCAGCCTGCCCTATAGAATTTGGACTTGGAGATTGGTTCTGTTTCTGTGGAGAACACTGAGTAACAAAAGCATTAAACAAGTCACCCTGCCCACTGTGGTAGGAAACTGCCATTTAAAGTGAGTTCTAAAATACTCACTTTAGAAACATCCTCCAGCAATACTATTTGTAATGGGTGGTAACTGGGTTAATTCAGAGAGAATACTTCAGAGACAGTCGATTATTTTATGGTAAGATGCATGCTAGGTCTTGATACCTATATTAGAGTTTCTTTTAGTTTCCTGCCTTCTAAAACACGTGGCTTACAATGGTTTGGACTAAACACTGGGAACATATTCGCTCATGTTTTGAGGTTAGGAGAAGTCCAAAATCGAAGACTCAGCAAGGCAATCCTTTCTCCCTGAATGCTGTGGCATTTTGGGGATGGCTGGAGCAATCCTTGGTTCCTGGTTTTTCATCACATAGCAATGCATGTGGCAGCATCTTTTCCTTTTCCTTCCAGATTCTACTAACTTACAGGTACTGGCTACTCCCTATGGCTTCTCTCTCTCTCTGTGGGTTTCTCCATAGTGCCTCCAGTAAAGGGTTTAAGATACATCTGGATACAGTTGGGCCACACTAACTGGAGTAACTTAGTCAAAAATTTTATTTACAGTGAGCTCAGACCCACAAGAATGGATTAATAGTAAAAATTTGTTTACCTGGGGTACATAAATCCAAGCCATCACAATATTATACCTGTATTATGAGTATAATAGACTGTGTTAAAGATGATTTTTCCGTTAATATTTGCTCAATAATCTGCTGGTTTTAAATCCTTTTTCAGAGTCACATGATTGAGTTATTGTGGGCTCTCAAATGGTTGACAGAAATGCATATTAAAATTAAAATTTTAATCATGAAAAGAAGGTTCAATTTAAAGATTAAACTATCAAGTGGTTGATTTAACAAATTTCTTTATGAAAAACCATAATAAGTATTTTCACCTTGCTGAGGTTTAAAAATTGAATTTAATTTTGGCATCTTATTTATTTCTACAAAATGTGTGACTTGAAATTCTGAGATATGCTTGTTTTTGCAAATCAGTATGATTACATATTAATTTCTAATGGTTAAATATCTCTTACTAAACCAAAGCCCTTCTTTAAAATATACTCAGACTAATGTCTATGATTCAAGGAGGTGGTACATGCTAAGTTCCACCCATTGAATTTATCAATACTGATTTAGTTTAAATCCAGCATACATAATTAATGGCTCATCTAGTTATAACTAGTATAAGTGTTTGTTGATAGAAAAAATATTTTTTTCCAAAAATAAGTATATCCTTGAATTGAAATTCTAAATAATGATGTTAGGTAAAGTTAGAAGGTTTAATTATTTTTATAAATTCTGCACATATTGCTTCTGAACTCATACAGAGAGTGATATAACCAAACAATTGTCAGCAAACAAATATAGAATGAGCGTTACTAATATTGCATGTTTTTCTTCCTCAGTGTTTTATGAATTTATATAGCCAATACTCCATGAAGTTATATATTACAGTGTTCTTTTGTAGAATAACTGAAGTCTAAAATCATCCCATATATTTTCTAAATTGTTTCAGATTAATGAAGGGAAATTTTTCTTTTGGCCAGTGCAGAAAATTAGGCAGGTAGTTAAGATGAATGAATAAGCTTAAGTACCAGATACATTATTTAAGTATGAATAGAGACCTCTTTTAACTTATATAAAAGGCAGGTCATGTATGGCATAAGTTTGAAAATATTTTAACAAAGTCATTAAATGAATGATTGGAATAAAAAGAATTTAGAAGTGTTACTTCGTATAAGTTCATATGTTTTTGTGATAATGAAGAAAAGGAGGAAATATAACAATAACTTTTTGGTAAATTATTAACTAAGCAATTTAAATCTCCTATAATATTCTATTTACTCCTCAAAGCCATACCATGAGATTCTATATATATATATAAATATATATATATTTATATATATTTTTTTTTGCATGAGCAGTTCCCTTAATCTAACCCTGATCTCAGGCAGCAAGTGAGAATTCTGCCTCTGAGCCACCACTGCACTGCCCAAGATATGTTCTTCTATCTATTTACAGAAGAAAAAACTTAATGTCATAATATGATGATCATGTTAAAGATTATGTTAAAAAAACAGGATGCAATTTCATTAACAAATAAAACGGAAGGAAGAAAAAATGAAACATGGTGTAGGATGAACAAATAAACTTATTGTAAAGTTCCAAAACCTAAGCAGTATGGTCCTGCCCGCTATTCCAAGCTCATTGCTTATCATTTGCCATTCTCCAGTGTCCCACACCTTCAGCACACACACAAACACAAGCATAACACACTCACACAAACACAGAGCAAACTACAACCAGTTCACATTAAATTTACTGCAGTTGCTTCATTCTGCCATGCTCTCTCTAACTTCTAGACTTTCATTACTGATGATCCAACCATCAGCCATGAATTTTGTCCCTGCCCTCATCCCTGTTAAACCCTTTGATCTCTAATCAATTTTTAAATCTTTAACAGTTTTTGGGGGAAGTGCATAGTCTGGAAATTGAACCCTGGTATCCTGCATGAAAGGCAAGCATTCTACCACTGAAAAACCTGAGCACCTAAATCTTTATTTTTATAAAGAATTATAGTGTATCCCATTTAATTTTTGTCAGGATTGAGTGAGTTAACATAAGTAAAACCCTAAAAATAGTGATTGGAACACATAAATGGCAATATCTAATATTATTAATATCACTACTTATCCTCCACTTAGCTGCCTAATATCATTTCCATCTTCTACTATCTTCTAGCCCTTCTAAGTATGGGTTTTGTGCCCTGAATATGATGTTGTAGCATCACCTATTTGCCCTAACATAACATGTATCATGGTCAGAACTGTGGATTTACTTATCTGAATAATCCTTGTGGTTGGAAGGACCTATGAACCCCATAAAACATGTTCTTAAACTTAATCTGTTCCTGTTCATATGAGCTCATTCTAAGTAAAACCTCGTAACTTCAGTTAAACTGTGGCCCACTTAAATTAGGATGGGTCTTAATCTCATTGCTGAAGGCCATATAGGGAAGGTCACAGACAGAGAGAGGCCACAGGGAGCAGTCAGAAGGTGGAAATCAACAGCACACAGATGTGAAAGGAGAAACCAGAGAGGCTGGTATGTGCATTGCCATGTGACAGAAAAGCCAAGTATGCAGGACTGCTAGCAGCCAGCCCCAGAATACCACAGTCTTCTTGGAGAAAGCTTTGCCTTGCTGATATTTCAATGTTGTACTTCTCCTGCCTCAAAATCCTAAGCTAATTTCCATTGTTTAAGCCAACCTATTGTAGAACTTTTATTTAACAATGAAAAACTAACCACTCCCAAATTTGACTGAATGCAAAATGGCCCTGTTATCTATCTTCTTTACTCTTTTGATAGCTATAGAAAAAGGGAGAAATAAAAAAAAAGATAAATTTTAAAAATACTGGATAATATTACATGGATAGTTGCACACAAGCTATATGAATGTTGAACTATTCTCTACTAATATGTTTGAAAACTGTCCTTTCAGTTCTGTCAAAAAGAAGCAAAAATCATTTGTGGAGAATTACAATGAAATAACTAATAATAATCAAGAAATTAGGAAGAAAGAAACCAAAATGATAAAGGATGAATACATACCTTATGTTTGGCATATTTGCTAACTATCTACATTTTACAATTTCAGTATCAGTGCTTTCTATGAAAGCTGCCATTAGCCTTGATCTTTGGAGTCTCCAATGTATATTTCAGAATTTCTATCATTCTAAACATTTGCAGTAAGATTCAGCAGTGCTTATTGTACTCCTGCTATTTGTCAGCATTATGTTAAGTATGCTTTAATTTTGTAATCTGATTTAACCTGGGTAATATTTCTAGATCTCTTCCTATATTCCTAGCAGAGGAAAGGACCTGGTCTATCTATGGTGCTTCTATACAGAGTATGTAGCATATAGTCAATCTTTGCTACCTATGAAAAGAGCAAGACCTGATAAACTAGAAAAGATGCCACAATAATCTTTTTTTTGTATAATTCTTTGAATGTCCAATTGCTGGTCATTTCTCCAGTTACATTTTTTCCAACTAGTCTGTAACGATCTAAAATACAGAATGAAAATTCATGTCATGGCCCAAGGCACCCCAGAGACAGTATTATTTCTCAAACTTGGCCACATCAATTAGAATAATGCAGGGAGTTTTAGAAAAATTTGATATTGGCTACCCAGATATTCTGATCTAGCTAATTCTGTTTGCAGTACAGTCATTGAGATATTTAAAAGCTTCTCAGGTGAATATAATGTACAGCCAAGGGTAAGAAACACTGAGCTGGAGTGATCAAACCTTTCAAGATATTAAATCAAAGAAGAGAAGCTTCAGCTTTTCAATATTTGCAGTGTGATTTTCCTGAGCCTTGATCACCCGAACTTTAATTTCAAAATCCTTCCAAGGTGTTGTGCTGTTTTCTGATATGCCCATATTTCTGATTTGAGGTTTTTAGAAGAGGAGAGGATGGACAAAAATTAACATCATACTTTCTCAGATTACATTTACCTTGATGACCTGTCAATATTATTCCTGCTAATGTTTTAGTTAAACCTCTCAATAAGAAACTTCTATAAGTAGATATAGAAAAGTGGTGAACTAAATATATTTTCTCTCATATTTTAGGTTTTACCTGGTCTTCACTATTTTAAACCTATGGACAGAGATATAGACAAGTAAAAACACTGTTACCAGGTTAAAAGCAATGAATCTTTTTTTTTATTAATTTTTTAATTTAAAAAAAACAAAAACAAAAAAACACCAACTGCAAACATTCTAACTTTTGATCATTCCGCTCTACATATATAGTCAGTAATTCACAATATCATCACATAGTTGCATATTCATCATCATGATCTTTTAAAAGCAATGAATCTAAACATAAATTCACACTTAGTAGAAAAATCATCCACACAGAGTTATCAGAATAGTCCCAGAATTTGGACTGTTTGTATGCCTGAGACTTCTGCAAGCATTCTCTCTTATTTGCATGTACTGGTCAGAAGATTATCGTAAGGCATAAGGATATGACTATGTTGTGGCCATCTCTCTGGAGGGTCATCGTAACATTCTTTAGTCAGCCCAGGTTTGTGTTGCACACTAGCAAAGAAGAGGTTTGCATTAATTTTGCTCTGTCTTCATAAGTATGTCTCAGCCCCTTGGCCAATTGCTTAAGTTCATTGAATTAAAAACACAGGTAATATAGAGATTCAGTTTGGAAAAAATTAGATGCCCTGATATGTTTTTCCCACCCACCACCACTCATTTTTTACCTTTGTTTTTAAAATTAGTTCGAATAAATTTTGGTAAATTTTGCCCTTATAAGTACAGAATTTCAGTTGTTATAATCGATGGTTTCCTGTGAATTTATATTCCAAATACTTGAACCTAATAATCATGATATCACAGTAAGGCAAGTCTAATCAAACATTCAGTGAGTTTATATAAACTCCAAGACAATTGTCAAAAATCTGCTGAAAAACAATAAAATTTAGCCACTGGAATTGTTCGTCTTGTGACTGTAACATAAAAGATGCTTATAAAGTGCTTAGACCAGTTCATTTAAGAAAATTAGTGCACGATAAATGATATTGCTATTTTGATTACTCCTTTCTCTTTATGAATGAAGAATTCACTTACATATAAAATCGGTGTTGAAAATAAACAGTGAAAAAAGTCAACCAAAATTAGGCTAATATCCCTTTTAGAGAGAGAAATTAACTTCTAACTAATTTGCACCAAACTAAATGTGGATTTTGCAATTACATGTTCCTCATAATAGAGACTATTCCTAATAATATAGCCATATGAGTCCAGTTTTTCAGTGCAATATGCCACCATGGGTGGGATAAAGAGCTCTTTTGGCTGACCTTTTGCTGATCAGTTGATTATGTTCTCATTAGCAGCAACCCTGCTGTTTGCCCCCAATAAAAAATAGCATCCTACTGTTAGCACAGTTTCCATTTTTGTGATTTAATGACACTATTATATTGAAGATATTTTAAAAAGGATTACAGTTTAAGTGAAAATAGCATGTTTTTATAAATTTTCATTCTGTTTCCCCCAAATCAGATCATATTTTTCTCATTATGTGATTATATAGGATGACTCTGGCTAAAGGTTTAAAATACTAAAGTAACATTTGTAATGTTTCATACTAAAATATAATTAGTTACAAAACTTTCTATTATGGATATTTTAACAATTCATTTTTTTCTTTCTGGTATGTATATCTGGTGTTATTTTCCACAGAATCACAAACTTAATTTCTTTTCTATAATGGGAAATACTGCATTTTTTTGAAATACAGATAATTATTCTTGTAATTAAGTTAAATGTGGGTATTGGTGGAGTTTGCTCATTGAATATATTTTATGAAGGGAGGTAGCCTATCATTGTGGGAAGAGCAGAGACCATGAAATCTAGCAGACTTATTTTTAAATTTTGGCTTTACCACATATCACATGTACGACTTGAACAAGTTTTATTCCTTCCTGGAACAATATTATCTTTTCCATCAGATTAAGTAGTAAATGGAAAATTAGATAATGAGTTAAAGCACAGGGTTCATGCTTACTGCCACCAAAAAGCAGATACTTCATCTTGATTTAATTAAAAAGGACATTAAGGACATAATTTCTTTTATTACTGAACATCTCACTTTACTTTGTGAAGTACATAATCTGTAAATATAATATGTATTTTTTCTATGGGTTGCATTTGCATTTGTTTATTTATATTATGACTCAATTTATGTCTATAAAGCACAAAATATATTTTAATTAAATATTAATTTAATTTTGTAAGTTGTGAGAAAAGATATAAGAAACAAAAGTACGAGGAAATATATGTAAATATTGGACATCTATATAAGCATTGGAACCCTTCTAATCCTAAAATGAAGAAACATTTAGGGTACTTGTTTAGGGTGCTTCTTGGCTATTTAATCATATGACAATGCACATGATGTCACCTTCTTCTTTCTTTCCCATGTTCCATTGATTTTTAGTTTCTGGCTACTCCTGTGTCTTCTCTCTCTGTGGCTTTCTCTGTAAGGCTTTCAGTGATAGGAATAAGAACAATCTTAATTCAGCTGGGATACAATTTATCTAAAGTACTTCTGTTTCTCTGCTTCTCTCTTCTTTCTGTACACCTCTCTGTCCCTCTTTCCCAGTACGATTATTAGAGAGTCCTTATGGTGAAACATTAGAGAGCTACAAGAGAGAACATGGCATCACCATGGCAACATAAACAGCTATTGAAAATCACTTCCTAGAGATGCAGAAAAATAAAAAGCAACTTTAACTTCTTCAGAGCTCTGGAGGAAAGTATTTCCTGGAGAAGGATCCCACAGAGGCTGAGTCAAAGAAAGAGAAAATTACATCAGGTAGGAAACTTCTACCCCAGACAGGTCAGTCCTCTCTCCCATCCCTCACTCAGCCCCATACAGCTCGGTTCCAGCTGGGCTCCCATCTCCTGCGGGAGACACAGACTATAAAATCTCTCACAGCAGTGAGACAAATCCACACCCATTTCTGTACACAAGAACCAAGCATCCAGGTAGTCACAAAAGGACTTAAACCACTGGGGAGGATGGAATATAAAAGGGCAACAAGAAGGAGTTTCCAAAATGGAGGAAGATGGAGGGAATGGCAGAAATTCTTCCCAAAGCAACAAGTAACCAGACAGACGCTGTCCGAATCAACGGTTTGGGGTCCTGGGAGACAAGAAGGACATTCCAAGGACCAAGTCAGTGAGACATGAAGAGTGTGATAAAAAATGGACGGACACTGTATTCCAGCGCTTTGTCCTGGTGCCCATCCCCCACTTTTAAGGGCAATAGCAGTGGGCGTCCATATCCTCGCCTTGGGGATAGCTGCACATTGGGGTGGCTGGGGGAATCATCAGTCACAAGTAAACTGGGGGACACACCTCCACACTGAGTCAGACTTTAGCTAGCAAAATGAGGACACAGGAACCCCACCCATTGAGATGCTGCAGTTCGGGGAAGGTAAATAACTTCTGAAGATGTTTAAGTCACTGAGCAGTGCCATCTGCTGGTCATCTTGGAAAGTGCAGGTGAAAACTGCAGCGCTTTTCAGAGCCTCTCAAGATGATATCCTAAGTCCAACGGAGCTGGTCTACACACTCTGCACAGGTCCCCAGCCCTGTTTTGGATGAGAAATACTGGTTACTCTACTGGCAACACAGTACCCTAATGTAAACCCAGGCAACAACTAAATCCTAGACAAGAGTGAGAAATCTTCAGAATATACCCACCAAGATAATCAGACGACCAGATATCAGCAAAAAGTCGCATGTCATACTAAAACTCAAGAAGAAATGGCCCAGTCAAAGGAACAAATCAAAAAGTCAGAGGAGACAAAGAATGTGGAACAACTAATCAAAAATGTGCTAACAAATTTCCTGAATCAAGTCAAAGAAATGAAGGAAAATGTGTACAAAGAAATAAAGGATATTAAGAAGAAACTAGAAGAGCATAAAGAAAAATTTGAAAGAATACATAGAAAAATAACAGACATTATGGAAATAAAAGACACTGTAGATGAAAGTCAAAGTGTAATGGAGACCCACCACAACAGATTAGAAGAGGCGTAAGAAAGAATCACTGTGGTAGAAGGCAGACCAAACAAATTGGAACAGACAAAAAACAATGGAGTAAAAAAATGGAAAAAATTAAGCAGGAACTCAGGGAATTGACTGACAACAAAAACAGATAAACATACTCATCATGGTGGTCCCAGAAGGAAGAGAAAAGGGAAAGGGGCCAGGATGAATGCTTGAGTAAATAATAGCTGAAAATCTTCCAGCTCTTGTAAATGACATAAATATGATAAATGAACTAGACCTAAGAGACACGTATAGAGCATTGCACTTCCAAACAGAAGGATATGCATTCTTCTCAAATGCTCATGGAATATTCTCCAGGATAAACCATGTGCTGGGGCACAAAACAGGTCTTAATAAATTTCAAAAGATTAAAAGTACACAAAACACTTTCTCCGACATTAATGAAATGAAGCCGGAAATAAATAACAAATAGAGAACTGGAAAATACACAAAGTATGGAAGTTAAACAATATGATCTTCAATAATCAGTGGTTCAGAGAAGAAATTGCAAGAGAAATCTAAATATCTCAAGATGAGTGAAAATGAAAGACAGCATATCAAAATTATGGGATGCAATGAAGTTAGTGTTGAGAGGAAAACTTATAGGTATAGACACATACATTACAAAGGAAAAAAAATTTAAAACCAGTGGCCTAAATGAACAAATAGAGAAACTGGAGAAAAATAACAAACTAAACTTAAAGCAAGCAGAAGAAAAGAATTAACAAAGATTACAGCAGAAATTAATGAGACAACTTAGATGGGATGAACAATTTCTTAGAAGCACATGAGCAACCTGTACTAGCTCAAAAAGAAATAGAAGAACTCAACAAACAATCGCAAATAAAGTGATTGAGCCAATCATCAAAGCCTACCAATAACCTGTGGCTTCACAGATGAATTTACCTAGCACTCCAAAAAGAAAAACTACCATTCCTGTTTAAGCTCTTCTAAAAAATTGAAGGAGAGGAAACATTACTTAAGTCATTTTATGAAGCCAGCATTACCCTAATACCTCAGACCAACCTCTCCAATGAGTATAGATACAAAAATTCTCAACAAAATACTTGCAAATCTAACCCAGCCTATTAAAAGAACAATACACCAGGAATCAGTTGGTTTTATCCCAGGTGTGCAAGTGTGGTTCAATAGAAGAAAATCAATGAATGCCGTATGTCACATTAACAAATCAAAAATGAAAAACCACGTGATCATCTTGATTGATGCATAAAAGGCATTTGACATAATTCAGCATCCTTTTGTGATAAAAAAAGACTTCAAAAAATAAAAAGTAAAGAAAATTTCCTGAGTATGATAAAAGGCATATATGAAAAATCCACAACTAACAACCTACTCAATGGTGAGAGACTGAAAGCTTTCACTTTAAGATTGGGAGCAAGGCAAGGATGCCCATTGTCACCTCTGACATGCAATATTGTGCTAGAAGTTCTAGCCAGAGCAATTAGGCAAGACAAAGAACTACAAGCCATCCAAAATGGAAAGGAAGAAGTAAAACTGTAACTAATTTGTAGAATACATGATCCAATATTGAGAAAATCCTGAAAAAAATAGTAACAAAGCTACTAGAGCTAATAAACAAGTTTAGCAAAGTGGCAGTATACAAGATAAATATACAAAAATCAATAGTGTTTCTATGCACTAGTAATGAGCTATCTGAGGAGTTGTTTTGGTTTGCTAATGCTACCAGAAGGCAAAATATCAGAAATGAAATGGTTTTTATAAGGGGGATTTATTAAGTTACGAGTTTATATATCTAAGAACTTAAAAAAAAATGTCTAATATAAGGCATACAAAGAAATATGCCTTAACACCAAAGAAACTCTGAATGGTGCCCAAGATTTTTCTGTCAGCTGGGAAGGCACATGGCGGTGTGTGAGGCCCTTGCTCCTGATCCAGCATACTCAGCAACTGGAAGAATCCTCACACTAGTTCCCTGACTCACAGAGTGAGGGTTATAATGGTAGGAAAGTCCAAGTGGAAGTCACTAGAATTGCCCCTACCTAGCAAAATAGTAAATCAGAAGTAATACTGGGTTCTTGGAAGGATTGCCCAGATTAGTGCCACTCTTAAGGACTTGATGCAGGGGTGGGGGAGTGATTCCCACCACATCACCATTCAACTCTCCTATTTAGTCTGTGCAGAAAACAGATGGGTCTTTGTGGACAACAGTGGGTTATCATAAACTCAACCAGGTGGTGACTCCAATCGCAGCTGCTGTTCCAGATGTGGTACCATTGATTGAGAAAATCAACACATCCCCTGGTGCCCGATATGCAGCTATTCATTTGGCTATTATTCTCAATAACTGCTAGTACGGATCTACAGAAACACTTTAAATTCAGCTGGAAAGGCCAACAATATACCTTCACTGTCATACATCAGGGGTATATTAACTCTTCAGCCATATGTCATATTCTTGTCCATAGGGAACTTGATTGTTTCTCTCTCTCACAAGACATCAATCCATTATATTGATAATAACATGCTGGTTGGACTTAGGGAGCAAGAAGTAGTGACTTGTCTAGGCTTAATGTTACAGCATTTGCATGTCAGGGGATGGGAGATAAATCCAATAAAATACAGGGGCCTTCTACCTCAGTGAAATTTTTAGGTGTCCAGTGGTGCAAGACATGTCAAGATATCCCTTCTAATGTGAAGGATAAGTGACCAGGAAAGAGGTACAATGCCTAGTTGACTTCTCTGGGTTTTGGAGACAACATTTTCCTCATTTGGGTGTGCTGCTATGGCCCATTTTCCAAATGACCACAAAAGTTGCTAGTTTTGAGTAGGGACCAGAGCAAGAGAAAACTTTGTGACAGGTCTAGGCTGCTGTGCAAGCTGCTCTGCCACTTGGACAATGTGATACAGCAGAATCAATGGTGCTGGGGGTGTCAGGCAAATACATTTTCTGTCTGGAGCATCTGGCAAGGCTGTATAGGATAATAACAATACAGGCCTTTAGGATATTGGAGTAAAGCCTTATCATCCTCTGCAAATTACTATTCTTTTGAGAAACAGCTTTTGGCCTGCAACTGGGCCTTAGATACTGAATGCTTAATAATGTGCCACCAAGTTACCATGAGACCTGACTTGTCTATCATGAGATGGGTATTGTCTTACCCACAAAGCCATAACGTTGGTTGTATCATAAAATGGAAATGGTATATAAAAGATAGGGCTCAAGTAGGTCTGGATGGCACAAGAAAATTACATAAAGAAGTGGCCCAAATACCCATGGCACATACCTCTGCCACTACACTTTCTTTTTCTGAGCCCAGAGCAATGGCTTCATGGGTAGTTCCTTACAATAAGTTGACTGAGGAAGAGAAAACTCAGGCCTGTTTTACAGAAGGTTTTTCAGGATATGCAGGCACCCCATGAAAGTGGAAAACTGCAGCACTACATCCCCTTTCTGGTATGTTGTGAAGGACAGTGGTGAGGGAAAATCCTCCCAGTAGGCAGAAATTCAAGCACTTCACCTGGTTTTACACTTTGCTTGGATGGAGAACTGGCCAGCGGTGTGTTGGATGTTGCCTCACGGACTGTTGCTCAAGGTTTGGATGGATGGCCAGGAACTCAGAAGGGGCACAATTGGAAAGCTGGTGACAAAGAGCTCTGGAAAGAGTATGTGGATAGTTTTTTTTAAGTGAGCAAAAAACATGAAGATATTTGTGTCACATGTGAATGCTTACCAGATGGTGACTTCATCAGAGGAAGGTTTTAATAATCAAGTGGATAAGAAGACTCTCTAGCCTGATTCATTATTGAATAAAGTACAGTTATAAAATATTCAAATCCTGTGAGACATTAAGCTATATCATATTCCAACAATCTTATAAATGAAATTCACAATGTTAGAAGAAAACAGTAGGCATTTCATGACTGCTACATGTGCAGATTTTTGCATTTCTCTTCATTTGTGTTTTTTTTTTAACCTTACTGCCTTGGAGAGTTTTATGTTTGGTTTGATGACTCAGTTCCTAGTACATGAACACCACATCATATGCTTTTCATTTATAACGCATTCCTTTGGGCATTGAATCCTCATAGTTTTAATTTCCATACAGTAGACGCTGCATATTTATGCTACAGAGAAATGACTAAAACTTATCCCACTACTTTAAACCTCTGTTAGATTCTTAAAATATATAAAAACACAAATCAGTACCACTGTAACTTGTCTCTGATCTTGATTCTAGTTCTTTTTGAGGGAACTGATCCAAACAAAGTGATGAGGGAAACAATTAGGTACACTGAATTGACAGGTGATAGAATATATAAGGAATATAGACAAAAGTGTAGAAATAACACCTAATAACATGGTGGCAAACGTGGCATCAAGTGGAAATAAAACTTGACTGTAAGGCTGCTTTTGCAAATCCAGGGTATATAAATATAATGAAGGACATAATATAATATGTAGATTTTGGTATTATGCAACATTTTCCTAGAAATTAGAACACTTGAAAGTATATCTTAACCATAGGGATTGAAACTCATACTTAAATTTCCTGCTAGTTGTTATAGCCTTTAATTGTTTATATATATATAAATATATAATAATGTATGTATATATATATATATATATATATATATATATATATATATATTCACTCAGAAAGGGAAAAGGAAATTTACCATAATAGAAAAAGATGCACTTTGTTGAAAGAACAATGGGCAATTTCATTCATTGACTTTTTCTCTTTCCTTTGCCCATAAATGCATAAAAAGAAATAGCTATATGTTATAGTGAGGGTTTCAAAATTTTATACATCGTTGCAAATCTCTTCAATCAGTCTTAAATATAGGCATTTGTAATATTTAATTAATCTATCTAGATAAGCATTTTTTAAACTCTATATCATAGAGGGAAAACAAATAAAATCAACCTTAAGACTTCTTTCACTTCATCAATTTTAATTTAACAAATCACATTTATAAGATTATTATGACTGACATTACTGGTAAAGAAATAAACCTCAATATTATGTGATTTAAGAGATATTTGGAGACCTTGAGCAATTTTAAACATCTAGGACGCAAGGAACTTAGATTCTTGTAAGTTAGTGCATATGATAAGTACTATGTTAAAACACCTATATGACAACTTCTATGGCACTCTTCTTATGAGTTACAGCTTTATTTAAGCACCTATTGATGCATTGGGGATAAAGTGGTCTAGTTTTAGCAGAGAAACCAGAGACCTGTGACAATAATGCATGTCCTAGATAAAGTACACTAAAAACAAGTAGAGCAGGATTGTGGTTTGAGGATGGACACATTTTAAATACACAAGAGGAAAGTGCTGGCCAGGCAGAAAACCTAGGTCTGCCTCTTAATTTGGCCCAGAACATGCAGAGGCAGCAACACAAAATTTCTTTATTCACAAAATCATACGTTCTATTAGGAAATACTCTTCAACCTTAAGTGTAAAATTAATTTAAAAATGAATATATTATTATGTAGGATTATTATTTAAAACTGGTTGAGAATTTAAATTTTTTCAGAAAAGGTAAAATTAATTATCTTTTCAGATTCAAATTATGTAGAAATAATATGCCACTCAAAAAACATAAAGTCAATGTGTTTTAAGCAATTTTATTAGCTCAGGCTACTGTAGCCACATAAAAACCCTAATTTCTGGTGAATGAATTATATCAGAAATAAAGTTTTTGCAAAAGTAATATTTAATCTGTTGTATGCTCTTTATCTAAATAGGATTGATTTGCATTTAAATGAGCAATCACCCTCTTGGATTTTGCATTATTAACATAAAATTATTGAGTACCTGTTTTAATACATATAGAAAGTATAACATACTCAGGTTAACAGTGGAAATGTTGCACAATTAATATATACTTCAAAATAACTGTAGCATTTCATAAATCAAATTAATTAAATGTCTTTATGGGATTAATATACTCACCATTTCAATGTAAGCAATGACATTTTTTACTGCTTTTAGCATAAATATCCATCCTGATGGGATGATTTTGTATATTCTATTAATCAGCATAAACTAATCCTTAATTATCACCACCATTTATAGATACCAAATTCTTTTCTTGAGTTTAAATTAAGTTTTAGAAAATATCCAATATCAAAATTGTATGATCGTAGGAAATATAGAGAGTGAATATAAGAATTAGCTTAAATTACAAGCGGTATTGTGTGAAGATGACAGACTAGGGAGTGCAGGGACCAAGCCCTTCCACCAAACAAGTATTAAACAAGCAGGAACCCTCTGAACAACTATTTTGGAACTTCACATTCTAGAAGAACACTGTACAGCATTCAGATAAGAGTGGGAAGAAAGGACTGATAAATTATGGTTAAGAAAAATAGATTGCTCTCTCCTAGCAAAGCTACTGGCATTCGTTCCCCACTCTGGTGGCAAGCCACCTTGGGGACCTGTCCCTGGCTAGGTCACTAATGCCAGAAAGAGGCATACAAATCTTCCCTAAGACCATGGGTGAGCACAGATGATCACAGTGATCACAGATCATTGATTTTGATCAGCAACTTTGGATCACTGAGGGCCCAACTCTGAGAGTAGTGACTATTCCAGCCTACCCAGGAGAGGGGCTGCAGCAGAGGAGAATTGGGGATGTAGTGTTTACAAAGGAGAACAGCTGGTTGAGGGGCTGCATTTTCTGGGATGTCAGTGTGAGTTTGACTTTGGGAAGTAGTACACCCTGCTTCATCCTTTCTCCAAGGCACTTTGGAGTCAATTTGTTACAAGACAAGGGTAGTAGATTCTTTAGCCCCATGTGCTCAAATGAAGCATTCATGAGACAGTGGGGTTTCAAAGAAAGAAAAAAGAAATCATTACTAGTTGTATAGCTGGAGAGCAGATGGCCTGTTCGCCAAAAATCTGTCTCCCACAACTGTAGTAATTCTGATAGTTTTATAGAATTAAAAGATGGGCCGAGTTTCAGATTTTGAGCACAGTAGCTTCAGATGATGTGATTAGAGGTGATCTAATTATTGAACATTCACTGATTGGTTGCATGTTTAGTCACAGAATGTATGTAAGAAAATGGCAGCCTTAATATGATAATGGATGTGATTTTTAGTATTATAATGGAATATGGGTAACTTGTAGGTTAAAATCTAAGCTATTGTGCATGTCAGGTGGACCCATTTTGGTTAGATCCAGTCTCAGTTATCAAAATAACTTTGAACTTGGGGTGGGTTAGCTCTGCATTGACCCAAGACCCTTAATTAGTAAACATTAGGGGCTGTCTTTAGTGATGACAAGACTCTAAAGTTGGAAAACTCAGTAACTGCATACAAATGAAGGTTGGTCACAATCTTTTTACAATCACAAGGACAGGAGATAAAG
Organism: Tamandua tetradactyla; assembly: GCF_023851605.1. NCBI lineage: Eukaryota > Metazoa > Chordata > Mammalia > Pilosa > Myrmecophagidae > Tamandua > Tamandua tetradactyla. The sequence continues at coordinate 66,474,386 of NC_135336.1, read as the reverse complement.
GCTATACAATCAATAACAGATCTGGATTATAATCAGAGATTTCAGGCATTTCCCTTTGTGTACTCCAATATACCAGAAAACAAAAAGGAACATCTATATAATGATTCAGAAATCAAAATCATCCCATAAATCCCAATTTCTTGGTCACAAGTCTGCAACCATTTCATGGGTCTATGACCCTTTCACAGCTGGGGAGAGACTGACATGGGAAATTCCTCTATAGTATACCCCTTCTCCTAGAATTTGCACTCCAGGTAAAAACAACTTGATAAAACAAAAGGAGTGTAAGAATCTATAGATGGAGACAATCTAGGGCAATGTCTTCCTGGCTTCAAACACCAGGGTGAAAAGATGGGGTTCTGTTTCTTGGGAGAGAGAGAGGACACCCAAATTCCTATAAACAATGTTCCAAACAAAAACACAGGATTAGACACAGGCTCAGAAATGCAAGGAAATCTCCACACACTGTTTATCTTGGGCAGACCTTCCTGATCAGACCTTCTTGATCTTGGGCAGAAGCTCAAAAAAGTCTTTGACTTATCACCGGCTGGTTTAAAATCCAGAAACAGGCATCTGAGAGAATATATCCCAGAGTCATCTTTATGCAACAAAAGAGTACAAGACAAACAAAGAAGCAGGAAATAATGGCCCATCCAAAAGAAAATGATGAAAATCCAGGAAATACCAATGAAGAAGCCTAGAATGTCGGCACACCAAACAAAGCCTTTAAAGAGTAATCTTAACAATTCACAAGCAGATGAAGAAGAATAAGAAAATAGCTTAACAATTAGCAATATGAGAATTTTAATAAAGTGATAGACTTTTTTTTTAAAAGAACCAAACAGAACTACTGGAGTTGAAGGTCATAATACATGAAATGGAAGAAGCCCAGGAGGTTCCAAGAGGAGATTAAAGCTGGCAGGATGAAGAATTAGTCTACTTGAAAACTAGTCAAGGTGAGGATCAGAAAGAGAAAAGGAATACTGAATACAAAGCGAATCTAAGACAGGTATGGTACACCATCAAGTGCGTCAATATATACGATTTGAGTGTCCAAGAGGGAGACAAAAGAGAGAAAGGGCAGAAGAAAGAATGACATAGAATTTCCCAAACTGCAAAATATGTGAATAGGCACATCCAGCAAGGCCAGAGAATAGCAAACAGGATAAACATGAAGGAAAGATACCCCATCATATATTGATTACAATATCAAGTTCCATGGTCAGGGAGGAAGTTCTGAAAGCTGCAAGAGAAAAGCAATCTGTTACATACAAGGAGTCCCAATGGGATTGGGTCCTGATTTCTCTTCAGAAACCATGGAGGAAAGAAGCAGTGGGTTGAAATACTTCTTGTACTAAAATAATTTTATATCTGGTGAGACTTTCTGTCAATAATTGGGAGAGAATGACACATTCTCATATAAACAAAATCTGAGGGAGTTCAACATCACTAGACCTGCCATACAAGCAATTTTAAAGCGAATACCCCTACTGAAAGGATAAGACACTAGTCATTGGTTCAAAGTTGCATAAAGAAAAAAAAGCTGGTAAAATAAATTATTTGAGCAGTCATAAATGTCAGTATCATTTTATGGTATTGTTTGATATGACAATGTGATATCACTTCATCTTATTAGAATGGCTGCTATTAAGCAAGCAAAAAACTATAAATGTTGGAGAGGATTTGGAGAAACTGGAATACTTATTCATTGCTGGTGGGAGCATATAATGGTTCAGCCACTGTGGAAGTCAGTTTAGAAATTTCTCAGAAAACTAAATATTGAGTTTCCCTATGACCTGGAAATACCAATACTCAGTATATACCCAAAAGAGTTGAGGGCAGTAACATGAAGAGACATTTGCACACCAATATTCATAGCAGCACTATTAGCAATTGCCAAGAGATGGAAACAATCCAGGTGCCCATCAACAGATGATTGGATAAACAAACTGTGCCTTATAATATAATGAAATATTATGCCACAGTTAGAAGAAATGATATTCCAAAACATATGATGACATGGATGAACCTTGAGGGCATAATGTTGAGTGAAATAATTTAGACACAAAAAAATACTGTATGATTTTGTTATTATGACTCTGGTACAGCCTCCAGTGTTTTGGAGCAGCTAGGAGGAAAAATCTGAGATGAGGGAATGGTAGCCCATGACAAACTCTGGGACCTGTTCTGTAGGTGCTTATTGAAGTGTGCATTGAAAAATATTGTTTTTTTCTCTTTTGGCTTTGTATGTATTTGCTATATTTTATAGTAAAAAGGAAAAAAATAAACAAAAGAAACTATAAGCAGCTATAGTACAATTAGATAGAATAAATTCTTGAAATCAAAAATTTGAAAATGTTTAGTAACATAGATCACTACTATAGCAAAGTTGATATTTGTAATAACTTTCTACTTGATATTTTAAGAATGTACACAGTTTTGATAGTTTATCAAATTATATTTAAGATAGTGTATAATATTTAGAATTTAAGAAACTCTGATATCTATATCTGTAGATTTTTTTCCTTCCTTGCTTTAATTTTAAATCAGTTTATAAAACCAAAAAAAGGCTTTACAATGATTATTTAGATATTTTATTTAAATATGGCTATGGATAAGCTAAGATATCCATTTTTGATGTTTTTTAAGTGTTTTGTTTGTTTTCTTAAGTTAAAATAATAGGGAAACTTAGTAGGATGGCTAGAATCAGAAAGATGGCTTAACAAGTGTTGGCGAGAAATTAGAACACTTGCACAGTTTTGGTAGGAATGCAAAATGTGCAACCACTGTGGAAACAGTTTGGGAGTTCCACAAAGTGTTAAACAGAGTTACCACGTGACCCAGTAGCCCACTCCTACTATCTCTACACCTAACACACTAAAACTTGTACAACAATGTTCACAGCAGTATTATTCATGACAAGCAAAAACTGGAAACAATCTAGATGCCTATCAACTGATGAATGGATAAGCAAAGTGTGGTTCATCCATATAATGGAAATACTAATCAGCAATAAGAATACATGAAGTACTGATGTATGAAACAACACAGATGAAATTTGAAGTCATTGTCTAAAGTAAAAGAAGCCAGTCACAAAAGACCACATATGGCATGACTTCATTTTTATGAGATCTCTAGAATAAGCAAATCCATAGAGACAGAAAATAGACATAGACAGCTGAGGGTGAGGGGAAATGGGAAGTGACTACTAAGGGGTATGGGGCTACTTTTGGGGGAATGAGAATGTTCTAAAATCAGCTTATGGTATGGTTGCACAATTCTAGAACATACTAAAAAAATCAGAGTAATACACTTTAAAAGGGTGAATTTAATGATATGTGAATTATATCTAAATAAGGATGTTTTAAAATGGCAATTTAAAAAATGACTATACTGTGAAAGGGAGCAAAAAGAGACAACTGAACTAATAAAAAAAAAAAGAAAGAAAAAAATAAACCCAGCTAGTTTCAACAGTAATTTGTTTCCAGAGCAAGGAAATGTATCTAATCACAATGTGTACCCCTTCTTTATCTACAACAAGCTACCATACCCCCTTTTCCAAAGCTGCCTGTCACACACACATTCATGACTTTTGCTTTAGATAAATCTCTTAGGTAATTTCAGCCAGTCATTTCTCTAGGTCCTAGATGTCAGCAAGGCCTCTGTCTCCTCTTCCAAACTTGGCACTACCTTCCAGGAACTCCCCTTTGAGGGGCAACTGTGAGAATTCAAATTGTTCGCCTTTATTCTGGGACCCAGTGTTCTGGGAGCAGCAGAATGGGTGACTCATATGGTATTGATTTTTTTCCAAGCTGCTGCTGAATTTACTTTACTGATTTTGCCATTGCAATATCTTGCTTATTGCAGACTATTAACAAAGATGGTGCATTCTTCAGATTCATATTGTTAGTAAGAATTGGATACAGAAACTCGCCCACATCTTTCACTTCTTGCTGGAATGCTACACCATCCACAGCAAATACAATAGCCCTGGATGAAGCCTTAAATTGCTCTAAGAACTGAAGTCTCAAACTCTCATGGCCAGGAAGGTAAATCAAGTTCAGGTTATTAGCTCTGTTATTGTTGACTCTGTATATAGCAGAGCATTCAGCCATGGAACTCTGAGTGTCTCTGTAAAGACCTAATAACAACTGAACAAAAAGCATCTTTAACCCTGAGTCACCAAGACCAACAAAAAGGACCACTCTCAAACTCCTCCTTCTGTTCCGGATGAACTTTCAGAACAGGGCAAAACATCTCTCCAGAAGTTTCTGGGAATCAGCCTTCAATGCAGTATGGCTCCTGTTGCTTCAGGTGTGGATGGAGAGTGGTGGAAGGGGCTAGTTCCTCTCTTTAGATATCCTCAATATGCCCCGATCTCATGTGTGCTTCCTGCAGGAGTGCAGCAGAAAAGCCTCATATGTTAATTTTTAAAGCAAAAAGAGAAGCTATTTTTCATCTTGATCAAGAAATCCTCAGTTAGATTAACAGTAATTTTAGCATGAGAACCATGGAGGCCTTATGGCGGTGAATTGCATGTGTAAAAAACTAAATAAAAAGAATGGTCAACCAATAGTGTGATACCTATCAAAATTAGCCTTCAAAAACAAATCAAGATCTCAAGATAAATAAAAATTAAGAGAAATTTTTTGCTAGCAGTGCTTCCCCACAAAAAATTCTAATAGGACTCTTTTGAAATAAAATAAAAGAAAACTAGAAATCAGTTTATATCCACATGAAGAAACAATAAATAGTACAATAAATACATAATTTAGAGTAGATGTATTTTTGCTTGGAAACTTTTTAAACTATGTGATTGAAATACAACTGCATAAAGCAGTAATTACATGAAATATAAATGGATTAAGTACTCCAATTAAAATATGAAGTTTGGAAAAATAAAGGAAAAAGAAAAAAAAACAGGTTTCAATTACATACTGTCTCAAGAGATACACTTTAGAATCAATTACCACAAATAGGTTGAAAGCAAAAGAATGCATAAAGTATGAGAACAGCAACCCAAAAAAGCATTGAACTGGCTACATTATTGTTATATAAAATAGGCTTTAAGACAAAAGTTGTTACTGGAGACAAAGTAGGACATGGTGTGCAATGATAAAATGATCAGTCCAAGACAGTGCAAATGTGACTCAGTGGCAGAATTCTTGCCTGCCATGCCAGAGACCTGGATTCAATTCCTGGAGCCTGCCCATGTCAAAAAAAAAATCAGTCCAGCAAGAAGATAAAATAATATATCATGGATACACCTGCAGTCCCAAACTGTCAGCATTAAGAGATACATAGATAATTTAACAATCAGAGCTATAGATTTCAAGTCTTCCCCATTTCTGACAATTGATGGAACTAAAGAGAAGACTTACAAGGAAATAGAAGATTTGAAAACAGTATAAACCATCTAGACCAGACATCTATAGAACATTCTACCTAACAATAAGAGGATGCATATTCCTGTCAGGTTCACATGGAACCTTCTTCAAGATAGACAATGTATATCAATAACTACAAAAAGATTGAAATCATTCAAAGTATGTTCTCAGATTACATGGAATGAAATTAAAAATCAGTAAGAGAGAGAGATTTACAAATATGTGGAAATTAAATCACACACTCCTAGGTAGTCATTTTGGAAATTTAAACATAATTTAAGATGAAACAGGATGAAATTACTGACAGACCAGAACTTATGAGATGCAGCTACTGCAGTATGAAAGATGAAAATTTATATCTTAAATTCATATATTAAAAAAAGAAAGACATCAAATTAATATCCTATATTTCAATATGAAGAAAACTCTAATGAAACCCAAAATAGGTGAAAGGAAGTAATTAACAAGGATTTTAGAAAAATCAATGGAATAGCACATGGTAAAACAATAGTAAAATATACAAGCAAAAGTAGATTATTTGAGGGCGGGCCATGTGGCTCAGCAGGCAGAGTTCTTGCCTGTCATGCCAGAGACCTGGGTTCATTTCCCGGTCCCTGCCCATGCAAGAGAAAAAAAAATGGGTTATTTGAAAGGATTAATAAAATTGGCAATCTGTTGCTAGAATGACCAAAAAAAAAAAACACTCAAATCACTAAAATCAGAAATAAAAGTGGGGACATTATTATTGAGCTTATGGAAGTAAAAGTTGTCATAAGGGAATATTATAAACAACTCAATATCAAAAAATTAGGTAACCTAAATGGAATGGATAGATTCTTTGAGAAAAAGAAAATACTGAAAATGAATTGAAAAGAAATAAAATTTCAGGAAACAACAATAGCAAGGAAAATATTGAATTAATAATGAAAACCTTCCAGAGAAAAGTGCAGGAAGGCATGACTTCATTGGTGCATTCTATCAAATATTTGAAAATAATTAGCACCAATCCTTCAGATACTTTTCTAAATAATTAAGGAGAATAGAACACATCTCAACTTATCCTATAGTGCCGGTATTACCCTGAAACCAAAAACCAGACCAAGACATCAAAAGAAAATAAAATTACAGGCTAATATTCCTCATGAATTTAGAAACAAAAGTCCTTGGTAAATACTAGAAATGTGAATCAAACAATATATGAAATGTGTTGCTACTTCTAGTCAACCTTGTATTAGCAGTCACAGTCAGGAAAATAAGGGAAGAACAAGAAATTAAAGGATCCAGATTGTAAAAGAAGTATAACTATCTCTGTTTTCAGAGGACGATCTTGCATATGCAACTACTAAAAAATTTATTTAAAAATAATAGAACTTAAAAAGAGATCAGCAATGTTGTAGATTACAATATCATACAGTAAAAGCAATTGCATTTCTGCATGCTAATAATGAAAAATCTAAACCAAAATTAAGAAACAATTCCATTTACAATGATATCAAAATAATAAAATATTAATAAATAGAATTTATTTAAAATTTAAAATAGGAAAATCTATAAATCAATATTGAAAGAAAGTAAAGACACCTCCATAAGTGAAAAGATGTCCAGTGTTCATAGACTGGAAGATTTAATATTATTAAGATATGAATACCCCCTAAACTGATCTACAGATGCAAACAACCTCTATCAAAATGTCAACTGGTTTCTTTGAAGAACATGCCAATCTGTTCCTAAAATTCATATGGAAAGTCAGAGGATGTGCAAAAACAAAGTTGGAGGACTCAGACTTTTTAATTTGAAAACCTAATAAGTGCTGCACTTATTAATAAAATATGCTACTGGCATGAACTTAGACATAAAGATTAACATAATATAGTTGAAAATCCAAAAATAAGACTGTACATTCATGGTGAACTGGTTTTCTAGAAGAGTACAAAGACAATTCAATTGCGAGAAAATTATATAAATCATACCAACACAGTCGGATATCCATATGACAAAGAATAATGATTTGGATTCTACTTCATATCATATAATAAAAATAATTCTTAACTCAGAGAGAAGGTGGGGCAGGTTGGTGGTGTAAGAAGAAGCAGAATTTAGTTAACCCTCTATAGTGTCAAGTAAATAGTCAGAACTGTCTGGAACAACTGCTTAAGGGAAATCTGTGACTGTACCACACATACACCTGGAATGGGTGGGAAAAGATGAGATCACGATGTAGAACTCCAAACAAAGCCCACAAACTGCAGAAGCTGGTACTCCTGCTCCACTGAAACAACAGACTCTGTTGGAGACAATTCTCCATGGGAAAAAGAAGCATTCTCTACTAGGAACAAGGGAAGGTAGCTCAACCAAGCTCCAATTGTGGTTTTAATTAACAAATTTTGACTGATGACTATAAGCCTGAGCACAGATTAAACAGAAAAGGAACCCTAAAGTTTCTTAGAGCAGAGAGGAGGAAATGGGTGATGGAAAAAAGAAGGAAAAAAAGAGACCTTTGGAGTCGGGTCAGCTGAGAAATCTGGAAAAGGGCTGTTTCCAAGAAAAGGATACACAGAGATAGATACCAAAGAGTCAAAAAAGTAAAAAAGTGATAAAGACCTCCAGAATAAACTAACCAAGGAAATCAGATGCCTTGACATCAGCAAAAAAATTATGTCATAGCAGGAAAAATGAAAATATGGTCCAGTCAGAGGAACAAAATAATACTTTGAATGAGACACAGGAGTTAAAACTAATTAAAGATGTTCAAACAAACACGCCAGAAAAAAAATCAAAATTCAAATGTATGAGCTGAGGGAAGATATGTCAAAGAGATGAAGCACATAAAGAAGATATTGGGCAATCATAAAGAAGAATTCAAAAACTTGAAAAAACAAATGGCAAAATTTATTGGAATGAAAAGCACAATAGGAGAGATGAAAAACACAATGGAGATTTACAGCAGCAGATTTGAAGAGGCGATAAAAAGGATTAGTGAACAGGAGGATAGGACATCTGAAATCTTACACACAAAAGAACAGATAGGTAAAAGAATGGAAAAATATGAACACAGTCTCAGGGAAATGAATGGCAACATGTAACATATAAATATACATGTTCTGGGGGTCCCAGAGGGGAAAGAGAAGGGAAAAGTGGCAAACAGAATAATATGCAACTTTATACCTTTAATAAGAAATGGGAAATGTTCATTGTTCATTTCCTCTACTATTCCGTTTGCCACTTTTCTCTTCTCTTTCCCCTCTGGGGCCCCCAGAACATATATATTTACATGTTATATGTTGTCATTCATTTCCCTGAGACTGTGCTCATATTTTTCCATTCTTTTACCTTTCTGTTCTTTTGTGTATAAGATTTCAGATTCCTGTCCTCTGGTTCACTATTACTAAAGATATAAAGTTGCAGACCTAAGAAACACAGCGCTCCACAAACAAACAAAATAGATCTGAATAGAGCTATGCCAAGACACTTACTAATCAGATTGTCAAATGTCAAAGACAAAGAAAGAATTCTGAAAGCATTCAAGATGGATCACAAGAGAATAGCAATCCATCATGTAAAAAGGAAGTTTGATAAGAGTATTTGTGGATTTCTCAGCAGAAACCATGGAGGCAAGAAGGCAGTGGTATAATATGTTTAAGATATGAACAAGAAAAACTGCCAACTAAGAATTCTGTATCTGGCAAAACTGTCTGTGCTGGTTTGAAAGGAAGGATGTCCCCTAAGAAAAGCCATGTTTGAATATAAATTCCATTTCATAAAGGTAGAATAATCTCTCTTCAATACTGTATGTTTGAAACTGTAATGAGATCATCTCCCTGGGTGATGTGATTTAGTTAAGAATGGTTGCTAAACTGGATTAGGGGATGACATGTCTCCACCCATTTGAGAGGGTCTTGATTAGTTTCTGAAGTCCTATAAAAGAGGAAACATTTTGGAGAATGAGAGATTCAGAGAGAGCAGAGAATGCTGCAGCACCACGAAGCAGAGAGTCCACCAGCCAGCGACCTTTGGAGATGAAGAAGGAAAACGCCTCCTGGGGAGCTTCATGAAACAGGAAGCCAGGAGAAGATGCTAGTAGATGACACCGTGTTTGCCATGTGCCCTTCCAACTGAGAGAGAAGCCTTGACTGTGTTTGCCATGTGCCTTTTCACTTGAGAGAGAGACTCTGAACTTCATTGGTCTTCTTGAACCAAGGTATCTTTCCCTGGATGCCTTTGATTGGACATTTCTATGGATTTATTTTAACTGGGACATTTTCTCGGCCTTAGAATTGTAAACTAGCAACTTATTAAATTCCTCTTTCAAAAAGCCATTCCATTTTTGGTATATTGCATTCTGGCAGCTAGCAAACTAGAACACTGTCCTTCAAAAATGATGGGGAGTTTAAAATATTTTCAGACAACAAACGCTCTGATTTTATGAGCAAAAGACCTACTGTATAAGAAACACTATAGGGAAAAAACATTGCAGGAAAATGAGGAAAAGACAGGAGCAAAAAGTTGGGGAAGAATGTAGAAATGAAGACTATCAATAAGGGTACAGAAGAAAATTGTGACATATGAACAACATGGATGAAACTTGAGGACATTATGTTGAGTGAAATTAGGGAGAAACAAAAGGAGAAATATGTATGGTCACACTAATATGAGCTAACATTAATGTACAAAATTTGAGACTTAAATTTCAGAACACAGGTTATCAGGATATAGAAAAAGGGTAGATATTGGGTATTTGATACTGAAGGAATTCAGAATATTCAACAGGATTGATAGTGAAGCTCCAGAGATAGATAATACAATACTATCTGATGGTAGCACACTATTGTAATACACTTAGCAAAGCTGAGTGTGAATATGGTTGAAAGAGGAAAATTACAGACATTTATGACACCAGAAGGAAAGATAGATGATACAGACAATAGGTTGCTAGCAAATCCTGGAGTGGTAAATGCTGATGATTAAAAGTACAAATACAAGAATGTTTTTACATGTGGGAAAGTAAATGAATGTCAACATTACAAAGTGCTGAAAATAGGATGGTATATGAAAAATTACAAACTATGCAAACTAGGATCTATAGTTAACAGTAACATTGTAATATGCTTCCATTATATGTAACAAAGACCATATAACAAAGCTAAATGTCAAGAAGAGGGGGTTATAAAGAAGGGTTATGGGATTCTTTGTGCTGTTATTGTTTCTCCTTTTTTATTTTATTTTTATTCATCATTTGTTTTCCTATTCTTCTTTCTTTTTGGAAGAAATGAAATATCCTCATATAGATTTTGGTAGTGAATGAATAATTATGTGACTATACTGGGAACTATTGATTGTTTATTTAGAATGGATGGTATGGTGTGTGAATTAAACTGTTCAAAAATAAAATGAAAAAAACAAGTGATGGAGAATATGTGGAGAAAGAGAAAGAGAGATATGCCTATTCACTGTTGGTAGGAAAGTAGAGTGGTGCAGCCCCTCTAGAGAACAGTGTAGTAGTTTCACAGAAGGCTAAGCATAGGTTGCCATATGATTCTACAACTCTGGTGTTAGGTATATACTTCAAAGAACTGACAGCAGGGACATGAATGAACATTTGTACACTGGTGTTTATGATGGTAGTATTTACAATGTGCTATAGATGGAGGTGGAATAAGTATACCTTGACTGATGAACAGAAGGGAAAAATGGTGTATACATACAATGGAATATTGAGCAGATGCAAGAAGAAATGAAATCGTGAGCATGCAACTGGGTAAATGAACATACAGGGCAGTATGTTGACAGAAATAAGCCAGAAATGAAAAGACAAATATTATAATGTTCACTAATATGGGCTAAATATAATGTGAAAACTCTGGGAATGTATTCAAAAGCATAGTTATCAGGGGAATACTTAGTGTAAAGATTCAAGATCTTATAGCTGTCATGTCTATTCCTGAGTTGTAGTGATTGTTTCTAAATTCTGAGATGCTGAGCTCTTTGCTTATATAACTTTGTTGTCCTCTGGATTTTTGGACACATCTGTATGAGACTCAGAGCTAGGGTTCTACAGCTATTAAAGTCAGCACTACTCCACACAGCAACTGTTAAAAAAAAACTGAAAAAGATGTCAGACTTTAATTAGCCATATGATCTAATTACAACTAAGGTAATTCAGAATACCGGAAAGAGGATAATATTGACTGTGTTTTAAAACTTCAACTTCTTTGTGAGACCAAAGGAATGGATGCTCATTTGGTGCAAACTTTATATTTTCTGTATCACACTATCTAATTTAACTTGCATGGTTGTCAGTTTTTTCAAAGACCATAATTAAATGTAACCTTGAATAGGGAGTGAAATCTTGTTGGTTTGTAAAGTTTAGTGTGATGCTGCAGTATATCCCAGAAATATCTGAGAAGAAAATAAAAAGAAGAACTACAAAGTCCCATTGAGAGGCTGAGAAAAAGTGGAAATATTAAACTTCCCCCTGTAGGGAATGCCTGATATTCTTGCAAGCATTAAGGACTACCAATTGAATAGGCGAAATCCTATCTGGGGGCTTTCTCTTATGGAACTTATTCCTACAAAGGAAAGGGCAAGCCTACTTATAATTATGCCTAAAAATCACCCATAGAGAACCTCTAGTGGGGCTTCTTTCTCAAAGCCAACTCTGTAGTAAACACACTGCCCTCCTCCCTACGTGGCACATGATCCCAAAGGTATAAATCTCCCTGGCAATGATAACTCCCAAAGATAAGTCTAGGCCCTGGAATCATGGGACTGAGAAAGCCTTCTGGACCAAAAGAGGGAAGAGAAAGGAACCAAAATAAAGTTTCAGTAGCTGAGAGATTCAAATGTAGCTGAGAGTTCATTCTGGAGGTTATGCATTATATGCATTATATAGATATCCTTTTTTAGGTTTTAGTGTATTATAAAAGTTAGGAGGAAATACTTGAAACTGTTAAACTGTAATCCAGTAGCCTCGATTTTTGAAGATAATTGTATAACTAGATAGATTTTACAGTGTGACCTCATGACTGTGGAAACCTTGTGACGGGCATCCTTTTGTCCATTTTATGGACAGATGAGTAAGAAAATATAGACAAAAATAAACAAATGATAAAGGGGGATATGGGCCATGAGATGTTTAGGGTATTCTTTTTATTTTTAGATTTTGAGTATTGAAAATGTCAAAAATTGATTGTGATAATGAATGCATGACTATATGATAACACTGTCATAAAACCAGCTTTAATAATCCCACCTCTACCCTCCCAGGATCCGTATTAGAGAAGCTCTATCCAGTAAGTGCAGCTGAGAGATTTGGGACCCCATCATCATAGTGTGGGAAGTCTACCCCAGGCATGAGAAGTTAGAACCCTTAAACTCAATCATCCCCACTATAGTTCATTAATATGGAAGAGGCTCCACACTGGGAGAGGCAAATTGAAAGGTCATGGAATACTGCCCCTCCCCAGTGACAACCTTTGCCTGTTTGAAAGTATTATGTACCCGGAAGAACCATGTTTTAATCCCGATTCAGTCTTGTGAAGGTAGCTGTTTCTTTTAATCCTATTTCAATACTATAGGGCAGAAACTTTTGGTTAGCTTAAATCCACAGAGATGTAGCATGCCCAAATGTGGGTGTAATCCTTTGATTAGATGGAGATTCCATGTGGGTCTTGGTTAGTTTACTGGAGTCCCTTAAAAGAGGAAACATTTTGGAGAAGAGCACTGACAGAGCTCCTGTGACAGTAGAACTAACACAGATACTGACTACTGACACTTGAAGAACAAAGACACGGGTATTTTGAGATGCTTGGAGCCCAGTAGATACCAAGAAGCCAGAACCTGGAGACAGCCAAGGGAAGCCAAGAAATGAAAGCTAGCTCTGGAGAGGTAAAGTAAGGAACCTACGTAAGAACAGAGGCTGAAAGCAATGGAGTCCAGAAGCAAGAGACCAGCAGATGTCAGCCACATGACTACCCAGCTGAAAGACCCATCAGCCTTCCTTGAATTAAGGTATCATTCTCTGGATGCATTAGTTTGGACATTTTTATAGGTTTATAACTACAAACTTTTAACTTATTACATTCCCTTTATAGAAGTCATTACAGTTTTGGTATATTGCATTCTGGCAGCTTACAAACTAAAACACAACCCATGTGAAAAGAAAGGCCATTCTGAGAGAAATGGGTCAGTGTTCCTATCAGCAGTTCCAGTACAGTGGTGTGGAAGTTTTTCTCAGGTGGAAAGGGAGGTTGTAAAAGAATACAGCTCATTGTTCTCAATTATAGACATTATTTATGGGGAAGTCAAGTCTAAGGGTGCAGTAAAAAAACAATGGTGATTTTGTGGTAAGCGATTATGAGGAAACTGGTAGCTCAATGACAGCAGCAGGCTAAACAATTGACTAGATGTTAGCAAGGACAACCAAGGTAAAAACAGCTAGGAAGAGTACTCCCAGGGACATAAAAAGCCTCACAGATTGGACTCAAAGAATCCCCCTGTAAAGGGACTAGATTTAATTGACTCAGATGGTCGATAAATGTATGCCCAAAGCATTGCCAAAAACAATAGTGTATTCAGTAGGCAACAGTGGAAGCTAAACACTGGATAGGATACTAATATTGATAAAGTATCTGGGTCTTAGATGAGAAATTAGGGAAAGAGGAAGCCAAAGAAAGCTTATAAAACCACTGTCATCCTGGGGTGACTGTATGCCTGCTGTCTGAGTAGTGTTACCAGAAGTTACAAACTGGGGGAAAATTGTTTTTTCTGAAACAAATTTTTCTTAAGCCAAGAAAATGACAACAACAAACCCTGGAAGGGACCTCAGTATCCATATTTGCCATAATATATTATCCAAAATGTCCAGTTTTGATATTATGAGACATGCAAAGAAACAGGAAAATATTACACATACACAGGGAAATAGAAGATAAAAGAAAGTTAATTTGTAAGAACCTGGATATTAGATCTTGTACACAAAGACTTCAAACCGCTATTATAAAAATGTTCAAAGAACTAAAGAAATTCATGACTAAAGAAGTAGTAGAAGTATAATAACAATATTTCATGAAATCAATAGTATAAATAGATTAAAGTTATAACAGAAGCAAATGGAAATTTTATAGTTAAAAGTGCACTACTTGAGAAATTCACTGCAGCAGTCCACAGTGTTTCTGAGTTGTAGGAAAAAAAGTCATCAAACTTGAATGCATATTGATTTAGATTATAGAACATGAGGAATAGCAAGAAAAACAGAAAGAAAAAAAAATAATACAGCCTCAGGGAATGTGAATTAACGTTAAGCACATGAGCATAAGAAAAATGGAAATATCAGAGGAGAGATAGAAAGGAGTAGGAAAATATTTAAATTAATAATAGCTGAAAACTTCCATATTTGATGAAAAGTTTTAACCTACATGTAAGGAACTCAACAACTTCAAGTAGAACAAAAGCAACATTTTGAATGTGCTAAGAGCTAATGCCTTGTACGCTTTAAATGGGTGAATTTGTGGTGTGACGTATCTCAACAATGCTATTCATATATACAATTTATATTCTTTATTTAATTTTTCTTAATTGTAACAGCCAGATTTGTATTAAAATTGACTCTATGAAATGTGAAAATTATGAAAAAAAGAAATGTGAACTAAAGCAAAATGCATGAAGTAGAACAACAGATGGCCTCCCTTGGTATGCAAATATGTGTAATAGTTCAACATATTTAATTTTATATTTTTCACATTCTCTAATAGCTAAGAATATTAGTTTTATAAAGAGTGATAGAGTTACTTACTCAGAATTAAGGAACCAAATTTGTATTTTAAAAAACGAGAGTACTTATCTTTGGCAAAGTGAAAAATTACTTGCTTCAGGAATAGTAAAAGTGAATATCTATGAAAATACATCTACTGTGGTACTGGACCCTCTTTGATTTGGGTGAGAGAATAACAAAATAAAATCACCAAAAAGTCTAGTGATCCCTCAAATTCTGCTGTGGTTGAAGTAATCTAGGGAAGAATTTTACTAACTGTTACCATAGGGAACTCTTACAATCCAGCTGAAAACCATCTATGTATCGAGATCCTTATGTCCCCTTTGTGGTTAACAATGCTGAATGATATTCAGAGACCAGAGAAGTTGAGAGAAGCAAGTATTTCCAGAAAAAGACAGCTCAGAGCTACAGTGTCAACTGTTTCTGGTCCTGGTGTAAGAGATAAAGAAGTGAGAAGTCATTAAAGGTCTGAATATAATACCCTCTCGGGACTAGTTTTAGTGAGAAAAACAAACAAATGACTTAATGTATAAGGCTAGTTGTCCCAAGTAATACAGAAGGTCTTAAAATAGTCCATCCTCCTTTATATCATCCTGATGAGCCAATTATCCCTCAGAAGTGATTTGAACAGGATTCCAGTTTTTTATATTTTTCATCAATATTTTGAAATAAAAATGAATCTCAGTATAGGGGATTTCAGTAATAATGTCAGTATATGCTTCTAAGTTTTTTTCTTTTTAATATATACCTTAAAGTTTAAGGAAGATTTTAGTGAGAATGGGTTAGAAATTACCATTAGAGCCCAAATGAATATTAAGGGATTTGTTTGTTTAAATATTTATGCTAATAGTTAGCATAATAGTTAATAGTTAAAGGTATATTAAATGCGATGGTCTCTTTCCATAGTTTTGCATTTCTATTTCGCTTTCTCAGTAAATATTGGTAAATTCAGTTAAGAACTAAAACTTAGCATTAGTAAAAATATGGAGAGTTTACTCCTTACATCACACACATTTAAATACATTTAAAATTTGATGTGTCCATATAGCTGAATATATAACTGTATTGTAACCTGATTTTCATTCAACAATATTAATTCCACAACTTCATGTATGTTTTTATTTCCCTAGCAACACTCTTTCCAATGCCCCTTGCACTTGAGTGTGGTCATATAATGCATTCTAGTGGATGTAATATTGGAAGAAGTGAAATATCCAATGCCCACTCATGGCCGATAAATTCTACCATTCAATTCCTTGTTCTTTGTGTGTCAACAAGGGAATAGAAGAAACTTTAGGTGGATTTTAATTGAGTAGGAAATGACTTTGTCTTTCATAAAGCCACTTTGATTTTGGAATTTTTGTTTAACAGATAGAGTCATTGCCACTCACACATTGAAATATACTGCTACTCTTCCTCCTCCTCCTACTACTACTACTAATAATGGTAGCATCTCCAATTTTTCCTCATTGCAGAGGTCAATTATACTTATTCATTTATCTGTATCTTACAGCATAAAGTTCTTAACAAGTTATTAACTTCGCATGCTAGAATAATCTCTCCAGATTTTAGTTAGCCATTATAATGGTGATTATAATGCTTAAATTTCAGAAATTTTGTAAGAATTAAAGATAATAAAGAGTTTAGATTCAATTCTGAATTACTATTAATAAACAATATTTATTTCTGTACATTTCTGAAATTCACTAATATGAATACATACCATATATAATGCATAACTAAAAGCATATTGTGCTGATTTGAATTTGTGGACCCCAGAAAACCATGTCCTTTAATCCTCATTCAGTATTGCTGGGTGGGAGTTTTTTAATTGTTCCCATGGAGGTGTGACTCACCCGATTGTGAGTGTTAACTTTTGAGTAGAGAGAGATGTGACACCACCCTTTCCAGGTAGGCCTTGACTGGAATCCTTTAAAAGAGGAAACATTTTGGAAAAAGTCCCTTTTTAGCACCATGACAGAGCCTGTTCAGCCAGAGACCTTTGGAAATGAAGAAGGAAAATGCCCCTGGGGACTTTCATCAAGGAAGAAGCTGGGAGAGAAAGCTAGCAGAGGCCGCCAGGCTCGCCCTGTGCCTTTCCAGGTGACCGAGAAACCCTGAACGTCACTGACCTTCTCGAATCAATATATCTTTGCCTGGATGCCTTAGATTGGGCATTTCTATAGTCTTGTTTTAGTTGGGACATTTTCATAGCCTTAGAACTGTGGCTTTGCAACCTAATAAATTAATAAATTTAATTAATAAATTAATATTCCCCCTTTTAAAAACCATTCTGTTTCTAGTAGATCACATTCCAGTAGCTAGCAAACTTTTATATATATATGTGTGTGTGTTTATATTATACATAAAATACACATACATATATACGCATGCATATATACATAAATATTTGTGTGTGTGTACATACACACATGTATGTGTTTATTTTGCCAGGACTGCTATAAAAATACCACAGATTGGTTGGTTTAACCAACAAGAATCTGTTATCTCATAGTACGGGAAGCTAGAATTCTAAAATCAAGATATCAGCAGGCCATATTTTCTCTTAGTTTTATTGCGTTCTGGAGACAGCTTACTGCCATTCCATAGCTCAGTATCTACTTTCATCATATGACAGTTTATTTTCTTCAGTCTCCTCCTCACTCCTACTACCATTTTCACATGTACTTATAATGACCCCAGTAATATCAGATTAAACCTCATCCTGATTCAGTTTGGCCTCATTTTAACAGGATCTTTGAAGTTCCTCTTTCAAAATTAGTTCACTTTGTGGGTGGGCCACAGTGGCTCAGCAGGTAGAGTTCTCGCCTGCTGTGCCGGAGACCCAGGTTTGATTCCTGGTGCCTGCCCATGCAAAAAAAAAAAAGAGAGAGAGAGAGAAAAATTAGTTTACTTTTACAACACTGGAGTTTAATGTCAAACAGATATTGTGAGGATAAGATCCAAACCATATGTTGCCATTAATATATTAACATTATGAGGCAAAAGACTGAAAAGAATTACATTAAAATAGTAACTGTTTTTTCTTATTGGATGGTAAGATTATAAGTAATCTACTTTTTTCTTTACGCTTTTATATGTCTCCCAAAATCTTCACTGTAAATAAATGTTGAGAAGATCAATGGAGTGCCATTTAATACTGACTGAATGCTTATATAGCTTTAATATTGTTTAGCAGTGCTTTCAATTCTTGGTACATGACATCCAAAAAAAATCCTCCCAAAATGTCCACATTCTAATTCCTGGAATCAGTGAATGCATTATTATCTTATGTGGCAAAAGGGACTTTACAGACATGATTATGCTTAAGAATGTTAAGATTTGGAGATTATTCTAAATTATCTACCTGGAACCAACCTAACAAAATGAGTCCTTAAAAGAATGTTTCCCAGAATAAGTCAGAATCAGAGGGAGATATGACTACTGAAGAACGGTCAGAGAGATGCAGCACTGCTGCCTTTACAAAGGGAAAAGTGGTTAACATCCAAGGAATGTAGGTAATCTCCAGAAACTGGGGAAAACAAGGAAACTCTATAGACAGTTTAAGAACAGAGTGAATAAATAATAGTTGTACCTCATCAAGTAGCTCTGCCAGTCACCTGAGTGACAGTGTATTATCTGTAGGTCTTTATTTAATTTAGAAATTCTCTTAGAGCACATTTGTTTAAGAATTTGTAAGGATACTTTAAAGAGAGGAAATCAAATTTTATATATATGTTTTCATGACTTCAAGATCACTGCATTATTCCAAATCACATGTTTAAAGTATCGCTCTCAATGAAAACAGTACTTTTGACCTTTTCTATTTAGATTATTTCCTGCAGTGTTGATTCTTTCTTGCAGTGCATTATTTTTTTTAAGAAGCTTTTGAGAATTGTGAATGTAACAATTAATTTACTTTTCTTTCATTGTAGTTCTGGAGGTTTTTAAAATTCTTTTTCATCACCTCATGCTAATTTTCCACTTCAGTGAATGTAGGACAAAATGAATCTCTCAATTCCAAATAGGTAAAAATTAACCCTATACTTTTATTCTTATTAAAAGACACAAATGCCTTATTATATAATTTGAATTATTGTGTATTGCAAATATAAGCTCAAATTTCAGCCAGTCACATAGTTTAACATTTCTCCATCATTTCTATTTATTTTAGACTACCCGTTCCATTACTTACATTGACTGTGCAGTAATAAATATTCCAAAGTTATTAAATAGTATGTGGTCACAGTTTGGCAATGACAAAATAAAGGTGCAGCTTGGGAGTCTAGATTACTGCCACTGAGAGGCAAGTTAATAAAGATAAATTTCTCACTGTGGTCTCTAGTGGTCACCAGGCACCAGAGTATTCTCTACTCCCTAGTAACCATGTTGCAGTTTCAAAAATTTAATATTATCCTTATCCAGAAATTGTATTTGTCCTTTCACACGGACAAGAAATCTAAAATAGTGTCAATTTTAATATTTTTTTGTATGCTCAATGCCCAGGGTGACATTTCATTCTTTTTCCATGTGAGAATTCCATTATTGCAGCACCATTTGTTGAATTTTTGTTTGTTTGTTTTTTTCTTTGCTTGTTTGCTTTTGGGAAGTGCATCGGCTGGAAATCAAACCTGGCCTCGTGATGGCAGCAACAATTTTACCACTGATCTACCCTTGCACCACTCAATTTTAATATTAAAGTAAAATATACAGTTTTCTGTTGTTGCTTGTGCTTGACTTTCAGGGATCAACAGAATTTGGTAACAGGGTTTTTCTTCACAATGATTTATAAACAAACTCAGAGAGTGCTGAAAAACATTTCACACCGACTGTGGTCAAACGTGCTCAGCCATCCTTATATTACCACTGAATAAAACTCTCTGATTCTCAAAAGATATGTCTACTAGATTCAGAGTCTTTCTTCCCTGAAAAGACTAGAATCTTGGATACACATTCCTGTTCTTTGGTTTCCTTTATGGAAACCAAAAGTTTCCATATGATTTTTCTTATTAGCTAAGAATAGTCCCATTTGAGACTGGGTATGATACAATTGGCTAAACAAAAAATAAAACTGCATAATGAAAGCCTAAACATAACAAAAAATATTTGTATAGAATTAAGAATTGTAATATTAACCAGAAACATTGGCAGCAAAAAGTGTCATGCTTTAAAGAACAAATTTGTGGTGTCATTTACATCTAATGATATACAAATTATAAAATCTAATGCATTGCTAATCATTAACAGGTATTAATATTTGTAGAAGAAAAATAATTTATATATGATTTCCTACTTAGCAAGAGACAGCCCATTGTAATTTTCCATTTTTTCACGTTAAAATAACATGATTATCAGACACAGGTCCAATGTAGAAAATGTGAAGCAGAGTTAGCAAAGTGAACATAGTTGGAGAGGTGGTCAGAGAGGTAAAAACAAGGTATAAACTGTGGGAAATATTACAAGATCACGTAAAGAATGTGACTTTTATTCTATAGTGGAAATTTGTGCTAAGAATTGAGACACAATAGTGACTTCAGAGTTCTTTGTGCATAAGAAAGAAGATAAAAGTTACTAACACCCTAGAATACTCATATAGTAGTAATAACAAGGCATTAATTACATAGATATATCTTTATGTATTTATCTATATATCTGTATTTATAAATAATCTTCTCTAAACCAATCCAAATAATCTGTTATAAAATCATGATATTGATGAACGTCAGTGGTAGGTCAAGACTTATAGATATATTACTCACAAAAACAGCTTTGGTAAATTAAACAAGGTTTATATATCCAAAAGCTCCAGTAAGAATTCAGTAGAGTCAGTACATTGAGCAGAAGATCAAGAATATTGTCCAAGAGAATCAAGCTTCCAGACTTGAAATGTTTCTCCAGGGAGTCATAAGTCATCAGTGATGATTCCAGCAAATGAAGGTTACATCAGCTCTTCTGAAGGAGAATTGTTTCCTTCTAGCTCCAACTTTAACTCCTGAAGGCAGAAGCAATCTTGTTTGGTACAGCTACATAAATAGACAGGAAAAATGGAAGAGACAGTATATACATATTTAAAATATGGAAGAAAGGCACCTTAAATTCATGAAATAAAAATATAATATTCAATGACCAATATTTGGATAGCTAATTAGCCATGTCAAAAATGCACACGTTTCATGATTTATATAAAATAATCTCAAACTGTATCATACATTAAAATGCAAAAAATCATATAAAACAATAGAAAAATTCTTATTTAACCTCAGCAAAGAGAAAGCCAATTAATATATAAGAGAAAAAAAAAGCAAACCGAAAGGAAAAGATTGCTAAGTCTGGCTACAGTGAAATAAAAATCCAGTGTAAAAGTCTGCAAGATGCAAAGAAAATGAGAAATAAGAAATAAGACAAATATCATGCAACTTCTCTGGCCAAATTACATACCATAATTCCTTTGGCTAAAAGATTCTATGAGTCAATAAGAGAAAGATTAACAAGTATAAAGAAAAGCTCTGATCATAACAGATGACAGAAAATGAAATATAAATATTTAATTATATAAGATGCACAATGCCACTTAAAAGATACAAAAAGATACATTTTTTCACCAGTCATACTGAAAACCTTAAATATTTGACAGTGTCCTATATATTCAAATGATTGGGTAGCAAGCACTATAGCAGACTGAATGTGTACACTGGCATAATCTCTATGAAAGGGATTTGGCAATATCTCTCAAAATTAAAATATACACACTGCATGATCAATAATTGTATATCTTTCAGCTGTACTCACACTTGTTGAATGGTGATGCAACTATAGGATTATTCATCACAACATGGATTTTAGTTGGAAGTATTGGAAGCAATGTAAATGATCATCATTAGGAAACTGGTTATATAATTTATGATATGCTATGGTAAAATGAAATATTCTATGACCGTGAATTAACCAAAAAACAGTGAGATAAATGAGTGATGAAACTCTTTAAAACTAATATAGATCTCTAAGTTACTGAAGACAAAGTATGCCATAATATATATGCTATATGCTACCATTTGTAAAATAAAGACACACACAGTTAATAAAAAACACACAAATGTATGCTCGTGTGTATGTAGTGAATTGCTTATGTGTGTCTTCTGGGTATGTATATCTAAGAGAATACACAAGAAATCGGCAACTTTGGTTTTCTTCTTCCTAGAAGAAGAATTGCTTGGACTGAGCAAAAATGTGGAACTTTATCATGTGTGATTTTTTTGTATATTTTGCATTTTCTGATATCTGTATGAGCTATTCATAAATATTAATATTATTAAAATAGTGTGGAGTATGGCATATTCCTTTCCCAAATTCAGACTCAATTATTTCATGATCTGTAAATGGTTGGGTTCTCATGCATCCCTTAAGCTATACTCTCAGTTGGGACTGGGCAGCTTGCAGCAAACAAACAGAAAATGAGAAATGCCCTGTGACAATGTGGTGTCTTAGATTTGCCAGGGCTGCATTAACAAGTACTACAAACTGATTGGCTTAAATAAAAGGACTTTAGACTCTCAAAGTTTTGGAAGCTAGAAATCCAAAATCACATTTTCAGTCTTCAGGTAATAAATCTCTGCTTGCTGGCAATCACTCTCTGCCTCCACCACATGGTAATTTGTCTCATTTAATCTCTTCCTCACTCCTGATTATAAGGACTCTAATCACATTGGGTTAAGACCCACCCTGATTTGGTCGAACCTCATTTTCATAAGATCTCAGAAGTTCCTATCTACAAATGAGTTCACACCCACAGGAATGGGGGTTAGGATTTGAACATATCTTTGTGGGGGGGTGTGATTCAATCCATAACTTGGGGGTCTGTAGGAAAACATTTAAACAGAGTGGAATTACCCCAGTGGCTTGAAATACAGAATGGTAGTACAAACCTTTATTGCAGGAGTGCTATCGATTAGTGAAGGTAGTTCACCAACTATGCTGATGCCACATATGGTCCAATCCTTATTCAAATTATCTATACTGGCCTTAAATGGTTCATAGATGAAGTAGAGGAGAAAGGCATATAAACTTCAATATTAATTAAAAGAGAGTTTATTCTTTTCCATGGTAAAATTATTGGGATAGCAAATGAAAACTTCATGTTATGGATTAAAAATTGTACAAATTCTGTGTCATTCTTCGCATTAAGATGTGAAATTTATTTAATCTCTACTCGAATGTGGACTGGCCCTATGACTGCTTACATAAAGTGGTATAAGTGACACAGTGCCAATTTGTTAGGAGTACTGCAGCCCCTGAATTCTCTGCATTGGAATACATGCTCTGGGTAAAACCACCTTCCACTTGAGAAATCTGAATTTTCTCTGACCAGAATGCAGTAAAGAAATCTAATCAGAGAGAGGAATTCAGCCAAACATCAACAGTTCCAGCCTTCTCATTTTTATTAGATTCCTTTTGCTGCTCTAACAAGTTACCACAATTTAGTCGTTTAAAACAATGCAAATATACTATTTTACAGTTCTGGAATTCTAACTGTAATCATCATGTGACAACAATCACATGATACAACATAAACTAGAACTATTCACTGAAACTATTCAATCCAAAGAAAAAGATATGAATGATTATATTAAATTATTATTCTAAGCCACTGAACATTGGCCTAGTTTGCTACACAGTGAGGTAATCACAACCGATAAGACTGTCATTTCCTCACTATGTATCATGGAAGAGAAATGATAGTATATGCTATGTCCAAAGTAAATTTAGCAAGAAATGAAGAGCAGTGATTCTTGTGGAGTCATTCAGTGTACTGAGGTTCAATTCACAGTCATTCCCACATATTGTGACAAGAATCTCATGATCAGATAGGGGATCAGCAGATGCAGAATAAAAAGGGCAATCTATACAAAAAGTTGTGAAATGGAATCTGAGGAATGCTATAGTTATTCCAGTAATTGGTTAATATTAAAATGTATATAATGGCTGAAAGAAAAACATTGCTAGTGCTACCTAAATGAGGTTATGGGGGTCTCCCTTGCCTATATTTAGTTGTTTATGTTGAGTAGGAATGTATTAAAGATGCATATTGTGGAAAATAGGAAACCATAGATTCTCTGGTGGACTGCTAATTCCTCCATATCTGTTATTACATTTTTCAATAATACTATTTGAATGCTGAGCATATAACTTCTCATGGACTACATTTTCCAGCTTCCCTTGGATCATATGATAGTAGTAGAATAGGCATGCCACTGCTAAGTGACAATTTTAATGAACAGTTTCTCTTTTTTCAGAGCTCTCTCTGTCCTATAGGCGGAATCATGAATATTGAAGACAGTGTTGAATGCTATGAGTTTATTGAGCAATGAAATGAAAGTTGCTGGAACCCTAAATGTGTTTGTGAAGTTGAGCTGATGAACCAAACAAAACTGCTAATTTCCAGACTATTAAGGGAGAGAAAAGCTATCTTATTTAAGATAAGATAAATTCTTATTTAAGATAAGATAAGTTTATGATCAGAATTTTTTTTTAGAGTAAATGCTAAAGTAGGTGAAGGAATTATAGTTAAGATAAATGCTAAATTTACCTTAACTACTATAACCCAGAGGAAGCATTAGCCCTAATTACTAAGAAAATTTTAAAAAAGAATATTAAGTTGTCATTTTATATATTTATACCCCCATAGGAATAATAGAACATAAAAAACACAGTAGGTAGTTAAAACAAATGAAACACAAAGTGGTATATAGGAAAGTGGTAGGGCAACACAAAAGCTCTAATGTCCAAGAAAATAGGGTGTGATTAATCTACATTAATGGATTTATAAGGGAAGAAATATTATTTGAATATTTCTCCCAGAATATGGTTTGAAATAAATAGGATGGGAATGAGTATACATTATATATATATATAATATATATATATATATATTTATCTGAATATAACAGACAGGAAAGTACACAAAATTTCCATGTTTTCTGAAAAACTATTTTAGTTATGAATATTTCAGGGCCAATGATAACAATGTATTTACCCATGGGAGGCATAGTAGAATTCCAGATAACTATGATGATCATCTGTAAATGATTCATTTTTCCATCATCCCCTGGTATGAAGAACCCCAACTAACCAGACAAAAGTAGAAAAACAAGTCTATATATTTTTATTTATAGTTTTAATTTAATTTATTTTAATTGATCACTTTCTTATCTTTCTTTAGTCATCTTTGGTTCCAGAAATGCGAAATTCTTCCTTTTGCACATAGACTCTAGAGTATTGTTACTTAGCTGAGCTTTTGCCAATCCAAAATTCAACAACTCCAGATCAAACTCATCTTCCTCTTTAGCTTTAGGGAAATTTGAAGTCATATTTCCCCTCATCTACCAAAGGAAACCTAATAAATTAATGTAAGTTTATTATGCAGAGAAAGTCAACACCTTGCAAAGGAAGTCTCTACCCTGATCTAATGTTCAACTCCAGGTTATAGCTAACTGCTCCTCTTAGCAAATAAACTTCTAAAATGAGTTCTGTTCTTACAGACTATTAGGTACTAAATGATTCATTGTATTAAAACATGGCATATTGCATAACATATAGTAAAGAATAAGGAATATAAGTAATAAAATAACATTATATAATACATAATGTGTTCAATTCTTTGGATGTGACTAATAAAAATTAAAACTATCTCTGCCTCTAGATGTGGGGTGGAAATTCCAGCAATGGGAAAATGCTGTTTTTTTCCCGACTGCCTCTATATCTTGTGGAAGAGGGGATTCTCTGATATAGCGGGAAAGGAGAATGTTTCTTGGGCTATATCCATTTATTACAGTATGACCCAATTTGCCAGCATTGCTGGGAGAAACTCTTTCTATCCCCTCAAGGAGCACCAGCAGAGAAGACTGTGAGACCCAGCTGCATAAGATAAACCAGCATACAAAAGTAGCACAAGAGCTCAAAAAATAAGATTGTAATTGGAACCAGAGACCACAGAAGTGGGCTGTAATGTGCATGACAAACCTCAGCAGAATGAATGCTTTCTAACATAAAATATTAACAGAGGACCTAGGGTCTCCTAACAATAGCTGTATTAGTATTTTCTAGGGAACTAACAGGAGATAACAGTAAATAAAATGAGCTTTTAATAAGAATTGTCTCATGTGACTGTGGGAATGGGCAAAAACAAATTCAATAAGGCAGGCTGTAAACTGCATACTCTGATAAAGGTTTTTGATGAATTCCCCAGAAGAAGCTAGCTAAATGAACTAAAGATAAAAATTCTTTCTTCAGACTGCTGAAATCATCATCTCTTTTTTATTAGAGAAGTTGTGGGTTTACAGAACAATCACGCATGAAATAAATATTACCCCATACCACTGCACAACTACCACCTTGCATTGGTGGAACATTTGTTACAATTGATGATAGAACATTTTTATAATTGTACTATTAATTGAGTCATGGTTTAATTAAGGGTTTGCTGTGTAGTGTAGTTCCATGGATTTTTTTAAAATTTATTCTGTTACCATATATACAATCTAAGATTTTCCATTTTAATCATACTCAGATATATATCTCAATATTGTAAGTTTCATTCACAATGTTTTACTACCATCATCACCATACATTGCCAAAACATTTTCACCATTCCACATAGGAACCATGAACAGGATCTGCAGATTTTATTAAGATATATTAAAAAATATGCAACCAGTATCTCACAATAGCATTACTGAGTTGTGCAATCTTCATCACACTCTAATAGACACACAGAAATAAAACCCAAAATACCCCATACTGCTTACCACAACTATTATTAATCCCTAGTATTGAATGTGATATACCTGTTACTGTTGATGAAAGAATATTAAGGAATTACCATTAACTATAGTCCATAGCTTGTAATAGGTAATTTTCCCTGATATACTATTCTATAATTAACTCTTTTACAAGGGCCATACTTTGTAATAGTTCATGCAGGAAATTAATTATATTTTTAGTATTAATCAGTTGCATATGTGACTCTAAACAACCCCTTTCAACAAAATTCACCTAAAATATGGCACTATTATTTATAATCCCAATAACGAGGTACCATTACTCCATTCCAAAACAGTTAAGTCCAATCTCATTAACAATACTGTACATATTAGATAACTACTCACCCTCCTCTAGCTTCTGTCGTTCTCTAGGTACCCTATATTTTATGTTTTAAAACTGAGTTTACTTATTCTTGTTAGTTCACATTAGTGAAATTATATGTATTAGTTAAAGTTGGCTAGAGAAACAGAATCAACAGGAACTATTTGTAATAGAAAAATTTAAAAAGTGTCTCATGTAATCATGGGAATGTAGAGTCCAAAATCTGTAGGGCAGGCTGTATAGCTGATGATTCCCACGGAAGGTCTAGATGAACTCCACAGGAGAGCCTCACTGACTGAAACAGAAATAGAACCTCTCTCTCCTGAATCCTCCTTAGAAGGCTTTCAATGATTAGATTAAGCATCACTCATTAAAGAAGACATTCCCCTTGGTTGATTATAAGTGGAATCAGCTGTGGCTGAAGCTGACATGATCATAATTTAATTTTATGAATTGTCCTCATCACAAAAGACAGGCCAGCGCTTGCCCAACCAGACAAACAGGTACCACCACTTGGCTAAGTTGACACATGAACCTGACCATGACAGTCCACCACTTGTCAACTCAGCAGCTATACTCATCACCTTAAACCATACCTAATTTCTAAATAGAAAGCAATAAGACACTTTTTTTTTCTCTCACCTAACATTACTCAGCTATCCTACATATAACTGAAAACACATTAAGTCTCTCTAGAATAGGGTGAAGTCCTTGGGTAATATTCATTCTTAAACTTGATATCTTACAACTTAAATAATATAACATGAACAAAACAACATCACAGTCCTCATTTTTGTAACTGATCATGTGGTCGCAGTTCATATTTATCAATACCTTCTTCCACTACCCATTCCATGTTCCCTTTACCCTCAACAAGCACTTCAGTTGGTCGTGGTTCTTTGCCTGGTGGGGTGAACCAAACTTACATTCCTGAAGTTTCAGAGCCATTGGTAGCCCTTCCTGGATTGGGTTTTTGCAGTTTTCCAATTATTTTAATCACAGGGCATAGTAGTACTAAAAGATGCCCTAGGTGATCTCCCATATTCCAAGAAAACTCTTCTTTACCTCCATTGTGTAGTTGCAGTCCTATTTCCCCCAATAGCTAGGGTCAATCACCCCAGCCAGTAATGTAATCCCTTCTTAGCTTGTTGATCCAAGGGCATGAGTAGCCCAAAGTGACCAGGTGGCAGTCTAGATTCCAGTTCGATGGAATTATTGTTGTTTCTCCTGGTGGAAGCACTCGCTCTTTTGGAACTAAAACTTGTAGATCAGCAGAGCTCAGGGTTGCAGGGAGAGGAAGCAAAAATACTCCAAGTAGATTACTAGGAGTAATAGTGAGTGGTGACACTCCCATTTCCAACCCTTGGCTCCTGGACCCATGGATCCTGACTATGGGAGAAACAGCACCATACAGCAGATGCTGATTCAGAGCAAACACGGCTTCCTGGAGAACACTGTCCCAGCCCTCCAAGGTATTGCCACCTAGTTGGCACCGTAATTGAGTTTTCAAAAGGGCATTCCACTGTTCTATCAATCCAGCTGCTTCTGGATGATGGGAACATGGTAAGACCAGAGAATTCCATGAGCATGTGCCCATTCCCACACTTCATTTGCTGTGAAGTGTGTTCCTTGATCAGAAGCAATGCTATGTGGAATACCATGATGATGGATAAGGCATTCTGTAAGCCCATGGATGGTAGTTTTGGCAGAAGGATTGTGTGCAGGGAAAGCAAACCCATTTCCAGAGTATGTGTCTATTTCAGTTAGAACAAATCGCTGCCCCTACCATGAAGGGAGTGCTCCAATGTAATCAACCTGCCACCACGTAGCTGGCTGGTCACCTCAGGGAATGGTGCCATATCGGGTACTGAGTGTGGGTCTCTACTGCTGGCAGATTGGGCACTCAGTAGTGGCTGTAGCCAAGTCAGTCTTGGTGAGTGGAAGTCCATGTTGCTGAGTCCATGCATCGCCTCCATCCCTACCACCATGAACACTTTGTCCACGAGCCCATTGGGCAATGACAGGAGTTGCTGGAGAAAGAGGCTGACTGGTATCCACAGAGCGGGTCATATTATCCACTTGATTATTAAAACCTTCCTCTGCTGAAGTCATCCTCTGGTGCACATTCACATGGGACACAGGTATCTTCATGTTTTTTGTCCACTCATAAAGGTCTATTCACATGCCTCTTCCCCAGACCTCGTTGTCACGAATTTTCCAATTATGGTCTTTCCAAGTACTTGACCATCCAGCCAAACCATTAGCAACAGCCCATGAATCGGTATACAAATGCACCTCTGGTCAGTTCTTCTTCCAAGCAAATGAACAATCAGGTTCACTGCTCAAAGTTCAGCCCACTGGGAGGATTGCCCCTCACCACTGTCCTTCAAGGACACCCCAGAAAGGGGTTGTACTGCTGCAGCTGTCCACTTTCAGATAGTATCTGCATATCATGCTGAGTTTTCTCTTCCTCAGTCAATTCATGGTAAGGAACTCCCAAAGAGGCCATAGCTCTCATCTTGGAAAAAGAAGGTAATGTAGCAGGAGAGGAGAGCATGGGCATTTGGACCACTTCCTCATGTAACTTATTTGTGCCTTCAGGACTTTCTCTGGCCCCATCTCACACATACCATTTTCATTTTATGATAGAGCAATGCTGTGCATGCCCAACCTTATGGCTTGGTGGGTCAGACAACAGCTCATGACAGGCAACTTAGGTCTCAGAGTAACTTGGTGGCCCATGGTTAAGCATTCAGTCTCTACTGAAGACTAGTGAAACACCAAAAGCTGTTTCTCAAAAGGAGAATAGTTATCTGCAGGAGATGGTAAAGCCTGCCAAAGGCTCCAAACAGCATCTCTATATGCCACAGACACTTCCAGCACTATTGGATCTGCTGGATCATATGGTCAAAGTTGCAGAACAGTTTGTATAGCAGCCTGGACCTGTCGCAGAGCCTCCTCTTATTCAGGCCCCCACTCAAATTTAACAGCTTTTCTGGTCACTCAATAAATGGGCCAGAGTAGTACACCCAAATGAGGAATATGCATTTTGCCAAAATTCAAAGAGACCAACTAGGTGTTGTGCCTCTATTTTGGTTTTAGTAGGGGCCAGATGCAGCAACTTATCCTTCACCTTAGTTGGAATATCTTGACATGCCCCACACCACTGGACACCTTGAAATTTCCCTGAGGTGGAAGGCTCCTGTATTTTTGTTGGGTTTATCTCCCTCCTCTGACACACAAATGCCTTACCAGTAAGTTTAGAGTAGTTGTTACTTCTTGCTCACTAGGTCCAATCAACATGATATCATCAACATAATGGACCAGTGTGACATCTTGTGGGAAGGAGAAATGATCAAGGTCCCTTCAGACAAGATTATGACCTAGGGATGAAGAGTTGATATACCCCTGAGGTAGGACAGTGAGAGTATATTGCTGACCTTGCCAGCTGAAAGCAAACTGTTTCTGGTGGTCCTTACCAAGAGCTATTGAGAAAAAAACATTTTCCAGATCAATAGTTGCATACCAGGTATCAAGGGATGCACTGATTTGCTCGAGCAATGATACCACATCTGGAACAGCAGCTGAGCTTATAGTAATGCTTCTTGTTTGAAGCCTTAAGTTCATCCCTTTCACTCCTTAATGTAGCCAGTGTATCTAACAACAACCAGGCAACATCTCTATACTTACTATTTCCACAAAACTCCGTAAAGGTGTCAAAAACATTATCCTCCAGAGCCTGACTTCATACAAGCAAAGCATTAGAATAATCAAATGATGAGATTTTAACAATCTCTTTTGCCAACTCACTCCATGGATTGGCAATGTCATTCTGATTATGGTAATCAGAGTCCTTAGTGCCTATGAGTACTGTCAGAGTAGAATACCATTCATAAAAACCCATTTTTAAGATTCTGTTTCTTAGGAACCACTCCTGCTACCAAGTTGTATTAGTTAGAATTCTCTAGAGAAACAGAATCAGCAGGAAATATTAATAAATATAAAATTTATAAAAGTGTTCCATGTGGCCATGGGAACATTGAGTCCAAAATCTGTAGAGTAGGCTGTGAAGCTGACAATTCCAATGGAGGGTCTGGACGAATGCCACAGGAAAGGCTTGTTGGCCAAAGCAGGAAGAGAAACTGTCTCTTCTGAATCCTCCCTCAAAGGCTTCCAGTGATTAGATTAAGTATCACTCATTAAAAAAGACACTCCCCTGGAATCAGCTGTGCCTGAAGTTGACATGATCATGATTTAATTCTATGAAATGTCCTCATTGCAAATACAGGCCAGCACTTGTCCAACCAGACAAACAGGTACCACCACTTGTTCAAGCTGACACATGAACCTGACCATAACATTATATAATAAATGTTCTTTTGTGCCTAACTTACTTCACTGAGGTCCTGAAGGTTCATCCATGTTGTCACATGCTTCAAGACCACATTCATTATTATTGCTGCGAAATATTTCATTGCATGTATATACCACATTTTGTTTATCCACTCACCGGTTTATGGACAATTGGATTGTTTCCCATCTTTTGGAAATTGTGAATAATGCTGCTATGGAGATTGGTATGCAAATGTCTTTTTGTGTTCTTGCTTTCAGGCCTTCTGGGTATGTACTGAGAAGCAGTATTTCCTGGTTGTAAGGAAACTTAATATTAATTTTTCTGAGGAATGACCAAACTACTTCCATAACAGTTGTAACATTTTACATTCACACCAGCAGCCAATAAGTGTTCCTATTTCCCCCCATCTACAAATCTCCAACATTTGTAGATTTCTGTTTGTTCAATAGTGACCATTCTTATAAGTGTGAGACAATATCTCATTGGATTTTGATTTGCATTTCCCTAATAATTAACAAAGATGAAGATTTTTTCATGTGATTTTCAGCCATCTGTATTTCCTCTTTGTAAATACATATATCCTTAGCCCATTTAAACATTTTTTTGGTTGTCCTTTATTGTTGAATTGTAGGATTTCTTTAAACTGGATATCAAACTATTGGATATATGTTTACATGTATCATAATATTAGATGCATGGTTACAAAATTTTCTCTCCCATTAAGTTGGCTGCATTTTCGCCCTTTTCACAAAGTCCTTTGAAGGACACAAGTGTTCAGTATTAAGGTGTTCCTATTTATCTATTTTTTCGTTTGTTTCTTGTGTTTTGAGTAAAATGTCTAGGAAGCTACCTCCTATCACCAGATCTTACAGACGGTTCCTTATATTTTCTTCTAGACGCTTCCTACTATTGTCACTTTGATACACTTTGATTTGATTTTTCTACAGGGTATGAGGTAGGGGTCCGCTTTCATTTCGAATATTCATTTTGATATGGATATTCCGTTGTTCCAGTCCCATTTATTGAAGAGATTATTCTGTCCCAGTTCCATGGATATGGGGGCCTTGTCAAAAATCAATTGACCATTGATCTGAGGATCTATTTCTGAACTCTCAATTTGATTCCATTGATAAAGATGTCCATCTCTGTGCTAGTACCATGCTGTTTTAACCACTGTGGCTTCATGAAGAGCTTTAAAAATTGAAGTGTAAGTTCTCCCACTTAGTTCTTTTTTAGTATGTTTTTGGTGATTTGAGGTCCTTTCCCTTTACAAATGAATTTGGTAATTGATTTTTCCAAGTCTGCAATTAGGTTGTTGGTATTTTGACTGTTATTGTGTTGAATCTATATATCAATTTGCATATTATTGACATCTTAAAGACATTTAGCCTTCCCATCAATGAACATGGATTGTCTTTCCACCTAGTTAGGTCTTCTTTGACTTCTTTTACCAACATTTTATGAGTTTCTGTGTGCTGTCACTTTACATCCTTGGTTAAGTTTGTTCCTAGATATTGGATTCTTTTTATTGTGAATGGAATTTTTTTCTTAGTCGGTTCCTCAGTTAGCTCATTACTAGTGAATAGAAATATTTTTTGCACATTAATCTTGTATCCTACCACTTTTCTGAATTTGTTTATTAGCTCAAGAAGCTTTGTCATAGATATCTCGGCATTTACCAAGTTTGGATCATACCATTTGCAAAGAATGAGAGTTATACTCTTTCCTATTTGAAACTCTTTTATTTCTTCAATTGTTCTAGCTAGAAATTCTAGCACAATGTGGAATAATAGTGGTTACAGTGGGCATCCTTGTCTCATTCCCAATTTTATTCGGATAGCTCTCAGTCTCTCACCATTATGTATGATGGTGGCTGGCCTGCACATTTTAAGACTCAACTTATCGTTCCTTACTCCCACCATATTTC
Source organism: Tamandua tetradactyla (assembly GCF_023851605.1). Lineage (NCBI taxonomy): Eukaryota > Metazoa > Chordata > Mammalia > Pilosa > Myrmecophagidae > Tamandua > Tamandua tetradactyla. The sequence goes on along the minus strand of NC_135336.1, from coordinate 66,440,811 downwards.
CTATACTATATTCTAAATTCTAACTGTATGACTTTTCTTATTATAATTGTTTCAAAGAATGAAATCTTACAATATTTGTCATTTTATGTCTGGAATATTTCATTCATCATGATGTCATCAAGGTCACCCATGTTGTCACATATATTATGACTTCATTACCTTTGCTGGCTGAATAATATTCCACTATATGTGTATACCACATTTTATTTAATCATCTATTGGTTGATGGGCACTTGGGTTACTTCCATATTTTGGCAATTGTGAATAATGTCACTATGAAGATTGGTGTGCAAAGATCAGTTCAAGCTCCTGGGTGTAAATGCTGGGTGTATACCTAATAGTGATATTGCTGGGTCATATGGGGGTTCTGTGCTCAATTTTCTGAAAAACTCCCAAAGCTCTTGCACCATTTTATATTTATCACCCAGCAATGAATGAATGTTCCTATTTCTCTGCATCCTGTCAAACACTTATTTCTCATTTTTTTAATGGCAGCTATTGTAATGGGTTTGAAATTGTATCTCATTGTTTTTCTTAACAGCTTTTTTCACTTACTATGCAATCCATACTAGTGCACAATCAATGGTATAACATAGCTATGACTGTGCACTCACCACCACATTCAATTTAAGAACATTTCCATTTCTTCCAGAAAGAAAGAAAAGAAAATCCCATACAACTACTTTATATTACCCTGTTATTAACAATAGCCTTGCTATAGTACCTTTTTTCAATTAATGAAAGACTAGTAAAATGCTACTGTTAACTAGTGATTCCATTTTCCCATACATCATCTCTGCTGGTTTGAAATTGTTATGTACTCCTGAAAAACCATGTTTGTTTAATCCTGATTCAATATTGTAGTTTGGGACCCTTTGATTAGGTTGTTTTCATGGAGATGTGACACACACAATTTTGGATGTGATCTTTTGGTCAGAAGGAGATGTGACTCCGCCCATTAAAGATAAGTCTTATTTAGTTTACTGGAGTCTTTGAAAGAGTCAATACAGAGAAACATATTAGAAGAAAGCTTAGACACAAACTTTTGGAGATGCGTGGAGTACCAGCAGAGAGAACAAATGCTTAGACACAGATGTTTGGAGATGCAGAGCCCAGCAGACACTGCCATGAGCCTTCCCATGTGATGCTAAACAAGGACCCACAGTTGTTAAAATCCAAAACGTGGAGAAAGCCAAGGAAAGGTAAAAGAATAAATCCATTTATTTTGTATCAGAGAAGCTAAGAAAATGACTAGCAGATGCCAACCATGTGCCTTCCAAGGTGACAGAGGAAACCCAGACACCATCCAGCTCTTTTTCCAGAGACAAGATATCTTTCTTTGGATGCCTTAGTTTGGGCATTTCTTTGGACTTATAACTGTAAAATTGTCACTAAATAAATCTTTATAAAAGCCATTCAATTTATGATATATTGCATCCCAGCAGCATTAACAAACTGAAACACCATCCATTATTATTAACACTTTGCAATGGTGAAATAAATTTGTTCTATTTCATGTAAAATTTTTCTTATAATTGTACAATTGACCACTGTCATTATCCACTCTAGGTTTTTCTAAGTTATACTGTTCCAATTTTTATTCCTTAGTTTTCCTTGTCATGACATAAGTGACCCTAGTCTTCCTCTTTCAACCATACTCACAGTCAGCTTTGTAGTTACACTTAAAACATTATGTTACAGTATTGTGCTATCAATTTCTGAACCTTTGCAATCATCCTCATTAAACATTCTGTACTTCATAAGCATCAATTGCCCAATCTCTGTCCTTTTTTTTTAATCTCCTGGTAATGTATGCTCTTGAATTTAGCTCTCATAGTTTGCTTATTATAATTAGTTCATATTAGTGAGACCATACAATATTTGTTCTTTTATCTCTAGCCTATTTCATTCAACATAATGAGTATGAAATGGTATCTCATTGTGGTTTTGATTTGTAGTTCCCTGATGGCTAATGATATGAGCATCTTTTCATCTACATACTTCTTTTGCAGAGAGGTCTATTGAAGATTTCTTCCCATTTTTAAATTGGGTTGTTTGACTTTTTGTTGTTAGGTAGAAGGATTTATTTATATATTCTGGGTATTAATCTTTATTGAATATGTGGTGTTCTAGTTTGCTAGCTGCCAAAATGCAATATACCAGAAATGGAATGGTTTTTAAAAAGGGGGGAATTTAATAAGTTGCTAGTTTACAGTTCTAAAGTTGAGAAAATGTCCCAATTAAAGCAAGTCTATAGAAACGTCCAATCTAAGGCTTCCAGGGAGAAATACCTTGGTTCAAGAGGGCTGATGAAGTCCAAGTGGAAGGCACATGGCAAACCCAGTCATGGCTTCTCTCTCAGCTGGAAAGGCAAATGGCAAACATGGCATCTGCTACCTTTCTCTCCTGGCTTCCCTGTTCATGCTCCCCAGGAGGCATTTCCGTCTTCATCTCCAAAGGTCACTGGCTGGTGGACTGTCTGTTTTGTGGTGCTGTAGCTTTCTCTGCTCTCTACAATCTCCAGCTTTCTCCAAAATGGTCCGTCTTTTATAGGATTCTCATAAACTAATCAAGACCCACCCAAATGGGTGGAGACAAGTCTTCATCCAGCTTAACAACCACTCTTGATTGAGTCACATCTCCAGGGAAATGATCTAATTATAGTCTCAAACATACAATACCGAATAGGAATTAGAAGAAATGGCTGCCTTTACAAAATGGGATTAGGATTAAAACATGGCTTTTCTAGGGTACATACATCCTTTCAAACCAGCACACGTGGTTTCCAAATGTTTTCTCGTATTGAATAGGTTGTTATTTTACTTTCATGATAAAGTTCTCCCAGGAACAAAAGTTTGCTTTTTTTTAAATTTTGAAGTTCCATTTATCTATTCTTTCTTTTGTTACTTGCTCTTATTTTCCTTATTTTTATTCTCTCTCTTTTTCCTTTGTCAGTGTAGTGAAGGTTTTCAATCTTATTGATCTTTTCAAAGAGGTAACATTTAGTTTTTATGATTTTTTTCCATTTTTTGTTAGCTTGTTTTCTATTTCATTTATATCTGCACTAATCTTTGTTATTTCCTTTCTTCTACCTACTTTGGGTTTAGTTTCCTGTTTTTTCTATGTCTTTTTCTAGATTTGACATCTGGTCTCTAGTTGAAGTCTTTTTTATTTCTTTTACCATTTTTTTATTTAAAAATTTTTTATTCTATAGTATAAAATATATACAATGCAAAGAAATAAAAATTAGTAATTTTTAATACACGCTTCAATGAGTGGTTATAGACACATCCCAGAGTTTGTCATGGGCTACCATTCCATCATCTCAGATTTCTCCTTCTAACTGCTCCAAAATACTGGAGGCTAGAAAGAATATTAACATAATGATTCAGGAGCCATACTCCTTTGTTAAATCCCATTTTCTCTGTTATAACTCATTTTCAGTTTATAGAGATCTTTGAGAAATGCCTGTTTTGACTTTTTCATGCTTAGAAGGGGTATCCGCGCTGAAAGTTAGGGGGATGTAATTAATTCATAACCCTGAAGAGGCCCATCCCTCTACATTTCAGGATTTATCAGACCTAGGAACCTTCTGGGAATTATAGGGTCCAGGAAGGGAAGCCTAATGCATGACACCTTTATAGAGTCTCAGTTAGAGCCCTAGGTGTTCTTAAGAATCAACAGAAGTGTTATTAATTGGGGTTTGGCAAACCGTGGCAATTCAAACTATCTAACTGAATGTTGCATAAGAGCAACCTACAGGACGACCTCTTGATACCATTTGATCTCTCTTGGCCACTGATGCCTTATTTTATTATACTTCTTTTCCCATTTTTTGTCAGAAAAGCATTGTCAATCCAATGGTGCAGGGCCAGAATCATCCCTGGGAGTCATGCCCCATGTTGTCAGGGAGATTTTCACCCCTAAATGGCTTGTACCACATAGCAATGGTACATGGGGAGACAATAATTGTCCTTGCAGGGCTGGGCTTAGAGAGAACAAGGTCACATCTGAGCAACAAAAATCTTCCCTGGAAGCATCTCCTAGGCCTCATTATGGGTAATCTTAACTTTTGCCCTACAAAAATAACATGCATGAGGGCAAGCCTCAAAATCCAGGGTTTGACCTATTTTCTTGGGAGTCTCCAAAGGTTGGGAGGGCACCCATGGTTTCCCAGATGGAGTTTAATAGTTCCATATATATATTCATAAAGGGAATCTAGCAATACTTTGTATTTACCAGACCGCCATAGTCTGAGATGTATCCTGGGACTACACCAAGTCATAAAAAATTACAAGGCCTCATTCCTGCTCTGGACTCCAGGAGTCTGGGCTGCCTAAATGAGCTATCCAGAGAGGCTGATTCAGAATGTGAGTTACAGAAAATCTAGGTTCTATACATAATAAACTTCTCTGCTTTTAGTTTCATACAGCAGCTGAAGGTCTAGAGTATATACATTATCATCTTTTACCCTACATTGTAATTAACATTAGACCCAGCCAGACTGGATTTATTTTAAACTCTAATTTAGGCCTGTTCTCTTTCATGGTTACTTTAATTGTTATTATTTGTAGCTTTGCTAACTTTCACGTCTGCAGCACTCTTTTCTGGGACCCAGTTGTTACAGAGTTACTCAGTTTGAGTTTAAGGGAATACCAGCTGATGCACATACAGCTCAGGGTCTCAGAATCCAATACATCAACAACATCAGACCAAATGTGGCTGCTATAAAGATCCAAAATTCAGGTTCTCATTTTTTATAAGCATTTTCTGAGACAGACCTTAGTAAAATTGCTCATTCATTTCTAGCCCATTATGTACAAACCATTGTCCCCAAGGATTTTTTTGTCATGTGTCCTTCATCATCCCTTCTTTTATAGCCACACCAAATTCCATCATACAAATGTATCACCATTCACCATTGTAGTTCTCAATCATTGTATCCTTCATCTCCCTCCAGCTACAAAGCATCATGCAAATGTGCAAAATGAACAAGACATGTCTTAAAATATCTTCCTTTGATTAGATGATTAGCAGCACTCTCAATTTTAGCCAATTTTCATTGATCTTAATGACAAAGAACCAGCAAAAATAACATCACCAACTACCGAATCAAAACTACCCCTTATCACTCTTCCCTTCACCCCACAGTTAGTTGCCCCTGGTAGTTCTGTGGCACTGCTGATGTTTTCCTGAAAACCATTAGGTATAGCACACATTTTCAGTTTCCCCTCTATATCCTTCTACTATTGACTCATTGTCCACTATGGAACCATTGAAATTGTTCATGTGAGAACTTATTTACAATCATAAATTTAATCACTGGGTTATGTGGCACTATACATTCCTTTTCAATAATATTCATCTTCAATACGACAATGTTATTTATAAACTGTTAATTAATTATCATCATCCTTATCCATTCCCTTGCATTTAGATTTAACCTCTGTGGATAGATTTTCCTCTGTCTCTGGTTTTTGAGTACCTCCAGGTCTGCTATTTTCTACAGTGTAATTACCTTTACCAGAGTCATAATGAAATCACACAGTATCTGTCCTTTTGTGACTGACTTATTTCACTCAGCACTATGTTCTCAAAGTTCATCCAGTTGTCATATGTTTTGGGGACATCATTTTGTCTTACTGCTGCATGATATTCCATCTTATGTATATGGCATATTTTGTTTATACACTCATTGGTTGATGGACACTTGGATTGTTTCCATCTTGTGGCAATTGTGAATAGTGCTGCATGAAAATTGGTGTAAAAAGATCTGTTCATGCCACTGCCCTCAGCTCTACTGGGCATATACAAGTGTTGGTATTACTGAGTCATAGGACATTTTAACATTTAGTTTTCTGAGGGATCACCACACTGTCTACCACAGCAGCTGCACCATTATACATTCCAGCCAATAGTGAATGTGTTCCTGCTTCTCCACATCCTCTTCAACAATTGCAGTTGTCTGTTTGTTTAATAGCAGGCATTCATTTTCTTAAATTAAAATCTAAATAAAATTTTCTAAGCCAAATTGTATCCAGCTTTATTAAAGATATTTTTCATCAACAATCAGGGTATTTCAGGTAGGACATTGGCAGAAAATTGTTAACAGTGTACAACAACTTTCAAACTCCCTTTCTTCAGTGGACTACCAAAATCAGAAAGCCACCATAAAACCCATTCATTTGATGCTCTGAGCAGGGAGTTTAGAGTGAGGGTTGACATTTCACACTTAGCATGTTGTTTTGACAACTTTTCACAAGCTGACACTGACTTAAGGAAATGAAATGAAAATGGCAGAATTATCAGTTTGAAGATCCACAACCTAAACAAAGACTAGCTGTTCTTTTGTGGAATGCCATCCCAGGGGCATCACTGGAAAGCCCAGATTGCCTGATATTCTGGTAATATGAGAGTCCAGGCCACAACAGACTTCACTGAGTCAAGACAATGCTGCAGTCTGAGAAGAAGAGGACATGAATCTGAATGAATTTTAGTTTTCCCATACCAGAAGGCAGTTATGCCAAGGTGGCTAATGTGTATTAGCATAATGGAATTCAATATTCTGGGAATAAAGATAAAGTCTCTTAAAACTCAAAAGAAAAGGTGTTTTCTCCTGTTTTTATTCAGCTTTGGAGACAATCTATCAGCGACATTTGCCCCCTCCTCAGAAAGCAACAATGAAGTGCTCTCTGTGCTAAAAATATGGCTTTTAAAAAGAGTAAAACAAAATTCTGCATTTTTAAAGAACTTGATAAAAAATAGTATTTCACACTGTACAGACACCAGAAATACATAGCTATCAAAAGTGCATACACTTCACTTGGCATCTCCAGAACCTTCGGCTTTCTGTGCTAGGTCTGTTTTGGTATTTCTATTTTCTGCAGGATTATTCTCAGTATTAGTTTTTCCATTTTTTCCTTTGGATACCTTTTTTCCCTTCTTCACAGGGGGCTTTTTAGGCTTTCTCCCTTCTTTGCAGGGGCTTTTTAGGAGGAGCGGGTTTAGCAGATAACCTTAGAGATCTTTGTGGTTCATCCTTTACCTTGACTTTGCCTCCTTTAGGATCCCCTTCAGCCTTTCTCTTGGGAATGCTTGTGAGAGTGTTGTGATGTAGGTGCTGGATGTGGGGATGGAGCAGTGATGGACTTTGGCCAGTCCAGGGTCATTCTCATGTCTTCACAGTGCTCAGCAGCCATTCTTATCAGTGTGTGATGAGATGTCATTGCTATCTTAATTTTCATTTCCCTTATAGCTAGTGAAAATGAGCTTCTCTTCATTTGCTTTTTGGTTATCTGTATTTGCTCTTTGAACAGTGTCTATTCATATCCTCTACCTATATTATAATTGTGTTGTTCTTTTGTTGTTGAGCTGTACAATTTATTTATATATTAGGATATCAAGCCTTTATCTGATATGTGGTAACCAAATACTCTATCCCATTGAGTTGGCTGTCTCTTCACTTTTTTAACAAAGTCCTTTGAGGCACAGAAGCTTTTTTTCTCATTTGTCTATTTTTTCTTTTGCTGCTTGTGATTTCAGTATAATGTTTAAGAAGCTACCTCCTATTACTAAACTTGAAGATGTTTCTCTACATTTCTTCTAGAAATTTTAAGATATTGGCTCTTAAATTTAGGACTTTACTCCATTTTGAATTTTTTTTTATAAGTGTAAGGTAGGGGGACCTCTTTCCTTCTTTTGGCTATTGGTATCCAATTCCCCCATGCTCATTTAGTGAAAAGACTAGTCTTTCCCAGTTAAGTGGATTTTAGGGCCCTTATCAAAGATCAAATTTCCATAAACTGGAGAGTCAATCTCTGCATTCTTGGTTCTATTCCATTGGTCAATACCTCTATCTTGGTGCCAGTGCCATGCGTTTTGACCACTGTGACTTTATAGTAAGCTTTAAAGTCAGGAGGTGGTAGTCCTCACACTTTGCTCTTCTTTTTTTAGGATATCTAACTGTTTAGGGCATTTTTTCTCTCCTATATAAATTTGATTAATCAGCTTTTCCAAATCTTCAAAGTAGGTTTATGGGAATTTGAATTGTTATTACATTGAATCTGTAGATCAGTTTAGGTAGAATTGACATCTTAATGACATTCAACCTTCCTATCCATGAGCATGGAATGCCTTTCTATTTATTTAGGGCATTTATTGGTTCTCTTAGCAGTTTTTTTTTTATATAATTTATTGTGTGTAAGTCCTTGACATCCCTGGTTAGGCTAATTCCTCATGGTTTTCTAAGTATGGGATCATGTCATCTACAAATAACGAAAGTTTCACTTCTTCCTTTGCTATTTGGATGGCTTTTATTTCTTTCTCTTGTCTAATCTCTCCAGCTAGGACTTCTAATAAAATGTTGAATAATAATGGTGTCAATGGGCATCCTTGTCTCATTCCTGATCTTACAGAAGAATGCTTTCAGTTTCTCACCATTATGTATGATGCTGGCTTTTGGGTTTTTCATATACACCCTTTGAGATATTGACAACATTTTCTCCAATTTCTAACTTTTGAAGTGTTTTTATCAAGAGAGAATGTTGAATTTTCTCAAATGCTTTTTCAGCATCATTCAATACGATCATGTGATTATTCCTTTTCAATTTGTTAATCTGCTATAATATGTTAATTGGGTTTTTTTGTTGTTGAGCCACCCTTGCATTCATGATGTAAATCCACCTTGTTCGTTATGGATAATTCTTTAAATGTGTTATTGGACTCAATTTGTTAGTATTTTGTTCAGAATTTTTGCATCTATGTACATTAGGGTGATTGACTTGTAGTTTTCCTTTCTTGTAGCATCTTTATGCAATTTTCATATTAAAGTGATGTTAGAGTCATAAAATGAGTTAGGTAGCATTCATTTTTCCTAATTTTTTTTGAGTTTCAGAAGAAATGGTGTTAGTTCTTTCTGTAATGTTTGATAAAATTCACCTGTGGAGACATCTTGTTTTGGGCTTTTCTTTGTGGGAAGATTTTTGATGACATTAAATCTCATTACTTGTACTTGGTTTGTTGAGATCTTCTATTTCTTCTCCAGTCAGTATAGGTAATTCATGGGTTTCTAGGAATTTGTCCATTTCGTCTAAGTTGTCATATCATTGTTTATAATATTCTCTCATGATTTTTTAAATTTCTTCATGCTCTATGGTAACAAATCCCTCTCATTTCTGATTTTGTTTAATTGCATCCTCTCTCTGTTTATATTGCCAGTTTAGCTAGTGGTCAGAGAACTGTCTTTAGGTTTTGTTGATTCTTTCTGCTCTTTTATTGTTCTCCAGTTTTTGTTTTTTTTAATTTCTACTGTAATCTTTATTTTATTTGCTGTGGGGTTAGCTTGCTGTTATTTTTTGAAGCTCTCCAGGTGAGCAGTTAAATCCTCATGTTTTACTCATTCTTGTTTTTAAAATAGGTATTTGGTGCAATAAGTTTCCTTCTCAGCACTGCCTTTGACACATCCCATAAATTTTGATATGTTGTATTCTCATTATCATTCATTTTCAGATACTTACCAATTTCTCTAGCAATTTCTCCCTTGAACTACTGATTATTTAAGAGTGTGTTGTTTAATCTCCATATATTTGTGAAAGCTCTGGTTCTTTGGTGATTATTAATTTCCAGCTTTATTCCATTGTGATCTGAGAAAGTGCTTTGGATAACTTCAATCTTGTTAAATTTATAGAGACTTAGTTTGTGTCCCAGCATATGATCTATCCTGGAGAATGTTCCATGTGTGCTAGAGAAAGGCATATATCTTAATGTTTTGGGGTGTAACTATATATATATATATATATATATATATATATATATATATATATATATATATATAGTTACATCCCAAATATATATATATATATTAGATCTAATTCATTCATCCCATTGCTTACATTCTCAATTTCCTTATTGATTCTCTGTTTTGTTTTGTTTTTTTCTATCTGGAGTGGAGAGTGACTTGTTGAAGTATCCTACTATTACTGTTGAAGTGGTTATAGCTCATTTCAGATTTTCCAATGTTTGCCTTATGTAGTTTGCAGCTTCTTGATTGGGAGCATGCACATTTATGACTGTTATTTCCTCTTGGTGAATTGTCCTTTTTATTAATATGTAGTGTCCTTGGTTATCTTTCATGATGGCTTTGGTTAATTTAGCCCATTAACAGTGAAAGTAATTATTGCAAAGAGTTCTTGATTCTAGCATCTTATCCTTTAGTTTTTATTTGTCAGTTCTATGTATTCTTTTCTTTCTCTCTATTCTCATTCTTTAAATTACCATTACTCATATACTTCAACTCTGTGCTCTCCTCCAGATCTCCCTCTCCTGTCTTTTTTTTTTTCAGCTCACCGGTTTTTCTTTAGTATTTCTTATAGGGCGGGTCTCTTGTTCACTAGTTCTCTCAATCTTTGTTTGTCCTTGAGGCTTTTAATCTCTTCCTAAATTTTGAAGGATAACTTGGCTGGATAAAGAATTCATCAAAGTCAGCTACAGACATGGCCTCTCCTAAGGCAAAATCCTTCTCTGGGTCTGGACCCATAAAACTCAGAACAAGTTATCTGCTGCCAATGTACTAAGGAGGAACAGTCATAGGATACATAGTCCCATTTCTATGGTAGAAATTGGAAGGAACATGGGGGTCACTACATCCAAATAGTTCTGGCACCTGCAGGGAAAATGCCATTAGATTTCAATGTTTGAGAGTCATTTATTCTCTGGGCTTTGTAAGGCTGCAGTCTCACCATTTCCACTTCCGCTACCTAGGCAGTGGTCCAGCTCTCTCCAAATGCAACCTTGGGAGACACTGGGGAGACCAACTGTATCTCAGCTCCAACCTCTCTAATGTTGGGGCTGCACCCTCCTCTCTGCCATCTCCAGGGCATATGCTCATCCACTACAGTACAATGGGGTGGCAGCTAGCCTCTCCCCAATCTCCATGGAATCTGCCCTACTCTCCAAGGCCTGAGGCAGCACAACTCTTCCTGACCAACAAGGAGGAAGGCCTACCCTCTGCCTTTGGAGCAAATTCACCCTCTCCAAATGCTTAGAAGTGTCTGCTCTCCTTGCCCAAGGTTTCTTGGCTTCAGACTTTAGCTTCCATAGTCCTGCATCTTGAGTTATTTTTCCTTCAGTCTGTCCCTTTTTGTCCAGACTGGCAGTGGTTCCATGTATACAGATCCCACAGCACTCTTGCTGGTTTTCTGTATAGTAGACCATCAGACAATAGAACTTTTCACAGCTATTTCCTGGATAGCTACATCTCCAATCCTGGTTTTTTCTGAAATGGCTGACTCCTTCTATGTTTTGTTAAATCCTCAAAAAGGGCACTGTTCTCTGGGGTCTCCTTTTCTGGGAACCTAGAATTTTCCAGACGATCAATTTTTGTTTTTTTTTTTTATACCCAAGTGTTCAGTTCTCAACTTATCTCCTTCCTATCACATTGCACATAAGCTGTATGGAAAAAAACAGACCACACTTTCTACATTTAATTGGAAATCTCTCCAGCTAAATATCCAAGCTTGTGGCTTTTAAAATCTGCCTTCCATCTAAAACCAGTAGTCAGTTTTGCCAGATTCTTTGTCACTTAAAAAAAAAAAAAAAGGATCACTTTCCTTCCAGTTTGCAGCAACACATGCATCATTTCTGTCTAAGGCCTTATCAGAAGCATTTTTAGAGTCTACATTTCTACCAATAGTCTCTTCAAAGCATTTTAGGCCTTCTCCATGCAACTCTTCCAGAATCTTCCCCTTATCAGCTTAAAAACACATTCTAACAAGTTAGGTATTTGCAAACTGCAGTGGCAACCCACTTTTCTGGTATCAAAATCTCTTTTAGTTTGTAAAAGCTGTCAGAATGCAACATACTAAAAATGGAATGGCTTTTGAAAAGGAGAATTTGGGTGGGCAACAGCGGCTCACTGGCAGAGTTCTTGCCTGCCATGTCAGAGACCTGGGTTCGAGTCCTGGAACCTGCCCATGTAAATAAATAAATAAATAAATAAAAATAAAGGAAATTTATTAAGTTTCAAGTTTTATTTCCAAGGCCATGAAAATATCCAAACTAAGGCATCCAAGGAAAGATACATTGGTTACAGAAAGGCTGATAGATCCAAACACCTCTGTCAGCTGGAAAGGCACTTGGCAATGTCTACAAGCTCTCTTCTCATTTCATAAGGCTTCTCTGGGGGGTCTTTCTTCTGCATCTCCAAATATTTCTGGATGTGGGGCTTTGATGGTTCTCAGGCTTTTCCCAAAATGGTTCCCTCTTAAACGGCTCCAGTAAACATCCCTATCTTGAATGAGTAGAGACACATCTCCATGAAAATCATCTAATCAAAAGTTACCACCCCCCAAAAGAATAAGTTACCACCCACAATTGAGTGGTTCATATCTCCATGGAAACAATAAAAATGACCTCACCCAGCAATACTGAATGAGGATTAAGGGACATGGCTTTTGGGGGGTACATTATGCCCCCAAATAGACACAACCACTACCTTGTATCCTTTCATTTCAGTCTGAAGAACTCACTTTAGCATAGCTTAAATGATCTTCTTCAGTTTTTGTTACCTGAAAATGTCTTTATTATCTCCCTTATTTTAGAAAGAGAGCCCCACCAGATATAAAATTCTTGGCTGCTAATTGTTTCATCACTTTACATATTTTAACTCACTACCTTCTTGCCCCTAAGTCTCTGATGAAAAATCAGAACTCAATCTCACTGGGATTCCTTTGTATGTAACACATTGCTTTTCTCTTACAGCTTTCAGAACTCTCTTCTTGTACTTCGCATTTAATAGTGTAATCTATATATGATAGTGCGTATTTTTCTTCATATTTATCTTATTTGGTGTCCTCTGAGCTTGTTGGATGTATATATTTACAACTTTTGCTGTGTTTGGGAAGTTCTCTTGCATTTTTCCTTCTGCTCCTTTCTCTCCTTTGTCTCCTGGAACTCTCAAAATATGTATACTGATGCACTGGAAAGCATCCCATAGGTATTTTAGGCTATTTGCACTTTTAATATGTCTTTTACTTTCTGATACTCAGCCTAAATCATTTCAAGTATCTTATCTTTAAGTTAAAATCTTTCTTCTGTCAGCTGCAATATCCTCTTGAAATGTTCCTGGATATTTTTCATTTCCGTTATTCTGGCCTTCAACTCCAGTAGTTCTGTTGGTCCCTATGAAAATGTATTTATTTAGACTCTCATATCTCACATTAATTGCTTCTTGATATCCTTTAGTTCTTTCTCTATGCTTTTCTTCAGAAACATACAGTGGATGCTGATTTGGAGCATAGACATCCACCTGGAAAACACTGGCCCAACTCTGCAAGTTAATACCACCTATTTGGAACCATACCTGAATCTTTAAATGGCCATTCTACAATTATATTATTACAGCTGCTTCAGGAAGGTGGCAAGTGGTAAGACCAGTGAATTACATGAGCACGTGCCCATTCCCACACTTTGTTTATTGTGAAGTGGGTTTCTTGATCAGAAATAATGCTCTGGGCAATACCATGATCATGGATAAGACATTCAGTAAGCTTTTACTTTGCATGCAGGGGAGGCAAACCAATAACCAGAGTATGCAACTGTCCCAATTGAACAAATTGCTGTCCTTTCCATGATGGGAGTTCCAATGTAATCTACCTGTCCCCAGAGAGCAGGGTGATTAACTTGGGGAATGGTGCCATATCAGGAACTGTGTGTTGGTCATTGCTGCTGGCAGATAAGGCACTCAGCTATGGCCATAGCCAAGATGGCTTGTTGAGGGGAAGTCCATGTTGAGGAGTCTATGCATGATCTCCATCCCTACCACCATGACTGACTGGTTCATGAACCCATTGAACAGTGACAGAAATGGCTGTTTTAACTAAAAAATGGCATGAAAATACTAACATGTGAGACTAATACACATTTCATGCATACATCCTGATGAAATTATTCATTTTAATAAGCATATCTTTAAGAAAGTATGTCTAACTTCTATATATATATGTATATGTATATGTATATGCATATATATATATATATATATATATGCATTGTTGAGTTAAAAAAGGTTTTATGATAATTGATTGAGTCAATTACACAATTAACTACCTCAGCTGAAACTTTCATGAGTTGTCCTAGTGAACCCTTCTACTTTTACTTCATATCATCACAGTACCACGTGAGCATCCTCAAGAATCCTCATATGAGAAAGGAAAATGACCTTGAATCTGTGTATGAAACTACTGATTTTCCATGAAGAGCATAAGGATATCATCCCAAATTCCTGTGAAAAAGATTCCTGGAGTCCGAAGTGTAATTTTCATAAGTCCAACCATTTGTTGAATTGAGGCATTTCCCCAAATAAAACATGAACTCAGACTGTGCTTGCCTCCCAAGTTGAAATGTTTTTGTCAAAGAGAAAGACATATATAAATAAAAACTATTGATTTGTAGATCTAGAAAGTATACAATTATTAAGTTTGGAAGGAATGTTGAAAAGAAAATTTACCCTGTGTTCCTTTTACTCAATTTTATGATAGGTTAACTAAAAAACAAGTAACCTCATGTTTGTAAGTGGCATAAAAATATAATTGCCATATAATTTACAAATAAAAGTATTTAATTACTTGACAGTGAACAAATAAAGAATATTTCATAATAATTGAATGAAGAAAACTCCTAAAAATGGCAAAATAACTACCAGAAAACCTTATTATATATGGGCTCAGAATCTATGGTAGTTATACATTAGCTTTTCAAAAATTTAAAAAAGTATACATGTCCTCTGCATCTAATTAAGAGATAACAAATTAAATAAAACTATAATACTAATTAAGGAAACTATGAAATATAATGTTTTTTAATCTTTATAGTATTTAGTTGAAAATTTGTAATATTCTTATACTTTTAAGACAAGATTCTTTAGCAATATGCATCTCAATGTCATCTTTCTGATATTACATTTAAAATTCTTAGTGGAAATATTTAAAATGGCCTTTATTCCACTCTTTTAAAATGTAATACAATATACATTATTGCAAATTGGGAGGTCTACCCCATGACTACCTACTTAACTTGGTTTGAAATGAAATTTAAGAGGTTTTTCCTTTTTTTCAGAACCTAAAGAGATGCAGCTGTTCCAGCTATAACAAATAATTATAAATTATTAGTGTCAATCAAAGATGTTGTTTTCATGATTAAATCTATATAAAAGATCTCCAAACATACAATTCAGCTGCCAAGGAATGACAAATCAATCAAGAGAGACAATACAACTGAGTGATTAGACACTAGGCAAAAAATGTGGAGGGTTTTATTATTCACATTCAAAGCCCTGCTATTAATCAGAAAGTGGGAGTGACCAATAATTTCATCTACTTTTATTTACACATTAAAAGGTTTCAATATGAGCATTCTTTACCCGACAACATTGAAACAACAAAAGGAAAGACGTCAATGACCTTTAAATACATTTGTCTAAGAAAAAGTATTATAGGTTTGCTCAAATGCTTTCAATAAATGTGGGTGGGCAGAAATTGCTTTGAAGGAAGAAAAAAATATAGATCACTTAATTAAACAACAAAATGGCAAACTTTTTCCACATTTTCTAGATTGATTTATGCTCTTATCAAGTGGGTTGTCATGCCTAATAAGATTTCATTTCCATCACTAAGTCAAAAGATTACAGACGTGCTGACGAATGTAGAAAAAAAAATGGTGGTAATATTGAATTCATAACTCAGAGAGAAGTTTTGATTTTATGAATTAAGAAATTATTTTCATTTTATGAATATATATTTTTGTAAAGCTGTCACCCTTCAGACACATTTAAGCTTAACAAAATTTTTGCTTGAAAGGCATCTGAATATCGTGTTAAGAGGTTGACTATTTTTAATATAGAGGATTTTATATATTCTACTTATATATCAATCATATAATCTTAATTTTTCATAATGTCAGTTTAAAATGGAATACGGAAAAGAATGGAATATTGTTATGCCTAGTTTTAAGAGCGATTTAAAATTATTCTTCAGAAAAACATTGAAAATATATTAACATGCAAAATATTTTAACAATAATTATCAAATTGATAATTCCCATTGAAGTTTATTAATACAAAATGATGTTACTTTTTCAAAAGTAACACACTTTGTACTTTTATGTATGTAATTTATTGAGGGGGTCTTAAAACTTAATATTTATAAAACTAATTTTTTGGCACATGTATCAAAAATAATGTTAATAATATTAGGAATAGATAAGCCTTATAGTTAGTGTTTACTTCTACTAATCTGTATTAACTATCCATCAGGACAGGCACTTATTCTCATTTTATAGATGAGATGGCTCAAACTTTTTTGGGGGGGAGCTAGACTTTGAACGACTGCTTTCATTCACAGGTTAAGTATGCAGTTACCAAGTAGTTAGAAATTTCTGAAAGGTATTTTTGTTAATTGAAAAAAAGCTCAGAGCAGGCCACGGTGGCTCAGCAAGCAAAGTTCTCACCTGCCATGCTGGAGTCCTGGATTCAATTCCCAGTGCTTACCCATGCAAAAAAAAAACACACACACAAAACTCACTCATTATATAAATATCTAGTACTTCATTGGGATACTACTTTTAAAAACCTTGGCCAAATAAATCCCAAACCAGACACCAAGGTTATTTTCAGCTCACTTTGCTAATCAAGCTTGTGTGCAGAATGGGAAGCCTTTAACAAGAAGGGGACAGAAAGTCAGCAGAGCCCCAGCCAGCTGTTTTTAACATTTAAAGAGAGCATAACCAATTTTAATAGAAATACGGGCAAATAATTCTACTTGGGAATAAATGAGGAATGCCATCGCACTGCTCCTAAGACAACAGTGTCCTTAAAACATTCTGCATTCCCATTTATCAAAATGGTCTGTAGAAAGATCAAAGTCATATTAAATCAATTCATCTGCCATTGACCTGTGTGGCTTTTTTGTTTCCTGTTTTTAGCTTTCTTTTGGATATGAGAATAAAAACATTTTTAAATCGTAGTTGTTCCCTTTCTTTAGTGTCACTAGTTTGGTGTCTCTGTAATTTTTTTTTCTTTCTCTTCTAAGGAGTCACTAGGAAGTAGCACTAATGTGAATTTGGGGGTTTTTTATACATACAAATAAATCTTGAATGTGTGTGTGCACGCATATGTGCTTGTGTGCATACGTTTTGACAAAACTCTTTTGTTTTCCATGAATGACTGCTTCTCAAATTAAAAGATGCCACCTATGTAATATTTCATATGATGTTCCAAATGACATATTATTATATACAATGTCCTCAACACTAACTCTATCAGGTATGTATTCATATATCCCTAGGGTTTATACTTCGTGTATAAAGATGGATCCTAACTTGCAGATTTTTAAATTCCACCAGACTTGACCTATCCCAGTACTCAATACAGAGCAGAAAAAAACATGGGCTTATTGTTTAAAACTCAAGTAGCCTTTGAAGAAAGCTTTTTGGATATTTAGCACTATCTGGCATTAATCTATACTCTTCATTACATTGGAAAAACTTTCTTTAACTTTTTCTTGATTCAAAGAAGCAAACAACAAAGATACTACTTTGGATCTAAAATTAGATGACTAAGGAAGATTTTACTAATTTCAAATATTCCCTGCCCTTTCTTCTCAGGGAATTGCATTCATTCACAGTCCCACTTGGTTACAAAATGTGATCTGAAGTAATATGGCCCTTATGAGCAAACTCTTTCTAAGCCTTTGCTTAGTTCCAATTTCTCTTTTCCCTCTGGTATGAGATAGGCGATACTCTAAACAAGGGGCCACTCCTTTAGCCTTGGAATCCAAACAGTGATGAAATGTATCAGAGACACATCTTACCTAGAGGAGACATTAACACTTTCCATTTTAAGTCCCTGAGGTTTGGAAACTGTTTGCTTCCACAAGACAGTACTGTAAACGGTTAATGGAGCCACTCTCCAAAGAAGATGTAACTATTTATTTAAAAGTACATACTCTCGCTAGGCATGCAAAATATGTCTTGATAACAAAATAGCATTTGCTTGCATTAACCAATCATATCAATAAATATGTGAATGAGCAAATATTCAAAGAACTAAACTATGTGCAAAGAACTAGATTAGAATTTAAGTCATACAAAAATAAAAGCAGCTATATTTGCACATTGACACTGTGGTTTATATAATTAAACTAGAAACTTGAGCTATAAGAAATGTCGTAAGGCAATGCATTAGTCTTTGTAAACTGAATTCATAGAAGAAAGTGCCTATGGATGGGAGAGTTGTTTAGTAATTCCTCTTAAATAATGTGGGAGGTTAGCAGGACATTAATGATAGTAAAGCTTAGATGGACAGTGATAAATACACTTAGTAGACAACAGAATGAAGAAAGTCACATACAGGAGGAAGAATGAGATACAACCAAGGTTAGACTTGAGGGTTCTTTGGATTAATACTTGAATGAATATAAGATTAAAAACTGCATGCTTTGGATCCATGTTTCCCCAAATGTTCTACCACTGAACACTATTAAATGGAGTGTTAATAAACGTTATACATAATTAGAGTCCTAGCTTTAAATAAGAATGAAAGAATCTTGAATAAGGAAATAATGAACAGTTTTATTCATGCTGAGCGTCTCAGAGAATTTAATATACTAAAATAGATTGTGAATCTCAACTACAGAGGTAAAATTTTCATTTTTTTCTAAAATTAAATGGCTACAAAAGAACTATATTTCATTGTATCTTTGTTAATTAGTCAGGAAACAACATTATTTGGAACTCAACTGTAAAACAGACTTCAATACCATACTAAGGTCAATTAAGTGCTTACTCCTTGTGCCAATTTGAAAGGATGTATGTACCCTAGAAAAGCCATGTTTTAATCCTAATTCCATTTTGTAAAGGCAGCTGTTTCTTCTAATCCCTATTCAGTATTGTATGCTTGAAACTGTAACTAGATCATCTCCCTGGAGATGTGACTCAATCAAGAGTAGCTGTTAAGCTGGATTAGGTAGAGATGTGTCTCCACCCATTCATGTGGGTCTTGATTAGTTTACTGGAATTCTATAAAAAAGGAAACATTTTGGAGAATGTGGGAAATTCTGAGAGAGCAGAACGATGAGCCATGATGAGAAGTAGAGAGTCCACCAGCCAGTGACTTTTGGAGATGAAGAACAAAAATCCCTCCCGGGGAGCTTCATGAAACAGGAAGCCAGGAGAGAAAGCTAGCAGATGATGCCATGTTCACCACGTGCCTTTCCAGATGAGAGAGAAACCCTAACCATGCTTGCTGTGTGCCTTTCCACTTGAGAGAAAAACCCTGAACTTCATTGGCCTTCTTGAATCACGGTATCTTTCATCGGCCTTCTTGAATCAAGGTATCTTTCCCTGGATGCCTTAGATCAGATATTTCTATAGACTTGCTTTAATTGGGACATTTTCTTGGATTTAGAACTGAAAACTAGAAATTTATTAAACTCCCCTTTTTAAAAGCCATTCCCTTTCTGTTATATTGCATTCTGGCAGCTAGCAAACTAGAACACTTCTCAACAGTATTGGCTCCCAAATTTTTCAAATCTGAAAATTATTTTTTTAATGACAAAATGCAGTGATACTGGGTTTGTTTCAGAACTGAAACAAAATTTGGGAATTAAAATCCCAATTTACTAATAATGAAACATTTGACTGTGTAGGTTACTTCTCTTAACTTCACTTTGTCAACTGCAAATTGAAGATAGTAATCATGCATGGCTCATTCTTTTGTGTTTGTGTGTGTGTGTGTGTGTGTGTTGTGTGTGTGTGTATGCATTTGGAAATGATGTTAGAATTAAATGAGATTAATCTATATAAAGCTACCAGTTACAACATAAATGCTTAAAAACATTAGTGCCTCTGATTGAGAAATATATATAATACCAAAAGTTCAAGCTATGGAGTAGCATTTAAAATTGATATTTAATTAATGGCATCACACGCATTTTGAAAATAGTAGTATCTATGCAGCCAATATTTGGAGTCTATATGGATTTACAATCCCTTTTAACACTCTGAAGAGTAGCTGTTCTAAGTATTGGAGAATGGCTCAAGGTTTTTGAGGACAGAAATGATGGAAAAAGTTTGTATTTAAGAAAATAAGTCTTGTAGAAAGTAGGGAGGATTCAAGCAATGAGAATGAGGTGGCAAAGAGATCAGTGTAAAGACTTTATTATTCCCTGAGGCCTGTGTACATGCAAACATTATTTCACTAAAAAGTCAATAAATGGTTTCAAGACAGGAATTTGATTATCTGCTTAAAAATTTTCAACTCTTTTTAATGTAATTAACATAAATCAGATCAGAAGTTATTCTAAAAAATTCACAAATGGAGAGTAGAAGAGAAAGTTATTGGGTGTCAGAATCCTAGTATGTGAATCCAATGCTAAAGTAGTTCATGCTCACCATTGCGGCCCTGCTGCAGATGCAGTGCTGTCATCTTGTGCTGCCTGTATCAGGCCACTAATGTAAGGCTTGACATGGACCAAAAAATAAAGGAAGGTGTACTCAGTAAGTCACAGAATGAAAAGTTGGCATAGGTTCCTGCTAGATCACAAATCTAATTTGTAATCCAAGTCACTAGGGTATCATATATATATATATGTATATATATGTATATATATATATATGTATGTATATATATGTATATATATATATAGTGTGTATGTATATATATATATATGTTCATTTTTTTGTTTACTGAGATGTGAATTAGAATCAGAGAATAGGTATAAATTCAAAAGGTATCAAAGTAAATGGGATGTAGATGAATATTGTAAAAAAGGTAACGATATCTCTGAGAAAAGACAACATAATGCTTATTGCTTATTGCAGTATTGCTAAACTGTAGGTTTGTTAAAAGATAAAATCTATTTTAATTACTTCTACTTAAGATAATTTAGACAGCAGGGTATTCTGTGTTGTTGGAAAAAATAAAAATTAGAATGAAGGATAATAATAAGGAAAGCAGGTATCTTTGTACTTGAAGCTTTGGTCAAAATTAATAACCAATTAAACATTTTTAAATAAATAATTTAAATTGGAAATGTTTGGAAAAATTGCAATTGTATCCTAAATGACTATTGTGAAAAATAAACAAGTATATTGCCCATGTAATACGATGATGTGTTGAAATTTCTGGAATGACATGTTTTTTTTGTTGTTCTTTTTTTTTTTTTTTTGCATGGGCAGGCACTGGAAATCAAGCCTGGGTCTCTGGCATGGATGTCAGGCAAGAACTCTGATTGCTGAGCAATTGTGGCACACCCCAAATGATGTGTTTTTAATTGCTTCTATTATATTCAAATAACAGTCTTTATTGACAATGATTGCCACTAAAGTCAAATTTGGCATTTGTTTAAAGAGCATTCTTTTATGTGCAAGCCATATATTTTTTTGATCTATGATGTTAAATGTATAATTTATATGCATTGCAACCCTATAAAAACCAGTTACCATACCACAGAGCAGAAGAAATCCTTGTGGCTAGAATTAGGATGTACTGATATATAGGTAAAAAAAAAAAGAGATCAATTTTCCATAGGTTCTTTCATTGCTCATGTATTAATGTTGCTATCACACAAATGACTTCTCATTAATCTCCTCTTCCTCATTGACCCTTTCCGTACATTTCTCATATTAAATTCCCAAGTACATAAGGGCATCTTGCTTGATAGTATGTGGTTTTTGAGGATTAGCATGTAGACTTACAGTTCTATCAACTCAGGAATAGTTGTAGGCAGGTCAACTTTTCATAAACAGGGCTGTGCTTATGACATATTTCATAACTTACATGCAGTATACATAGTTTTAATATAATTTGCTCCTTGTTACGCTTCCCATACATGTTCCTTATTAATACTGTAATATATTAAAAGTCTTCATTAGAAGGCCTTCATTATTTCCATTAACCTCTCACAAGTTTTAAAATTATTCCCCTTTTATAATAAAAAATTTATTCCTTTTTATTACAAGGGAAACCCAAGAGGCAAATTATTTCATTATGAAATCTCTGTCCAATGAATTAAATAAATAATCTTTTGGAATTTTAATTTTATTTCAAGTAGTAGATGCATATACAGTAACAAAAAAGAGGCACCTTTGCATCCACATTTGGGTTCATTTCATCCAAAGAAGACAGAAAACAATAATAGAAATTAGCTCTTCAATTTTAATAATATAGAGCAAGATGGTTTCTCAGAATATCTGACATGGTCTTTCTTTTAGTTTTCTGGTTGCCAAAACAAATAACATGCAGTGGGCTTGATTATACAACAAGTATTTATTAGCTCACCATTTTGAGGCAAGATCCCCAAATGAGGTGTTATCAAAGTGATGATTTCTCCCAAAACACTGTGGTGTTTGGGAGCTGCTTTTCTGTCACCTGGCAATGCTCATGAAGCCTCTCTTGGCTCCTCCTTTCTCTTCCCGGTTCCATTGACTTTCAGCTTCTGATTGCTCCCTCTGCTTTTTTTTTTTTTTCTCTCTCTCTCTGTGGATTTCCTATAAAGCCTTCAGTAGTAGGATTATGACCTCTCCTGATTCAGCTGGCCAAGACTTTAACTGAAATAAGCTGATCAAAAGATTCTATTTAGAATGGGTCCACATACACAAGAATGAATTAAGTTTAAGAACATGTTTTTTTCTTGGGTGCATACCTCCAAACCAACACAGTCTCCTTGTCTCTAGAAGATAAGGAGAACAAAATGAGCCCTGTAAGCTTTAGTAATAAGTTTTTAATAAATTTCAACCATTAAAATGTGATTTTATTTTAAAAATCTACCTTCTTTCTAACATTAAATTCACAAAAAAGCGAAAGGTAATCACTATAATCAACAATTAAAGGAGGGAATAATGCACAATTGCAGGGATCATAAAGTTTTATTGATATATTCATTTTGAAATGGTTATCTGTTATTCCATTTGTTCCAGACTATCAGCCAAGAATTTGGTGTAGGTTGTCATCTCTAAGCTTATAGCGGCCTTGTGAGGCAGTTATGTTTCTAATTTCATAGATGAACATTGTATGATTCAAGAAAATCTGAAGTGCCAATATATTTAACTGGTATGTTTGGAGCCAAGATTCAATGTGAAATCTATTGTCACTGCTGGTTTGCTTTCCATCATAACTGGTATTCCTAAGAAACACTTAGAAAGATAATAAGTACTTTATAAATGTAAGGCTTTGTCTTTGTTTTAGAGAAACTTATTATTTACTTAAGAAATAAGAAGAAACATTCAAAATAACAAGGCAGTATCTCACCAGTGAAGAATCAACAGTATAGGAAATGTGTTGGGGAGGGAGATAGATTTTTTTTACATGATTTAAGGGAAACAATGAATAAAATAGTTGTTTCTTTTCATTTTCTTTTTATCCTAGTCTATATATCAACTAAAAATATTGTTCAGCTTTCAAGAAGCATTGTATATAGATCTTATTGTTAAGGATTAATGGACCTTGACTACAGCATAAAATGAACCAGGAAATCTTAGCAATAATAATATCACTGCATGGACTCTTTCATTTTTTTTAATTGAAAACCTCATTTCTCCATCTTTCATTGCTCATACCTATTATCTCACATAGCATTATAGAATACTCTCACACATTTGTGGTAGTACCAACTCTGAGCAATTCTGACCACTGCTAAAAGATGTTGAAATTATATTGTAAATCATTCTTAAATGCACAGAGAATAGAAAGTAAGGTCATATACTTAAAAAAAAAATCTGTATCTTTCAGAGTATCCCTTTTAAAAACGTAAGGTGCTATTTTGGCAATATGTAATAAATGAAGGTGAAGAATTAGAGAAAGTTGAGTCTCATGGACTTAGAGAGTATGCCAGAGAATGCTGATGACAATATATTGCTATTGCTTGTTTGCCTGTATTGCTTGTTTTGAATTCTTCACCTTCTATAAAGACTTGACTCAGCTGGTTATATGGAATTAAGATCGGTCCGGGGGATAAAAAATTTGGAGCTTCAAAGAGGAAGTACTCCTCTTGTCACCACTTCCCACTCAAGTCAAAATGGTGATTTCAGTGGTAATTAGTTAGACATCACACAGGGATAGGTGTCTTGTAATTCAAGTTACTATGGAAAATTTCAACTGTCAATACTGACATGGAGTTTTCTTTTGATTGAAAAACTTAGGAAATCTTTTATTGAAGAACATGACAGTGTCTTTAACTCCTAATAATAACCAGTGTACTCTGGAGGCCCAGAGTTCACAAAAGTAATTTTGTTTTGGATATGCTTTCATCAGATTCATTCCCAACTCTTAGTTGATAATGGTAACTAACTTAATCTTAATTGTTAAGCATCTTCAATGATACAGTAAGAGAAAAGTACATTATTTCAATGAAGAAATTTGTATGGTTGCATTATTCTTCTTTAAAAGAAAGTATAGCAACTTTTAGGAACTTAATTGTGATGATTTGAAGGTTTTAAGGACCCAGAAAAGATCATGTTATTAAAGTTAATCCATTCTTGGGTTGTAGACCTACTGGGTATGAGACATTTTGATTAGGTTATTTCAGTTGAGGCATGCCCCAGTTTGGCCTCAATCCTCTTACTGGAACCCTTTATGAGAGTATAAATAGAGAAAAAACACAGAAGTTGAAAAAGAAGGACATACACAGAAGCTGAGAGGACAAAAAACAGAGAGGAAACCAGTGAAGCCAGAAGCTCAAAGCGAAGCCTGGAAGAGGAGGGAGAAACCAGCAGGTGCTGTGTGCCTTGCCATCTGACACAGGAGTCCAGATATCATCTGATAATGCTTTGATTTGGAAATTTACAGAACTTTAAAGCTATAAGGTTATAAGTTAGTAAATCCCCATTGTAAAAGGCAACTCGTTTTTGGTATATTGCATTAAAGCAGTTTTAGCAAACTAAAACAATAGCTTTTAGAACCTTGTCTTGAAAAATCAAAATTTAGGTAGAATCAAACGTGGTCTTTCAGTGTCACTCCAGGGTCCAGAAAATATCAAAAGAAAGATATTTGCCTAAGAGCGGTCTCTGCAAACTTCCATATGTTAAAGTTATATTATATGGAATTTACTGCCAAGTTTTTGTTACGCAGATTCAGTTCTATTCTGAAGCAGCTGCTTTTATAAGAATCTAAACAAGGGAGACCTGACTTTGGAAGCAGCTATTGACTTTCTGTATCCTATGCAGTTTCATATTGATCTTGAAGCAACTCAATTACCCACACCTGGAAGAGGCAATGAATTTGAATAGTGTTCATGGCTTTTCTTTTAATACATCTTTTTCCCCCTTTTGTGAAGGGCAATGACTTACAATTTGCAAAATGAATCAACAAGGAGATCCTCTCATTTTATAACTGAAAGTATTAGGAAAAAATCTTTAAGAAAAAGGCATGGGCTAGTTCAGTGTAAAGATTATTTATGAATCCTATTCTATTCAAATATCATGGTCTGTATGGTTAAAGTGTGTTCCTTTTTTAATTCGAGGCTATTTAAGTCTTAAACTTCGGATCGTTAAGGCTTTAAGAAACAACTGATGTCTCTTTTTCCTAAATAAACAATAGAAAAAAAATATCTGGAGCTGATGAGAGCCATGTTGCAGGAAAATTGAATTACTTTTCATTGAGCAATGATTATGTTGTGTATTATTTTTCTATAGAATTACAGCAATTGAGAGCTGGAAGAATATTAAGAGAGTGAACTATCGAATACGAGCTGAGATTGAGTCTTGGCTTAGAGTCCATAAAATAAAAAAAGGATAATGTTTGGTAAATTTCTTGACACTAAGATCCAAATAAATTTCTTTCTCCCAAATTACTACTTCATATATCTTAGGGCCCTTGTGAAGAGTAAATTTGGTAATGTACACACATGTCTTATCCCAGTGCATGGCATAAATTAAAAGATCAATCATGTTATTGACAATTTCAACTCCATTATTTATGAACATATAAAGTGAGGCACAAAAATGTTAAATTAGTTAAGATAAAAAAGCCAATTAGCAATGAAATTGAGATTAGAAGAAGTGCTACTGAGATTTTGAAACTTACCTTTCTATATAGGATTATGTTAGTTCTCACATTCAGTTCCATAGAGCTGTCAATTAAACACCTTGTATATTTATTGAGGCCCTATTCTAGCCAAAGCATTAATCTTAGACACTATGGAAGAGTCATACACATATCAGCAAGTTCATGGAACTTATCACTTAGTTGAGTAAAATAAGAATATAAGACTAATATTATAAGATAGGCATAATGTTCTAAGAGAGGGAAGATCACTTTAAGTCAAAGGCAGTATAAAAGATTTCCTAGGTGAACTGTCATTGATATATATTATATATCTTTGCCCTGCCAGAGTCTTATGACTTAATGAGCTACTTGCACTTACTCCCATGTTCACGATTGCATGATTGTTCTACACCCCAATGTTTCCACTGCTTTTTTGTTCTTACTATGAATGTTTTATTTCAACCTGAAAGTATAATTATTCAGTAGTTTCATTGTTTAAAAGCCACTGTCACACATCATGTTGTAACTACATAAAAAATATGCATATACTAATGAAATTGCTTGGTTTCAGAATTCTTTTCCAGACTTTTGTTTGACCATGTTTATTTTTGCAATCCTAGCATGAAATGCACAGAAATAATTTTTCCTTTCTATTTGCCCTTGCATATGAATAATTTCATATTTCACTTAATAACTGAACAAACAAGAAGGCTTATCATAGCATCTGATTAACTTAGTAGTCCTTCAAACCTTAGCTCGGCATTAAACATCTTTCCATGCTATTCCAGCCTCCATACCTGGTAGACCCAGTTAGGAACACATATTAGGAGATTTCTCAGCACTTTGCATTGTAATACTCACCACACAGGATGATTACCACCTATATTCTGATTCTCTCCCTACTGAAGCTAGCTCCTTGAGGGCTGCCTTTGTTTAACAGGCTCTTATGACCAATACCACATAATGCACTGGCTTAAACTGGAATTTTTTTGACTTATGGTCTTGAGGTTAACAGAAGTCCAAAATCTAGGTGTCAGCAAGACGATGCTTTCTTCCCAAAGTCTGTAATATTCTAGTGCTGGACACTGGTCCCTTAACTTGTTTTCTGGCCTTGTAATGCTGGCATTGCCCTCTCCTTTCTCTCCTGGGTGCAGCTGACTTCTGGCTGCTCCCTGTGGCTTTCTCTGACTATGGCTTCCAGTCTCTTTCTCTTTTTCAGGCCTCCAGTAATCTTGGTTAAGAACCAACCTCATTCACTTGGGTCAAACCTCAATGTAAAATAACATTTTGAAAAGATCCTATTTACAATGGGCTCATATACACAAGATTAAGATTAAGAATATGTCCAAATTGGAGTACATAATTCAAACTACCAAAGGCTGACTTGGTCTTTTAGCTGTAACACTCATGAATGTTTTCTGAATGAATCAAAATGAAACTCTTGTCTAAGATGGATAATGTATCCTGTATTTTCAAGAAGGATAATGTATCCTGCATTGGGGGAGTAAAAAGAAGATTTTTAAAAGGATCAAAAGGTGGTTTAGGGGCCATGTGACCGTGGCTCAGCAGGCAGAATTCTTGCCTGCCATGCTGGAGACCCAGGTTCATTTCCTGATGCCTGCACATGCAAAACAAAAAAGGTGATTTAGGGATAGGTTTTAGGATTTAGTTTATAAATTATGCTGGAAAAGGACACAAAAATTACATACAGTTAGGATGGTCCTGAGGTACGGTAAAGAAAGTCAAATAATGAAGGAATCTAAGATGCTACTTAGAAATTCATTCAAATGTCTTGCTTATTTTACTTTTTTTGTATAATTATAATATTCCTGTTTGTTCAATATGTTTTGGTGAATAATATTGCCTAAACATATTTCACAACTATTAAAGCAAATGAGTCAGTCATAGTTATGACAGAAATTGTTAAAAGATGAGAAAATTCACATTAAAATGAAATTTCGGAAGAAGCTTTAAATTAAAGTTGTGATGCCCTCTGGTGTGCATACATATTAAAACTAGACTAATGCATGCTTTACACATATATTCTCTAAGTACAAATCGCCTACAAAAATGAATAAATAAACTCTATTAGAAAGTACAATTCATACCATATTTAATTTCAAACAGCCTAAAATGCTAACATAAAGCTATTTAATAAATATTTAAAATAGAAATGTAAATAAGTCTAGTCTTTTTTTGTCTGTGGGTAAAGGCAGCAATTTCTGACTAAAATGCCAAAGCCTTAAATTCTCAGTGAGCTTGTCTACAGCTCATCAGAGGATTATGAATAAACATGGCTCTAGGAATATGCAGATTTCCTAATAGAAAAGTCATGAATGTTTAAACACCCAGGGGCTCAAATTATAACAAAGGGATAGCACCTGTCACTGGAGGCAAACTACAAGATCACCTTTGCAATCCCTGGAGCAATTAAATCACCAATAATTTAGTCTTGCTCTGGCAAGTATAGTTTCCAGAGAAATCCACATATATACCTTAGAGTGTCACATATAAGGAAGTTGCCTTAAATTCCACTTTTGTTCCTTTTTATAAAGATCATTTTCCAAATACATTATCAGAAGTTCCTTTTCCAAAGAAATTTAGGGTGCTTTCCTTCATTTCATTAAGTCATGCAAGGAGAAACTTAATATGGCCACTTTATATCATCATAGTCGAGCACTGATATGATGTGATCTTTCATCAAAATTTCATTCTATGTAGTATGTGTGTAGATATAGTCTCTGCACTGGTGCTTTCGTAAAATTCTTTCAACTCATATCTCAAATAGCATATTTTAACAGGAAAAATATGGACAATTATATGGATCATATGCTCTGGAGGAACAATGCAGTATGCTTATTAGTTATCTTTATTCATTCTGAGAAAATACAGACTGCTGGTTATGTTTATAGCCTGATTCTGAGGGAACATTTATGCAGAGCCTCACTGTTTTGAACAATAGCCCACAGCCCAGAGCACAGCTTCTTATTCTAGGACAGGTTCATGGTACCGGAGGAGCTTTCTGTGACAAAGGCTGGTACTGGGTCTCACACCACTAATGGTTGAGTGATATGAAAACTAAAAGGGCAGGAAGAAGCTCAAGAGGGAATAATCCACAGATAAGCAGAAGACTTAAGGTAGAAAAAAATACAACCGTAAAGCAGTAAAGCAAAGTTACCTTGCAGTTTCAAAACCATCATGTGGGAGAGAGAAGTGCTTACTTCTGAGGACAATATGTGGAATGCAATTAGGCACTAAGATACTGGAGTGTGATCTTCAATGCTGTTCCGCTCAAAAACACCTTTCCACGCTTGAGTCCTGGTTGGGCAGTAACACAAATGGTTGTCCCTCTCTCTATAATCCCTTGTATCTAGAATGTAAGCCTATACTAACTAAAATTAACTGAGCATGTATTCATTCTTTATAGCTGGAAAACTCTAGCTTGAACATTTCACAGTACTCTAGTGTCTTCACTGTTTGTGCATAATTTATTTAAAAGTGTCATTTTCAAAGATTGCCCTTGAAAGGATGAAAAAAAGGAAAAATAGAAATCAATAAAAAAATTAAAAAAATAAAAATTAATAAATGAATGCATACAATCAACGACTATTAAAGATAAAGTTTAAGCAATACAGTGCTGCTAAATTTACTGAATAGACAGTGGAAGTAAAGAACAGCAATCAGCAATTACTCAATGTAATTTGTAAACATTTGTAAAGCTACACTTGTGTACTAGGCTCACTGAATTACCTACTAAAAATAAAAATATATATAAGATGAAATGATAAATTCAAATAATGTTCACATATAGTTGGAACTAGATGTATGGAAAATAGAAAACATTAAAGTTAAGGGAAAAAAACCCTCAGTAGTGTTTCTATACACTAGTAATTAGTAATCTGAGGAGGAATTCAATAAAAAAAAAAATTCCATTTACAGCAGCAACTGAAAGAATTAAACACTTAGTGTTCTAGTTTGCTAGCTGCCAGAATGCAACACACCAGAGACAGATTGGCTTTTAATAAAAGGGGATTTATTTTGTTGGTTCTTCAGAGGAAAGGCAGCTAACTTTCCACTGAGGTTCTTTCTTACGTGGAAGGCACAGGATGGTCTCTGCTGATCTTCTCTCCAGGCCCCTGGGTTCCAACAACTTTCCCTGGGGTGATTTCTTTCTGCATCTCCAAACGCCTGGGCTGAGCTGCTAGTGCTGAAATGAGGAATGCTGACCTGCCTAGCAGTGCTAAGTTGTAATCTCTCATTTAAGCACCAGCCAATTAAGTCAAAAGTCACTCATTGCAGCAGACACGCCTCCTAGCCGACTGCAGATGTAATTGGCAACAGATGAGGTTCACGTACTGTTGGCTTATGTCCGCAGCAACAAGGTTGGGTATGCTCACCTGGCCAAGTTGACAACTGAATCTAACTAACACACTTAGGAATAAATTTAACCAAGGATGTTAAGAGCTCATATATGGAAAATTATAAGACTTTACTAGAAGAAATCAAAGAATGTCTAAATAAATAGAAAGACAGTCAATGATCATGGATTGGAAACTAAATATTATTAAGATGTCAATTCTCCCTCAAATGATTCACAGAGTCAACACAATTCCAGTAAAAATTCCAACAGCCTTCTTTGCAGAAATGAAAAATCATCCAATCATCTAATTTATTTGAAAGTGAAAGAGGCCTTGAATAGCCAAAACTATGTTGAAAAAGAACAAGGTTAGAAGACTCACACTTCCTGACTTTAAAACTTATTACAAAGATACAGTTGTCAAACAGCAGGGTAGAATTAAATTGAGAGTTCATATACAGACTTTCACATTTATGGCCAGTGGATTTTTGACAAGACTGCCAAATCCACTCTTTTAGAAAGGAACGGCCTCTTCGGAAAATGGTGCTGAGAAAACTGGTTATTCATATGCAAAAGAATGAAGGGAAACCATTACAAAAATTAAATCAAAATGGATCGAAAGACCTAAATATAAGAACCAGGACTATAAAACATCTAGAAAAAAACATAGGGAAGCATCTTCAGGATCTTGTTTAGGCAATGGGGCCTCAAACTTTATACCCAAAAGCACAACAATAAAAGAAAAAATAGATTAATGGAACCTCCTCAAAATTAAGAACTTTAGTATATTGAAGGACTTTATCATGAAAGTGAAAAGCCAACTTCTTCAATGAGAGAAAATATTTAGAGATCACATATCCAATAAGGGTTTAAAATTCAGAATGTATAACATTTCCCAGTGCCTGCTTATGCAAATTAATAATAATAATAACAATAATAAAATTCACACTGTATAAAGAAATACTTTAACTCAACAATAAAAACATTGTGAATATAATTAATAGCCAAATTATAAATGTGCATGTGGTTTAAAAATGGAAATTTTATATATTTATATATATGTATATATGGAGAGAGAGAGAAATAAAATAAAATAATTCAAAAAGAAAGAATATGCCTTTCAATTATCCTTGGTATATGGTCTTTCAGATTTCCATATACACAAACTGAAAATCAGTTCATCAATCAGTGTTTTAGGTAATTAATTACAAAGTAATAAGTATATAAAATGATTTATATATGAATACATTTATAAATACAGTTGTTGGCTATACAAACACACACAAACACGGTGGTCAAAAAGGCTTATTTTGCTGACAATGGCTTGTCATGAATGCTTAATTTGGTTGAATGAAAAAATTATCTGACCTTATCCAAGAATTTCCAGGTGATAATTATTTGTGTCAAGTCTATCAGACATCTGATATCCTGAAAATACAGAAAACAGGTAAATTTTTATTTAAGGCAAAGGAGATAAAGAAGGACATTGAGAAGAGTCCATTCATTATAACAGCATTTCAAATTAACATTAACTGTTCTCTCATTTAAAATTTTTGATAAAAGTCTCTAAGTTAACATGTGCTGAGTATTTAGATGTGCTGCCTATTTTACATTTTATATATTTTTAAATAGAAGCTATATAAGCATCATATTTTTAAATGGATGCTATGTAAATAATTTACATACACATATGTACATGTACATATTGTACATGTACATATTGTATATACAATAAAACAAACATAATCAATTACTGCTTAAAACTGAAGTAAGCAGTACTTCCTTTTACTTCTTAAAAGGAAGTAAAGATTTTGTTACTTTAAAACTATGGTTTAATTAACAATATTTAGCCATTCTTGTTGCAAAATTTAGCAAAGAAATGCCTTATCAGATAAAGAGTGTAGCTATATGCAGTTGCATATATCAACTATTGCCATAAAAACCTACTGGTTAGAGTAGGGTTACCCAAGTTGTTAGACTATTAAAAATTCCTGAGATGTCAAATAAAATTTAATATTCCTGAGCTCTATTCCAGGCCTCTTGAATCAAAATTTCTCAAGACAAGACCATGAATGTGTATTTTTAATAACTTTCTTAGGTACTCAGGAAAATATTAGAAACAGTTTTCTAAGGGGTCAAAACATATAATGATCACTTCTGATAGTTGTTTTTTTTTCTTTCATTGTCAACAGTAAGAAAGGACCTGAATGGAAAGGGGAAGATGGATTAAGACACTGTGTCACGAATCTGACTCCTTGTTAAGCATTCTGTAAGAAGCTATTCAAAACAGAAATTATGAGGCATCATTGCAGAAACATCTAGTTAGGAAGTTCTGGGAATCTTCATGTTTTAAAAACTTCCCAGGCCAAACTTTTGATCAGCATTGTTTGTGAATCTTCACTCTGAGGCTTATTTTGAAAGCTAAGGGGAAAAATTACTCTAAATTACTAAATTTGTATCACCTAAACGCTTAACAGTTTTTGAATTTTTTATGTAATTATGTATTAGTATTATTTACTTTTACTACCAGATGTACTCTATTGGAAAGTTTTTAATTTGTTTTCTACCTTGCACTGCTGTCAATTATCTTTGTAAAATATTAAGTAGCTCAGATCATTCCACTGTTAATATATTTTGGGGATTCCTTAAATAATCCCAAATACCTTGGTATTTGATCAGTAATCTTCCTTTTTTCCTGTCTTTCTTTCTCTTACCATGTATAAAATGGTAAACAAAGGAGATCAAACCCTTGTTATCATGGTGTTTCCCTTCCAGAGGCAGGAAACTCAATATTAGATAAACAGCATCAATATATCAGTAAAAACTACAGCACAATTTCCATGATTTGCTCTATAACAGAACCAACCCAACTATAGGTATGGCATCTGAGGCCCACGGAACTCTAGAAGTCCATAACCGTATAGGTTTGTAAATATGTTAACTTCGGAAATTGAATGAAAAAATGAACATATATATACTTATGTGGAATTTCTTGTGGAATAAGCCAATTATTTTTGTCAGATTCAGAGGGATTGTTGCTCTTTGGTAGTTTAAGAATTATTTTGTAGGAGATGTGTTTTACATATTCAAGATCTCAGGCCTCGTTCAGGAGTACATTCATTTCCTCTTGCTGTTGTCATTTTTCACAATTTTAATGGCTTAATATTAATATATTATCTCAGAATTCCAGTGCCTGGAAACTAGAGCTAGCAGGGCTGGTTACTTCCGGAGACCTCAGGGAGAATCTATTACCTTAATTTTTTAGCTTCTAAGAAACCACCTGTATACCTTGATTTATGACTCCTTCCTTAATTTTCGAAATACTTCACTCCAACCACATACTTTTGTGGTCAGGTATATTACCCACGCACATCTCCTGCCTCTCTCTTATAATGGCCCTTGTGATTATACTGGGTCCACGCAGACAACCCAGGTCATCTCCTCAACTCAAAATCCTGAACTTATTCATATCTGCCATGTCTTTTTACCATATAAAATAAAATTAATCAATTACAAGGATTAAGATAGAGATATCTCTCACAGTGTGTGAAAGACGTATTTAAGAGAAGCAACTTGTTTGTGGTTACTGAAATCATACCATCCATGTGGTTTATGTCTTTCCAGTTCATACGAAGTCACCAGCTCCCTTTCTACACAAAAGCATATAGAAAAACATAGCTTACATCAGGGTGCGGTAAACATTCCCTGTAAAGTGCCAAACATTTTAGACTTTGCAGGCAATATGTTTTCTTTTGAACTTACTTCTATCACTACAGCTAAAAAGCAGCGCTAGACAATAAGTAAACAGATCGGTGTGGCTGCGTTCCAATTAAACCTCACAAAAACAGAGGGCAGGATTTGAAAAATTTATTAAAAAACAAATGTTGCGCCATGATAGCTCAGCAGGCAGAGTGCTCCTTTGCCTTGTGGGAGATGTGGGTTTGATTACCGGTGCCTGACCATATCAAAAAAAAAGAAAAAAGAAAAAAAAATGTATGCCAGGATGTTTGATAAAGTGGAAGTATGTGCAATAGCCTGATCTTTGGACACAAATGCAGATTTGGGTTTGTCTCATTTTTCTTACTTAAAAACAGTATAAAATTGGAGACTCTAATTTACCTACATAACCATAACCATATCTGTACTACAGTCGCATTTACTTCTTTGGATTGTGTCACCAGGCTCTTATAAAACATTTAATATGGTAGCAGAAACTCTTTAAATTGTGTAATTTTTTCATTAATCATTTATTTAACAGCTAGAAATACAAATTGAGAAAACAACATCTTCCCATGAAAATGTTAGATATTCTAAGTGTTGGGGACTGAATCATGCTCCCTCACTTCCCACACACAAAGAGCAAGCTCAGGTCCTAGCTACTGGTTCTGTTGGTGTGATCCATTTGTAAACAGAAAACTTTGACAATATTATTATTATTAGTTAAGGCGTGGCCTGGCTGAATGAGAGTGGATCTTAATCCAATATGGTTGAAGTCCATATAAACAAAAGAAATTGGCCATGGAAAAAGAGAAGACATGGGGAGCAGACAGAGGCTGGAAGTAAAGGAACCCAGAGGAGAAAGAAGTTTCCGCCATGTGCATTTCCATGTGAGGGAAAACCCAAAGACACCAGGATCTCTGGTAGGCAACCCCAGTGTTTGAGGACAAAACATCACCTTCCTTACACCTCAATTTTGGACCTCTCCAAGCCTCAAAACCATAAGCCAATAAATTCTCATTGTTTAAGCCAATCCATTGCGTGGTATTTGCTTCAGCAGCTAGGAACTGAAGACACTAAC
This sequence comes from Tamandua tetradactyla, assembly GCF_023851605.1. Lineage (NCBI taxonomy): Eukaryota > Metazoa > Chordata > Mammalia > Pilosa > Myrmecophagidae > Tamandua > Tamandua tetradactyla. The sequence continues at coordinate 66,405,624 of NC_135336.1, read as the reverse complement.
TAAGGAACAATCACTATTACTGAGAAGGTGAATCAGAGTTTTGTGAAGATAATTTATGACATATTTTATGTAAGCATATAAACCCGTATATAAATGAATATGTATGAATATATAAATAGGGACAATATATACCTGGAAGATTTTTCTCTGGGAGAGGCCCAGGATATATGTTGCAAAGTAAGATGGAGCTGACTAGAGCTGGCTTGAAGAAGAAATTTGCACTTTATACAATATGTAGGCTTAACAAAGTTTTCTGAGCAGAGATATATAATAGAAAGACTATTCTGACAGTGTTCAGTAGGACGGATTACAGAAAGTCAGAAGCTAGGAATCAAGAAAAGTTTCAAAAGAAGATACACAGTTAATTAAAAATATAGGAAAGGAATGGAAAGGCACTGATAGGAGATAAATGTGGAAACAGAATTCACCAGATAAAATATTGCATTATGGTTAAAACCATGTTTCTTGGAAGGATGTAGATTTAAATCAGAGCCTCACCTTTTAATTTACCCCATGTCAGCTTTAAACTTCAGAGTTTTGTTTTGTCTTGTTTTGTTTTTTTGTCTAAGACTGAGAACTAAAAGCCCAGTGAACTAAATGAGCTGCAGTCTGAAAAGTGCTTAGTGCAGCATCTTTTGGGGAGGGGAATGGCGATAGTGGTAGTATACTCGGTGACAGATTCATTGAATGGAAAACGCAAAGAGAAAGAATAAATTTAATATCATTCAAATTTTCATTCTATTTAGCTATTAAGAGGACCAAGCAAACAAACAAAATCCTGGAGGAGAAAGTGAGGGATAAGGCATATTAACAGAGAACAAAAAACTACCCTTTCTTTTTTTTAAATTTTAATATTTTGTGCTATTTTGCTTTAGGTTTATGTTGGTTATATTTATTTGAAGTGTGCTAATTTTTCATAATTAACGAAGTTAACTTATTATCAAACAATTGTTTTTATTAAAAATTTCTAATGTTTTGTTCCATTTATACTACCATATAAAGCTTTGGCTTGTTTCTTCTCCCCAAGGTTTAGTTGTCATTAATTGCCTTCTGTCTTATTGATTAAATAGTGTTTCATAAATTTGTATTCAGTCCGACACCTCTCTCTAAAAGGTAAGACCTAGAAAAAAGATGCAGTTTCTGGGTCCAAATAGATTGTGGCCCAGCTGAGGCTTTGTTCAAAATCTATACTGATTGTGATAACTGAATCGATCACATAGCCATCTGCATTGATTGCTAAGACTGCTGACAATTTGCATGAATGTCATTTTGCATAGAAAACCATTGCTAAATTGATGTGACTGGAACTTACTTTCTTGTAAATAGAAGGCAAAAGAATAATAAAAAATTCCAGAGAAAGCAAAAAGAATATCCATGAACAAAAACATAATACTGCTACTTAACCACCATTACTATTATGAATAGATATCCCTTCATTGCTAGGTCTCTGGCACTGCGTAAGGAATTTGAATATAATACTCAGAAAATTATATTTTTGGAAAATATGGGGATAAATGATAATCACAGTGGGAATTATTCAGAAACATAGAGCTGTATGGAAAATAAGCAGTGAAATATACACGAATGAGTGTTGTCAATTTTGAAACTCAAAATATTTAAAATTGTTGAAGAAAGTATCCTAATTGTGCTTGTGTTTGCTTTGCTTACTATTAATAAATACACTTTCTACTGTAAAGGATGTATAAATGTATGTCTCAATTCTAGGGCTCAGAAAATAATTTTTGTACATGGTAATATGAACAATTAAAAATAATATTCAAAAAATGTGAGTTCATATCCCAGAACCCTGTACTGTTTATTTATAAGAAATAATAATAACTTTATCAGGGCATTTAAAAAATTATTGACTTTAATAAGTTCAGGTATGTAAAAAGTGTTTTATATACTATAGAACTAATGTAATATTATTTAAATTTATATTCAGGAATTGTTGATTTCTTGTTCAATAATCTCAAAGTAGAATAACATCTACCTTGGAAGTAGCAACTTCAACTCATAATATCTGTTATGTCTCTCAGTGTTGACACCAACATAATTAACATGGATATTTCGATCATCAGTACAAGTAATTTTCATTGACTTCATTAGCACATCTGTATTCATGAAACTGAATGATCCAATTTCCAAATCTCCTTATTTACTTTGAAAGAATATTTCTAACAAGAGTTTAGATTGCCTTAGCAGTCAATTGTATTTAGCATATAGATAGAATAAACTAACTATGTAATTAAATAATCTGATATTTCAGAAATTTGTTTCAGAGACACTATATTTGAAAACTGTCCAAATTCACTTAATTGTTAACATTTTAATTTTTAGCAAAGGAAAACCATAGACGATTTTATTATAATCATCACTGAGACATAAACTCACATTATTCTTTGTTTGTGGATTTTATTAAATACTAATTTGTATTAAAGTGTAATTATTTAAATAAAATGGGCCATATTAATCCAAATGTGCTACAAAACTTCAAGAAATTTCTAGAAATGAGTAAAAGAAAATGTTGTTACAAAATAGTAATTAAACATTTATTATTTATTTCTACTTTTTTGTTTATATTTTGACTACTGTTCTCATGGAGAATTTGAATAATTTCTAAATAAAAAATTGGATTATCCAGAAATTTTCATTGAAACCAATCTTAGTTCTGCAGTGCCTTTGTGTTAATTCAATCATTTAAAAAATCAACACATACCAGATTATGTATATTCCTTGTAGCATTTACAAGCTAATGTAATATTAAAACTTAACATTTTAAACTTTAATAAAAGAAAACAGATTCTAAAAGCATTCATATTTTCAGTCTCAGGTTACGTATGAGTATCATACTAATGCTCATAAAATGAAGGTAAATTTAATTTCTTTAATTAAAGCTCAACATCAAAAATAGAATTGAGTAAAGGAGGACAATTTTTTCACTGTAGTTAAAACTGACAAAGTGTGAAGGTCACAACTTATATATTTACATATTCGTTTGTGACCTTAGTTATAAACAAAGAATATTAACTCTTATTCACTTTCTAATGAACGCATTACTCTGAAGTCTAATGAATAGATAAGATCTTTTTTCATTAAATATGTATTAGAGTAATATTCTTTATGTTCACTAATTAAGGGGTAATTTTACTACAAGAAGATAGCAAGCCAAATTCTGAAACCCTTAGAGACTGAGTTGATTCACAAGAAAAGCCATTTTACTCTCAAATTAATAGAACTCATTTGTGTTCTTTCTTACATAAACAAAAATAAAATATAAAATATATTCAAAAGACAGTTATTTAAAAGTAAAATAAATGCACAAATCCTTACTGAATTCTATTTTAAACTCAAAATTTGATTTTTGTGATTTACTAAAAAATCACTGTAAAAGGAGATATATCATTGGAGATATTTCATTGCTTTAAAAGCTCTTTTTTATTTATATGTATTTTAAGAAAAGTCTGATAATACCATTTCTGTAAAAAATCCTTTGCATTTCCCAAACTCTTCTTCCCTTTCTCTCTCTCATGCACACATGCATCTTTAGCTGTTTACAGTAGAAAAATAAAGTAGGCCATTTTTATTAGTTGAGATAAAACATTACAAAGAATTCTATAATAGTGATAACACAAAAAGATAAATGTTTACTAACATAAACATAACGAGTAACAAGTACACAGATACAGACAAAAGATGATATAAAGATGATAAAGATAGGTAGATAGAGACAGATAGATAAATAAATAGATAGATAAATAGGCAGGTAGACAGATTTAGAGAGTTAGAAGACTGTCACATGTATTTTCTTTAATAATGGTTTACATTTTTTTTTAATTAGGAGTTTAATTTTCTTTCTTGAAAAAAATCCATCACAAATATTTCTGAATTTTGTTTCTCTTCTTTAGCTTTTTTAAAGAAAAGCACGTTTCCTTTCTTCTCCCTTATTTCATTTTAAACTCAAACTGACAAAACCTATATGGAAAAACGTACGCAGTGAAGTAGCTCAGTTTTTCTTCATAGCAGGAAATGGGTGCCCTCTGCTGTCTGTTTGAAGATTATCGCACTCTATGTTTTTTACTGCAAAAAAATTAAAATTGTTGAAATACATCTTTGCACATGTATTTTACACGTATTTTCCCTAAATGAACCAATATAAAAATTGGGGACCGGTACCCTGGGGAGGTTTGAGGTGAGGAATTGTATGAGGAGGTTTTTAGTCGTGCGTTGGTGTTTACATAACAGTAAGCAAAACAGATGCAATCACAAGACTTTTACAAGTATTAAAAAGCAAAAATCTGAGTTTTAAATGCAAATTTAATTGTTTAAAAATGAATACTTAATTATTCATTCTAATCACTAATCTTTACCATTACACAGCTCATAGAGAACTTTTCTCCTTTATTTACAAAATAAAACAGTGGATATCACCAGAGCTAACTGAAGTTTAATTTTTCTTTAAATCTCTAATTCTCTCCTCAACTGCACAGAAGTGCTTTTACAAAAAAACATGTGAATGTTCTATAATAGGTAACAAACATAATGAACCATTTTCTTATCATTTAATTTTCAGATTTCATAAATTATGCTGTTCCACTTTTGTTTCATATTTTCTTATAAATTTGGAAATTCAACATAATAAATCAATAAAATCTCATATTTAACAAAAATGTTCAAGAATGTATTCTTAAAATATAATCAAAATATCATTTTCCTTGTAATTATTCACACTTTTTCAGGTATTTATGTATCAATTCAATATATTCATTATTTGAATATAAGTGAATTTCACTAATAAATGTAAGCATGAACTCATGAGTTAGGCATGGATTCTGGCTTTGGTGAGCAGTTATATTCTAATACAGTAGTGTATACACGCTACTTAAAATGTGCCATTATATAAAAAATTAGAATAATTTTTCATAGATGTTCACCAAAGTGTTTATTCTTTTCTCCATCAAACTTGCCTGGTTGCATGCATACACACACATATTTTAAATATAATTTTTACCAAGCATGAAGAAATTAAAAAAAAAGCTGATATATATTTATTATTATCATAGTGTTAATTTACAAGGTGAAATTATATGAATGTTTTCAAATTTTTTATTTATGTACAAGTTAAAAAGCAATATCACCTGTCTTTATTGATCTAAAATAGTTTGCCATTACTTTCTGGTTAGATATAACAGACAGACCTACTACAATTAGTTCATTTTTGAGGTATTATATTATTTGAGGTAATTTTCATTCTAAACCAGGAAAATACTATGTTTCAAAATGTGTTTCTTCAGCTCGCTTTCATTTTTTTCCTTGTTCCAAGAAACAGTTATTCAAAATTCACTGCCAATCTAGTATGAGTGTACTTATGTCTTGAGGTACATTAAACCCAATATATTTTAATTTGATGTAATGGAAATTCATGTGAGAATTACAGATTCTGAATTAAAATGCATATTTTAACTAAATATATTTTTCAAGTAAAAAACATTTCGAATAAATTAGTGAATATAAATTTTCTGGGAAGTTATTAGTATCAGGTAAAAGAAAGGTAAATTACTTGAAGAGATGCATGCTCCAGAGTTGCCAATCAGTAATTGTACAAAAATAACTTCACATACTTAATAAAATAAATTAATTTTTAATGGCCTAAATATTCAGATGATGTCCCATTATACCTATGAAACTAAAATTTTGTCTTTGATACTGATTTTATAATAATTCCTCAATGGTTTCTCTGAGGAAAGATGATCATTTGCTTTTATTGTGTGGTTGTTTCTCTGGGAGACTGACATTCTTTGTCTTCCTGATAATATTTGATGTAATCAAATATATACTTTAAGGTTTGCAATAATAATTCAGATTTTTTTTCTTTCGAGTTAATGTTGTTTTTCTAATATGTTATTCAACTTTGCATGGTACTTTTATATACTTTATTCTTTGAATATATTGAATATTCTTTGAATATTAATTCTTTTAATATTAATATATTAAATAATATATTAATAATTAAATAATATATTAATATAATATAAAGAGCAAAATTACTTTTTCAATAATAATGAATTATATTATTACAAAGTAAAGAGACTTTAAGGATATGTTACCTTTGTTATAACTCATGCCTAAATTTCAATACTTTTTAGGCAGGAGGTACTAGAAGTAAAATACTACACATATTGTCATTATTTATACAATTCCTTTAAAAAATTCAAATATTAGATGATAAAGCAAAAGATTTCACGTAGAAAGGGAATAAGGAATTTTGCTTAACTGTCTATTCAACAATCTCATATATGCATGATGATTTCCGAATATGACTGGCATTTTAGCAACTTTAATTTTTCCTATACTCTTACTTTGACCAGACCTCTGGTCTCCAGCAGCTTTACGTTGATGCTTGATGATCAAGATGACTATTTACGAATTCCTAAAATTCAAAACAAAACAAACAAACAAAAAAAACAGCAACAGTGTAATCTAAGTAAGAGTGAGGCACTGTCTTTAAGAAACAGAAGACCCCTCCTTAGCAGTTGTATAAGTGCGGAATAACCAAAGGACATTTTCAGTAATTGTTAGATTAATCCAGATTTCTAAGTGTAGTAGCCCTGTGTTTTGTTCTTACCTTCTTACACCTACCTTTTGCCTTTTCTACATTTTCTACGTCCTAAAATTGACTCTCTATTTTCATAAAGCCAATTATATACCCCAAATTTTCGTAGTATTCTTAGCAGCTTGGTTCTGTATTCTAATCACACACTTGAGAATCCTGGCTCTCATTTGTGTTTGTTGTGATTATGAACATTTCCAAAACTCCTCTGAGCCTCAGTTTCCATCATTTTAAACTCAGAAATTGCCGTGTCACAGATTTTCTATGTTATGTGGAGCTCATGTTGATTATTGTTCTTATTGGTCTTCCACTTGCCTACTGAAAAAGGAAGAATTAAGTTGACCGAGATGATTCATGTTGCAATAATATAATAGATATAAGGATTTTAGGAAATGTAAGCTGTGAGAAATAGGAAAGTAGAAGGAGGCAGTAATGTTTTCCAGATTTGTTTTACTAGGTAGATGCTGATAACACTGAAGAGAAATAGAGCAGGAAGTATGGAGATGGAAGGCAAAGTTAATGCATTTGGTTTGAGCTATTCTGATTTTGAAAATTGCAAAGACATTGAGCAGCCGTTGATGGTAAATATTGGGAATACTAGACAGGAATTTCAGAAAGTGCCCTTTAGATTGATAGAAAGAGAAGTTTGCATGGTGCATACGTGTTCACTACTGTTACAAGGACAATATATTTTTTATTCTAAATTTCTTCCATATATCTCCAGATATATTTTTATGAAGATCAATTTGTTATACTTAAGAAAAAACCCTATTTTATATAAGTCTTTAGATCATAAGCTATTTTGTATTTAATTGTAGTATTCATAAATATCTATTATTTAGTAGTTGCAAGTATTCTTATGTGGCACTTCATAACCGCAGGAATATAATCTCTCTTTGTCTGCAACACTTATACTATTTTCCATGTTTACGTGTGGTACATCAAAGACTATTTCATCTCTCACTGGGAAGAGTTAGCTCATGGAGTTCCATCTTGGCTTGCTTTTCAAGTTTCCCACCAGTGATTCTTCTGCCAATGCCAACTGTAAAAGCATTACTCTATTAGAAAACATTACCTCTAAATTCTCAGATTAAAATTAAAAAAGCACTATGTTCTATGACTGAGATGTTGTGGATAGAAAACGTCATCCCCTCCAACTCACAACTTGTCTACTAGGTCATGGAGAATTACTGCTTGAGCTCGAAGTCTCATAAACATTCATGAACATAAACTTATTTGGTCCTAACAAAAGAACTCAAACACATTAGCTCCTCAAGCAACCAATTCAGACACTCAGCAAATACTTATTTACTAATCTATAATGATTCAAGACCTCTGATATGCTCTGAGCATACAGTGTAAAGCCAACATTCCTTATGGTTAGAGAGCTACCTGTCTAGAAGTGAGAGCCAATATTAAGTGATAGCACTTAACTGAATACATTTATTCACCCAACCCATTCAAAATTATTTTATTCATGTATTCAATGTATAATAGTTTGACCCTTGTTCCAGGTGCTGCCTATACATAAAACTACATTAGACTGAATTATATACCATTCAAAAGATGTGTTCTTTATTTTAATCTACATTCTGTGGGTGTGGACCCATTTATAAAGTGAATCTTTTGAATATAGCCTTAATTAATATTACTGGAGTTCTTTATATGCAGAAGAAATTGTAAGAAACAGAGAAAGCCACAGAGAGGAGCCAAAAGCGAGAAGAGAGTGCCATATGACAGGAGACAGAGATTTAAGCCAAGCAATTGCTGGCAACCAATGCTGAAGTGGTGCAGACTTAGAGAAAGTAAGCCTTGCCTATATTTTCATTTTGGCCTTCTAGCTTCAAAACTATTAGCCAATAAATCCCACTGTTTAAGCCAAACCATTGTGCAGTATTTGACATAGTAGCTTGGCAAACTAAAAGAGCTGTCAACAAACATGCAAAATCCCTACTTATGTGGAGTGTATGTCCTAGTGAGATGATAATAAACAAATTAACAAATAAATATGTAACATTCTACATGGGACAAATTGAAGATTTTGGGTTCTAATGGATATGTAAACAAACTTTCAACCAGTCTTCCTCTTTCCATAATCCCTCCTCCCCCACTTCAGAAGTATCTGGAACTTCTATTTTCCGAAACTTTCAACTGTACTATGGCCAAATAAACTTAATTTCTATTGGAGCCCTTTAACTAAAACCAATTATCTTTCAATTTTCTCCTCCCTGCTAATGTAGATACCACTTGCTTATCTGATTTCTTTCTTCCAACAGTTTACCAGCATCTATTATGTACACAATATCCCAGAAATGGACAGGTGTTTTATAAAAGGACTTATTTCACAAGTTACAATTCTAAGGCCATGGTGTGTGGTTTGAAACTAATATGTACCCCCCAGAAAAGCCATGTTTTGATCCTGATCCAGTCTTGTGGGTGTAGTTGCTTCTTTTAGTCCTGATTCATTAGTGTAGGGTGGAAACTTTTTATAAAAATTTCCCCGTAGAGATGTGACATTCCCAATTGTGGGTGTGAGCTTTGATCAGAAGAAGATGTGACTCCACCCATTCAAGGTCAGTCATGATTAGTTTACTAGAGTCCTTTAAAAGGAGAAACAGTTTGGAGATACCTCAGATACAGGCACTTGGAGAACAGTTGCTTCAGAGCTAACAGAGACATGGATGCTTCAAGATGCTTGGAGAGTTGACAGAGAGAGCAGATGTCTAGATACAGGCAGAGTACAGCAGATATCGTGTCCCAGAGGAGCTAACCGAAGTCCCACAGACACTTAGAGCGGAAACCACTGGCATCAGAAGCTGGAAGCAACAGAACCAGGAACAAGGACCAGCAGATGCCAGCCACATGCTTTCCAAGCTGATAGAGGTGTTTTGGACAGCATCAATCTTTCCTGGGTGAAAGTAATCTCTTGTAGGTGACTTAATTTGGATGATTTCAAGGACTTAGAACTGTAAACTTGCAACTTACTAAATTCTTCTTTAAAAAGTCATTCTATTTCTGGTATATTGCTTTCCAGTAGCATTAGCAAACTAGAACATATGAATATGTCCAAGCTAAGGTGTCAACAAGAGGATAATTTCACTAAAGACAGGCCAATGGCATCTGGTTTCCTCAGCTCCCAGTTCCTGTGGGTCCTTCTAGCTTTTTCTGGGGCTTTTTTTCTCCAAGTATCAGTGCTATTTCTACTTTGTCTGCCTCTTAATGGACTCAAGTAAGTGGATTAAGATCCATCTTGAATATGTAGGGTCACATCTCCATGTAAACAACCTAATCAAAAGTTTCCACCCAACAATAGATCTGTTAACAAATGAGTATGAGAGCTGAATCATTATACTGATATTTATTTTAGCCTCCAGTACCTTAGTGCAGCTAGAATAAAAACCTAAAATGGTGGAATTGTAACCCATATCAAATTCTGAAATCCATTCTACAATTAATTGTTGTGATGTACTTTGAAATTTATTTCTTTTATGTATGTATGTTATTTAAAGAGAAAGAGGAGAATAACAAAGAAGATAGGATTTACCAAATGAGTATGACTGCTGAATCATTATATTGATATTTCTGCTGGTCTCCACTGTGTTGGAGCAGCTAAAGTAAAATAAAAAATCATAGAACAGTAACCTATACCAAACTTTAAAATCTGTTCTTTAGCTACTTGTTAAAATGTACTTGGAAATTTGTTGCTTTTTTGTATATATATTATATTTCACAATTCAAAAAAATTTTAAAAGTAAAAAAAAAATAAATTGAAAAAGTTAATAAAAAAATAGGTCTGTCCCCACAAAATTGGATTAAAAGAACATGGCTTTTCTGGAGTACATACAATGTCAAACCAGCATATTTCATCCTCTGAATCCCCAAAAGACATGTTCTTTCCAGATACAAAATACAATAATTCCATCACAATATTACAAAAGCCTTAAGCCATTTCAGTAGCATTACAAATAAAATACCAAATCAAAAACAGTACAAAGTCTCATCAAAATCAGCTACAGGCATGGCCTGTCCTAAGGTAAAAGTCTCCTCTAGCTGTGGACCTGTGAAACTCATATTTGTTGGCAATATGTAATAGAAAGACAGTCATAAGATAAACATGCCCATTTTCACAAGGAAAAATTGCAAGGAAAGGGGCCACCAGACCCAAACTATTCCAAAAAACTTCTTGGCATACTGCATTAGATTTCAGAGTCTGGGAATCATTTATAGAATGACATTTTATCCTTAGGGCTTGAGAAAGCATCTTCTACAATCACTCATACAGCAGCAACTCTCTCTCCAAACACTGGAGATTCAAAATCTGGGGAGTACTGGGGGAGACTACATTGTCCTCACCCCAACTCTTTTCAAGCATCTGGGTGGTACCCAAACATGCTTCCATCTCTGGTGCACATGTGCAATATCTTCAGAACATTGAGATGCTGTCCAGGTTATCCCCAGTTCCCAGAGAATGTACTCCACCCTCTGTAAACTCCAGGGCAAACTCATCCTCTCCACGTGAATGAGTGGTTTGCACTTGTATTAGTTTGCTAAAGCTGCCAGAATGCAATATACCAGAAATGGAGGCAGTTTTTATAAAGGAAATTTACTACATTACAATTTTACAGTTCTAAGACCATCTAAGTTAAGGCATCCAGGAAAAGATAGCTTGGCTTGAGAAAGGCCAATCGATGTCTGTTACATGGGAAAGCATGAGGGTGGCATATGCTGGTCCTTGTTCCCAGTTTCATTGCTTCCAGCTTCTGGTGCTAATGGTTTCATATCTAAGTGTCTTTTTGCCTTCACTTAGCTCCTCTGGGACACAGCTCTGGGTTCTGGCTTGCTTAGCAGCTCACTGGAAGGCAAAGTCTGCTGGATTCTGCCCATGTCTAGGCATCTGTTCTTTCTGTCAGCACTCTAAGTATCTCTGAACATCCACGTCCCTGTCAGATCTGAAGCAACTATTCTCTAAAGGTCTGCATCTGAGGTTTCTCCAAATATTTCCCCTTTTAAAGGACTCTAGTAAACAAATCAAGACCCACCTTGAATGAGTGAAGTCACATCTCCATCTCATCAGAAAGGTGTGTAGGTGAGCTACATCTCTGTGGAGATAATCCAATAAAAATTTTCCATCCTTCAATATTGAATTAGGATTAAAAGAAAGGCTGCCCCCATAAAATTAGATCAGGATTAAAAAATAGCTTTTCTGGGGGATACATAATAGTTTTAAACTGTCATAGCACTCCTGGCCCAAGGTTTCCTGGCTCCAGACCTTAACATCCATGGCTTTACCTTTGAAGTTATTTTTCCTTCAATCTGTTCTTTTCTCTGCCCCTTTTAGTCCAGACTGGAAGTGATTCTATTCATACTGATCTCACAAAAAATATGTTCACTTGGCATGCAGCATACAGGAATCACAACCATCAGACAGTAGGACTTTCCACAAATCCTTTCTGGATAACTTCATTTCCAATCTTGGCTTTCTTCATGAAATAGCTGACTGGCTCCATCTTTAATTAATTCCTCACGTAGGGAAATATTCTCTGGGGACTTATTTCTGGAAGCCCAGAATTTTCAATTTCATCAACTTCTTATTTCTTTGTATTCAAGAGTTCAGTTCTCAGCTTATCGTTTTCCTATTGCATTTTATTATAAGCTTCAAGGAGAAGCCAGGCTGCATTTCCACATTTAGTTTGTAAATTTCTTCAACTAAGTATCTCAGCTCATTGCTTTCAAATTCTATCTTCCATCCAACACTAGGACTCAATTTTGCAAAATTCTCTGCCCCTTTAAAACAAGAACCACCAGTCTTCCAGTTTGCAATGACACGCCCATCCTTTATGTTTGAGACTTCATTGGAAGTATCTTTAGAGTCCATATCTCTACAGTCTCTTCAAAGCAGCCTAGACTTTCTATATCAAGTCTTTCACAATTTTTCCATAATCTCCCCATTATCCATTTGAAAAGCCATTCAAACATATTTGGTATTTGAAAACTCAGCAGCACTCCACTTATCTGGTTTGCTAAAGCTGCCAGAATGCAATATACCAGAAATGGATTGGCTTTTACAAAGGGGATATATTAAGTCACAAGTTACAATTCTAAAGCCATAGAAATGTCCAAATTAAGGCATCAAGAGGATAACCTCACTGAAGAAAGGCCCATGGCATCTGGGTTCCTCTATCACATTGGAAGGCACATGGAGATATCTGCAGGCCTTTCTCTCCTGGGTTCATTTCAAACTGGCTCTCTCAGCTCCTATGGGTCCTTAGGGCCTCTACCATGGTGTTTTCTTTTTCCAAGTGTCTGTGCTTTCTCCAAAATGTCTCCAACTTACTAGACTCCTGTAAGTAGATTAAGTGCCACCTTGAATAGGTTGGATCACACTTCCATGAAAGCAGCCTAATCAAAAGTCCTATTCAACAATAGGTGTCACCTCACCAGATTGGATTTAAAGAACATAGCTTTCCTGTGGTACAGAACAGTTTCAAACCAGCACAAATGCCCACTCATTTGCTGCTTTTGTTTGGTTGTTTGTGTCTTAGAATTTATATCACTTACACAGTATTATTTTAATTTTAGTGATATGAAAAGGTATATGTGTATATGTAATCCATTATATTTGTATAGATGTAGATTATCAGTTATTAACAACAAAATAGCACTTTCATAGTGTTCAGCTATCATATTTAATTTCTGAAAAATTCTTTCCATGCCTTTGTTCTAGTCTACCCTCTACCATATCTAGAGAAACTTTACAGAATGTTCTGATAGAGGAACCAGGTAGGTAGGCATTACATAAAATTATAAATACCTAATTTAGTGCTTTACTCTACTTTCCTTTCCTGGTGTGGTAATTGGATTCAGTTGTCAACTTGGCCAAGTGAAGGTGCCTAGTTATATTGTTGTGGACATGAGCCGATGGCATGTGAACCTCATCTGTTGTTGATTACATCTGCAGTCAGCTAGGAGATGTACCTGCTGCAATGAATGATGTTTGATTTAATTGGCCAGTGCTTAAATGAGAGAGCTCAATGTAGCATAGCTGAAGCAGCACAGCATCCCTCATCTAAGCACTCGCAGCTCAACCCAGGCCTTTGAGATGCAGAAAGAAATCACACCAGGGAAAGTTGTTGGAATCCAAAGGCCTGGAGAGAAGGCCAGCAGAGATCACCCTGTGTCTTCCCATGTAAGAAGGAACCTCAGTTGAAAGTTAGCTGCCTTTCCTCTGAAGAATTAATGAAATAAATCCTCTTTTGTTAAAAGCCAATCCATCTCTGGTGCATTGCATTCTGGCAGCTAGCAAATTAGAACATCTGGTATTTTCCTTCAACTCAGAATTAATAGAAATGAACAAACCACATATTTGATAAGGATTTGATATCCATAATAAATAAAGAAATTCTACTACTCAACAATTAAAAGCCAAAGAACTGAAATAAAAGTGTGAAAAATACTTGAATAGACATCTTTCTAGAGAAGAAATATGATTGACTAAAAAGCAAATGAAAAGATGCTCAGCCTCAGTAACTATTATGGAAATGCAAATTAAAACCACAATGAGATATCATTTCACACCCACTAACATGGCCATTATAAAAAAATAGAAAACTATAAGTGTTAGTGAGGATGTAGGGAAAGAGGAACACTTATTCACTATTGGGAATGTGGAATGGTGCAGACACTTTGGATGGTAGTTTGGGAATTCCTCAAGAAGCTAAGTATAAAACTATCCCATAATCCATTGATCTAGGTATATATTCAAAGGAACTGAAAGAAAGGATGTGAACAGACATTTGCACACCAACATTCATAGCAGCACCATTTATGATTGTCAAAAGACGGAAGCAGCCCAAGTGTCTATCAATTGATGAGTGGGTAAGCAAACTGGTATATACATGTATTGGGCATTATGAAGTTGTAAGAAGGAATGAAGCTCAGGTACATGCAGCCACATGGGTGAATCTTGAGGCATTATTTGAGTAAAATAAGCCAAATGTAAAAGGACAAATATTGTATGGTCTCACTAATATAAACTAATTATAACGAGCAAACTCTGGGAGTTAAAAATCTAAAGTACAAAAGAAGATGGAAAAATGGCAGAGAATTGGCAGATGATACTTATGATATAGGGAACTTTTAAAAGGCTGATTGCAAATATTTGGAAATGGATTGAGATTATGGCAGCACAATACTGTAAGTGCAATTAGCAGTTTTGAATGTAATTATGATTGAAAGGGGAAATCTAATATATGTCAGTAAAAGGAAAGCTAGAGGATAAAACATGGGACTATATAACATAGCGCAGCCTTTTGTGGACAATGACTGTGGCTAATAGTATAAGAAGGATCTTGAATAAAGTAGAATAAATGTGTGTCGCTATTACAACATGCTTACAATAGGATGGTATATGAGAAAAGTACAATTAATGCAAACTAAGGACTAAGGACTATAGTTAACAGTAACATTGCAATATTTTTTCATCAATTGTAATAAAGGTAATACACCAGAGATAAGTGTCAATAATAGGGAGGAGAGACATAAGCAATACGGTATTTTTTTTTTGGAGAATGAGAATGTTGTCAAACTGACTGTGGCAGTGAATGCTTGTGGATAACTCTGGGATTATACCAAGAGCCACTGATTGTACACTATTGATAGACTGTAAGGTGTAAGAATAAAGCTGCTGAGAGAGAGAGAGAGAGAGAGAGAGAGAAAGAGAAATGGACAGATATTCTTCGTTGACTTTTAAGGTATTCAAAATATATTTTGTTTTATAAGGAAGTGTCGAAATTACTATTAAACATGTGAATGTTAGATCTTAGTGTACCATACTTATTTTATTATATATGACTACTATTGTTCACAAATTTAAAAACAAAACATGTTGCATGCTAGGCAACAATTCTGATTTATTAGTTATAAAGTAAATGGGCAAGAGATTTGTAGAATCACATATGACTTCACATTTTTCTAACAAAAATAATTTCCTGTTATTTTATGTTAAAAAGTATATCATTTGAGGTTTTAATAGACTTGTACTTCTTTTAGCTTAAATTATTTCAATTTCCATTTCTTCATATAATGTATTTTTTTCTCTAAATTGCCTCAGTTGAATATTCTTCAAATAGGGTGGTGCATGGGCTCAGAGTCAAATCCAGGTCTCCCACATGGCAGGAGAGCATTCTACACAGGTTATATTTTTGAGATATAAAGATGAGGTGTTAGATGAAGAAAATTCTAAAATAACTCATGCTCACTGCTCCAGCTTGAATATGTTGTCTACCCCAGAAAGGACAAGTTCTTTAATCCTCATTCAATATTACTGGGTAGAAGCCTTTTAATTGTTTCCATGGAGATGTGACCCACTCAATTTGGCAGTAACTTTTGATTAGATAGTTTCCATGGAGAGGCATCTACACCCATTTAAGCCTTTTAAGAGGAAACCATTTTGGAGAAAGCTCTAGAGCCACCAGACTGACAGAGCCAGCAGAACAGACAGAGCCCTGGGGAAGCTGTTGAAGATTCCTGGAGAGAAAGCTAGAAGACATAACCATTGCCTTTCCAGCTGAGAGAGAAACTCTGATCATCATTGGCCTTCTTGAACCAAGATATCTTTCTCTAGAGACCTTAATTTGGATGTTTTCATAGCTTAGCCTTAATTTGGACATTTTCACTGTCTTGGAACTGTAAACTTGCAATTAATAAATTTCCCTTTTAAAAAACTGTTCCAGTTCTTGTATATTGCATTCTAGCAGTCACTAACTAAATTATTCACATTTTAAATTTGTTCATGCTGAAAGTAATAGAACAAGGGTTTCATTCCTGTCCTTTGTGTATCTTGATAATGATTTGCCTGCCTTGCAGAACACTTATAACCTCATTTTCATTGTCCACTACTAAGAGCTGTTCATGTGTCTCACAAAAAAATATTTTTGAACATGTCAAACATGATAAAAATGACCAAGTAACAAAGGAAGAAATTGGCTGAGGTTCCAGCTATGGGTCATAGTTCCAGTAACTGCTGGTTCATGAAAAACATAGATTATCATTTTATCATTATATTGTTTCATCCATTTCCTAGGTTTGTTCGTAAGATGAGAATTGCTTCAGCACTGGTCACAATCCTTTGAAATTTAATTCACCTGGCAGATAGTGGATGGTGTATTTATACCGGTATGATTTGTACAATCCTTTTCAACAAGGATGGTTCTTCTTTCAGAGGTGGCAATTGACTTTATTGCTGTTTTGAAAAAATGTGTCAATAATTTAATAATCAAGAACATTTTTAAATTCTCACCTCAATTTCTAAATGCATAATAAATGATTAACTGGGCCATCTAATTCTAGGACATACTTTTGAATTTCCATTGTTATTCGTCAATACTTTGTCAAATATTTCCTATTTCCTGTTCATCTCTATTTCTGTCATCATGTGGCTTTAAAATAAAATCTGCCTGTCTAAAATTTAGAGTGATGATGATTTAAATGAGACTGAAGTAAGTGAGGATACTGTGAGACATTGTTTATTTGGGAAAAAAATAAATGCTATATGAATATATCTCAACAAAATCTGCACATTCAAAGAAAATAAAGAAATAGAAAGATTCAAGTGCCAGAGAAAATGTGGTGAGAGGTATATATCAGTTTGAAAATATTGTGTAACCCAGAAAAGCCATGTTTTAATCCTGATCCAATCTTGTGGAGACAGCTGTTTCTTTTAATCCTGATTCAATATTGCAGGTTGAAAACTTTTGACTACATGATCTTCACTGTAATGTGACACATACAATTGTGGGTGTGATCTTTTAATCAGATGGAAATGTGACCACCCATTCCAAGTGGATCTTGATTAGCTTACTGGAATCTCTTAGAAGAGAAAACATTTTTGGAGAGAGCTAGAAAGGACAGAGCTGACAAAGAGAGAGCCAACAGAAATGACAAAGCTGACAGAGAGAGCGGGCTAGCATAGATGCTGACACTAGAACAGAGCCAAAGATGTTTGAAGATGCTTGGAGCCCAACAAACATCATCATGAGATGCTAAGAAGCCAGAACCTGGACAGAACTCAGGGAAGCCAAGAGATGAAAGCCAGCCCCAGAGAAGAAAAGTGAGGAACCACCACAGGAAGAGAGCCTGAAAGCAACAGAGCCCAGGAGCAAGGGATCAGCAGATGCCAACCACATGGCTTCAAGGCTGACAGAATGAAATCTTCACATGCTTACATACCAGTTTGTTCCAAATAGTGACTGCTTTGCTTTTACCCAAGAACAGAAGAGTTTACAGATTATGTTTGCCTTTGCCAGGCATGTTGATAATGCCTGTTTTTAAATGTCATCAAGTCTCTCAGAAACAGAATTATTTGGATTTTTAGAGAATTACTGAGATCCATGTAGAATATGCAGAAGATTCACAACAGCATTGCCAAATTGTTTCAATTAGTTGTTGAAATTTAGCATACTTTTGCCCAGAACCTTTCAATGTACTTTGCAAAAATAGATCCCAGTATTCAATGAAAATGACCAAAGAATACTCCCAGTATATTTGTAGAAGAAAAATCAATGTTTTAAAATAATTTACAATGGCATATTCTCCTAAGGTAAATAAACTCATTCCTCAGATGTAATGTACTATAGAGTTGCAACTAGTTTCTCCAATGTAGACAGGAATATTCCACAGGTTTCTTTTAGGTCAAGTTTGTGGATAGCATTTTTCAAAGTTTCTATAGGCTTTCTTATTTTATGTGCAGTTGTACTAGTAATTATTGAAGGTAATAGGTGCATAGTGGAACACACATTCAACTCTGTATTTGGCATAGATTCTTGGTCCCAAGGAGTATGTTGAAGTTTCCAATTCTTGTAAATGTATGCTGATAAATTTATTGTTTTATTTTAAAAATTACAAAATCAATTTGATTCATCAAAATGATGTAATAGCTTTAAATTACACTATGTAATCTCTCAAAACATAATTGGTCTCTGGATAGCCTCTAAGAATGTTTTGCTAAGATATTCTCAAATTTAAAATTGTATGGGGAGGGAATAAATTTAGAGGTTTTGTTTTGTTTGTTTGTGTTTTAATTTAAATCTAAAGAAATGTCTTTTAAGTCCATGAACTCAACTGTCTAGCAATAAATAGATAGCACATCCCAATTGGATATGTGTTTTAGTTCATTAAGGTTTCCAAAATGTAATATGCCAAAAATGGTCTCAATTTTAACAATGGAGATTTATTAGTTTACAAATTTACAGTTTTTAGGCTATGAAAAAGTCCAAATCAGTGCATTAACAGAACAATATGCTTTTCCTGAAGAAAGGCTGCTGGTACTCTGGAATTCTTTTGTCATGTGGCAAGGCACATGGTAGTGTCTGTCAGTCTCTCCCTTCTCTTCCAGGTTGTAGTGTTTCCTGCTCTTGGCTTCAGTGGTTTCTTGTCTGTCTCTCAAGTTTTCTTTCTCAGCTTTTCTGCCTTTCTCTGTCTTTTATCCTCGCATAAAGACTACCAGTCAGAGGATTAAGATCTACCCTGGGGCACTCTTCAACTGAAATAACCTAATCAAAAGGTCCCACCCACAATTTGTCTACACACACAGGAATGGATTAACTTTAAGAAAATGATGTAAGGGTACATAAAGTTTCAAAATATCATAGTATGTGAGGAGAGTTTAATAGAAAACTATATACAAATGTGTGCACAGGGCATAGAGAAATGAACAAGAATAGTTATTGCATTGGGGGCTAGGAAGCCATTTCCACCCTTAAGCTTAAATTGACAAGGGGAGGAGACAGTTGCAGAGGGGAAGCTGTATGGAAAGGGTCACTAACAGAAGCTGGGGCTTAGGTAGAAAAATTGAGATGAGTACATAAATTTAATACAGTTTGACAAAGTTGCAACAATCTGGAGCTAATATATCATCTCATAAATAATATAGCATATGTGGGGATCCAGGATCTGCGATTCCCCTCCATATTGAGATGAGGTCATTGCATACAGCTACCTACATGACCAGGACAGACAGTAATGGTTATCAAACATCTTTGGGGGGTGGGGAAAGAATCTACAAATGTTATCATAAACAAGGCATTGAAATACCCCTCCCTTGATCATTGAAAAAAAAAAACTCATGAGGCCCTGCTGAAACTGTTTCCACACTCTTCTTCTAAACCCTTATAAGCCCTTGTACTCCCCAGGCCCTCTTTGCAGATCATTAACTTCCATTTCCCAACCTGCCACCATAAGGAAGAATCTTCTCCTGTTCATAAGCCTAATTAAAATTCATGTCTAACTCTCTGCCTTGAAAGAGAGTTTTTGGGTTGCCCTGCCTCAAGCTCTCCAAAAGCTGAAATGGAATAGCATAACATTATCAAGTATAAGGAATCTTGCAGCTCTAGATATACTCTGCATGAATGCAATATCTCCCAAATCATACACTCAAACAGAACTTCAAAGAGTAAGTTATCAGGCAACATAATTAATTTTGAATTGTTAAAAATCTATGGTGGAATTATTTATTGAAATATTAACATCTATGTTATATATGATGTCTAGCAATTACTGTTGGAATAATAGTCTTGGACCCTGAACAAGGAACAAAAGTAGCAGAAGCCATCACCCACCAACACCTGGGTTGAAATAGACTGCTCCATCCACATCCCAGTCTCTCTCCCTTCCTCCCTTGGCCCACAGTTCAAGGACTTCTCCTGTTGAAACAGGTTCCCTCCCTCCCTTGGGCCTACAGGTCAAGAACCTTTTCTGTCTCTTACCCTGCTAAACCCCTACACCTGTGACTTATCACCTATTACCTTGCCTAATGCCTCAAATAAAATAGATCCTCCATTATCCTCCTTGAGTGGCCTGAAGTCTAATTTCAGACTCCCACCATGCTAATGCCTGCATAAATTCCTTCGCCTGTGATCAATTTGCCTCCAGGCCTTTCTTTAAACCTAATAATTACTACCATAAATGTACTTCTATAATGGTGGGTACCTAACAAATCTATTAAAATTTTATTTTAATATATAACTATAGGAACATGAAATGTTAAATCCATAAGATATTACTCTATCTTTATCCCATAGATCATTCATAGTGATATCATTGAATTGAGTTTGCTAAGTTTCTGAATGAAAGGATTTTATAGATGGCTACTCAAAGAGACAAGTGACTACATTTCATATCAATGCTCTCTGTAATGCCATTCACTATTGAAACATGCAAGTGTTTAATTTAATAGAAAACTCTGAAATATAATCAGCAAAATGTTTCTCAGTCATTGTTCATAATTTTTAATGAATTTTCCTGTGTCCGAGTAAAAACATTTCCACTTCCAGGTTGTGACTAAAAGTGTTCAACATAAAATAATTCAAACATATTAACTGGATTATAATGAACATAACATTTTTTTTTTGTATCCTACATCACTGTGAAGTAAGTTCCTCTAGGACCTACAAATGAATTTGCTGAAGAAACAGAATTAAAACAAAAATGCAAGAAACAGTTCACAATTTAAATGAGTTAAGCCAAATACTATTTCAGAGAGAAAAAAGAAAGGATGCCTTGAATGGATTTTCTAATACAGTTAACAATCTTTATACAGTAAATATTCATTGTGTGCATCCTCTGGGAAGCACTAAAAAAGAGCTCTATAAGCACTAGTTAAAAATATGGTTTCAGTAAAGAGGTGATTGAAGAAAAAACCTGTTAAGAATAAATGGAACCTACTCTTTAGTAGGAAGCATTGTTGACTATATGTTGTTTTTTATTTATAAAACTGAGTTTCTTTAGTAAGTTTGATTACAGATTTAGGCTATATGGATGGTCATGAGTTTCTCTTTGTTCATAAACCTATTTTTCCAGGGATGGCAATATTCATTGCAGATTCTACATATAATTTACCTGAGTAGAGATTCAACATTTTAATACACTGTCACAAGTTTTGTGAATGAAAAAAAATATATTAAAATGAAGACATAGTATTTACTGGAGATGCTTTTCTCTATATTACATGAAGCAAACTTTAATGTTTACAGGATTATCTATTATGATCAATGAAACCTAACACCCAATTTTGATAATGACTTACTTAATCTGCATAATTTTGTGAGAAGTAATTGTAGACTGAGACTATTTCTTAGTAAATGATCCATAGGTGATCGATGTTATGAGTGCTACAAATCATTGGAAATATACCGCTGTATAATTTAGTAGAAACAGGCCAATTTTTACTTAGAGAAATTGTATATTTTTAATCCAATAAAAATGGATCCAAAATTAGTAGACCTATAGTAATTTATGTATGCTTAATTTTATGTCCTCATCAAATCATCATATAAGCATTTATTGGGCACTTACATAATAGAAAAGAATAACACTGGAGATAAAAAAAATACAAAGAGATTGGTGTCCCAACCCAGCTCTTGGGGGCCTTGGTTCAGGGAAGTCTGAAGATCAAAGAACATGTGAAGCATGGAGTTATACATAAATTTTAATTAGGGTTTATGAACAGGAGAGGATCTCCACAGTGGCATTCGGCCTTTGAAAATGAATGTTAGTGCTCAATAAAGGGGATATGGGAAGTGCAAGAGCTTATAAGGGTTAGAACAAGGGTGTGACAGCAGAGTTTCAGAAGAGTCCCATGACACATGGGTTTGTATCAACAGTGATCAAAGGAGGGGAATTTCAATGCTTTATTTATGATACCCTCTCTATATTTATCCCACACACACCTGCCACAAGGAGATTTAATGACCTTCAGTATCTGTCCTAGTCAAGTAGGCTGCTATATGCTGTAGGACCTGCTCTTAATTTAGAGGGGAATGCTCTCAATATGGAGGGGAGTCCTAGGCCCTGAGTCCCCCAACTCCACCCCCATGGATCAGACTACATTGATGACAGGACAGATGTTACATCTATATTCAACAATAGTATAAGACAACATACCACTAGGAGTTCACCACACAGAGGTAACAACTCCCAAAAGATATGTTGTCATGGCCAGGAAAGGGAATTAATGAAGAGTTATGTAAGGTAGTGGGGACATAATGCTGTACCCATGTACAAAATCCTGCAATTGAGATTTTTTTTTCAGATTTTTTTTATGTGCTGAATTCTGCCAGGCCAGCAAGATATTCCACATGGTCTAATTCCCAGGAGTCACAATTTAAGAAAGCCTGGTAGTGCCTAAAAATGGAGTTCATGCAAATCCAACACTGAGTTCAACTGTGGGCATGAGATACTGCTGGAGAAGATATTTGCTAAGGTGCTACAGACAAAAAAAAAAAAAGGACGATTATGGGGAGCAATAAGGGTAAATTCCTCTGATTTAATAATATAAATGCTAGAGTTTCATTGGTTGACAACAAGGTATCAGGCAGATGAACATTTCAGGGAAATTTGAAATAACAGATATTCCCCCTCTGCAAATTTTGAGAGTTCCTCACCATGACATTAATCATTAATTTAGGCTTAAGAAGTGTCTACATACTCTATTCATAAAGTTTCACTGAAATAGGAGGCCACATATTGGAGATAAAAATTTCAACAGGCACTTTTTTGCATCCAATTACAATATTTTCACATAACTCCTATTCCCCACCACAAACATGGTTGCACAAACCAGTAATAAGATCAGAGGATCTCATTTTCCCTACACCTGAGACATAGGCAACAACAAATCATTATTCCCTCTTTTGGGCTGTAAAGGAGTTGGCCCTTTATTTTGTATTCTCAGAACCTGCATTGGTCCTTCCATTAGCATTTCAATGGGAGATGGAGCCACAGCCTAACTAAGCTTGAATTAAAGCATGATAGTTTCTTAGTCCACTGTTGCAAGAACCTTTTACTATGTTTTAGCTGTTTCTTTAACAAACCATTCATTCTTTCAGTAAGGCCTGCACCTGTGGGATTGCAGGGAAGATGGAACATTCACATGATGTTCTGATCCATGACCCAGGATTGGGCTATCTGCCTGTGAAAGGGGTACCCTGATCACTGTCTATCTGTGTAGGCACTCCATACAGAACTCCTACTTTCTCCAAATATCTCATGGTGGCCAATTGGTTAGCCTTCTCTACTAGAAAGCTAACAACATTCCTGTAGCTGCATCCATAACAGTAATGTACTTTCTTCCCTCCAATAGGAGAAGGGGACTGATATAATCCACTTGCCACCAGGTCACTAGGATCTGTGACCAGCTGATGTGTCTCATATGGTGTGGTTGTTTACATGGTTGATGCAGGCAGCATGAAGGACATTCTCTAGTGATGTCCACTGGCTGCCAGCACATAATTGACAGTTTGAACTTTCATTGTTGGAAAGTGTTGTAGATGTCTTGCCACACATCTTGTCCCAAGAGGGTGTGACTTATGATTGTTCATTGTTCTTGCTTCCAGATTGTTATTCAGGTTATAAGGCTTTTGTAAACAGTCCATCAGTCAGTACAGATAATTATGATGCCTCCTGGCTCATATAGTATTCCTATTCATGATGCTCTTAACTCGGCCCATTGACTGCTTTGCATAGCAGCAGTCTCCCAGCATATAATGTGAGTACTGGGATATATTGCCACAGATGTCCGCATGGGAATCTGCTTGCTAACAGACCCATCAGTGTACCAAGCAGACTTGGGAATGATACCTGTGTCTCCTCTAGTGGGCATTTCAACAATTATATCAGGTGCAATGACTTCAGTTGTTGAATCTTCTGTATAGGACACTGGGATAAGAATCTTGTACATTTTTGCATTCAGGAGCTGGTATTCAAACATGCTAGCTGTAGCAAGTAGGCTTTTCATTTGGTCAGTATGCTCAGTGGAGCACTGCCAGAGTGTGGCTTAGAAACCATGTTGGTTTATCCACCCCTGAATAGTGATGGGCATTTTCAAAGTGACTGGGTGTCTTTATGTCAGTCCCTCTACTTGTGATAAGACATTATATGCAGCACACAGTTGTTTTTCCAGGGGCTGTATCTCAGTTCTGCCCCTTTCCATAATTGTGTCCAAAGCTAAGGAACATTCATTTAGATTACTGTCTCTCCCACAGATGCCACTCAAAGCCAATATCATTGCTGGCTACATCCAATGCTCTGGGTGGGTCTGGATCAACATCCCTCAGTGCTTGTGCCTGTTCTATTACCCTGTTTGTTATTTCAAAAGCAGCTTGTTGGAGTATGATATTTTCTAACCAACATATACAAAGGTTTTAATATTTCAGTTAATTGAGGAACAAAAGGTTTTTAATACCCCAACAATTCCAAGAAAGTCTTTAGTTGTTTTGGTATAGGCAGAATAGGAAAAAAAAATTTACCTTGTCAAATACCAAAAAAATAATTTTTGTCCCACCCAACCATATGACACTCAAGAATTTAATAGGCAGTCAAGACATTGCAGTTTGTTACAATCAATTGCCCATCCTTGACTCTCAAGGTGAGATAGCAATGAGCCTGAGACTCTTTTAGTTCTTAAAAGAGAGTTACTGGTTAACATGACATCAGTATAGTGATGCAGTTACCCTGTGGAACCTTTCCTCTTAGCTAAATCCTTTGCTGTAAGGCTGTGGCTATGTAAGTTGTCTTGTGAGAGCACAGTGAAAGTTCTCTTTCCCAGGTAAAGGTGAAAGCAGGTTAACTGGCCTTATATGAAAGGATACTAGAGAAAACATTATTTAAGTTTAAAACAAAGTGATAATGACATAACTGAGTGCTAATTTGTTTCTTTATTTTTCTGAAAGTAACATTCCCCTTGCTCCAGTGTCCAGTCTTAGTAGCCAATTGGGCAGGACTTCTTTAGGCTTTTGTGTGTGTTGATTCCCAATTTTACACAATTCAGAGGTGGTTATATTCTCATGCAGTAACTAAAATCTTTTGGTCAGGAGACCATGCCAGGGTACCCTCAGCATCAGTGTCCCTTACTAGGGTATGAGGGTGCTGAATACATATTCATATTCTGACTTAACATTTTTGTTTGACCAGAGGATGAACAAGCTACCTTTCCTCATTTTGAATATCCCAGTCAGACTGTGGCTTGTTCTCATCTGAAGAGAAATCAACAGGATCCCATATTTTAGGGTCCCAGTTAAGGGAAGTCAGGTTACACTTGACCCTTGGGTAGTCTACACCCTCTTTCTCTAGCACACCAGCATACCAGTGTTTCTAACCTCTCATCTACACAGTGTAGCCTCTCATTCAATGCATCCTTCAAAACCGCTTACCCTATATGCAAGACCCTTTCTAAGTTTTTCTTTGAGGTGGTAAACTGCAGCTTTAGTAGCCAGGGCCTCTTCCATGGTTGAATGCTCAGCTCCTAATATGGGTTATGTGATGACCATGGTGACCTGACTGCTCTCCTTTTTCTTATGGAATCCTAATTGTCCTGAGGTCTGCTGGAGGAGTATTAGCAGTTTGACTGGTGAGTCTTAGATGTAGCCAAACTCCTTCAGTGGTCCCCATTCATCTAGGAGGGTAGTCAAATCACCCCACATCCCAACATCCCAAGATTTCCCCTAGGGAGTCTCCCTTACCAGTATTCATGCTTTTTACATTTGGCAGCACTTTAGTCTCCTGGCTGGCTCACCAGTTATTCCAATCCACCTCCTGGGTGCTTTAGTCAGGGTAGACTTCAGGCTACCAAAAGACATGTCAGGCATGAAGGTAGACATGAATTTTAACTAGGACCTTACAAACAGGAGAGGAACCTCCATGATGGCAACCAGTCTTCGAAAATGAAGTTTAGTGCTCCACAAAGTGGGTGGGGGAAGAGCAAGAACTTATAAGGGTTTAAAAAAAGGGTGGGAGAATAAGAGTTGCAGCAATGTTTTGTGACACAGGGGTTTGTTATCAGCAGTCATTAATAGAGGAAAATTCCAATGCTTCGTTTACACTACAACTATACATTCATCCACTAATACCACCCCCTAAGGAGATTTGATGACCTTTCATGTCTGTCCTAGTCATGTAGGAAGCTATGTGAAGTGACCTGCTCTCAACATGGAAGGGAATCATGGGCTCTGAATCTCCACAAATGGTACTGTGAACAATTTAATTTTGGAGGGTGAAAGATCAGTATTAAATGCAAAATTGACATTTCTCTCACTCATATATATATACATTTATTCATTTATTTAGTTGACATATACTTTGGGAAATAATCAAAATGAAACTCATTGTTAGTTAGAAGTAGCCATAAAATTGTTGATAGGCCTATGACTAGCATAATACATGTTAATTAAGAAAAATAGAATCAGAGTTTCATCACATGGCAGCATTTATATGTTTGTCTTTGGGAGGTAGGATTAAAATTACAGTAGTGGTTGGCTGATTGAGCAAAGGGCAAATCCATAGAAGGAGTCAGGCCTCAAGGAGAAAGACTTCTCTGAGACAAAAAACAAAAACACCTGAGGGCCAAACAGCCCACCTGAATGAGTCATCTACCACCATCCACAGATAAGGGAAAAGAGGAGCATAGTAAAATAGTAACTAAAAGTTAAAAAAGGAAAAAATTCTATAAAAGCAGATGACCCCACAGTTTCAGAGCCTCTTACCTCTTGCAAGTCTTTTCTTATGAGAGTGCCTGTTTGTCTTCTCACATGCATATTCAATAAACTTTCTATCTGCTTACTCTATGTTGTGCAGCAACCTTGAATTCTTTCTCAGGACTTGGCCAAAAATTCAGAAACTGAATCTGCCAACATTTGTACAATATCATATTTTGTTAAATAGAAACACTGCAAGAATTCACTTAGTTATGTCAGTAAAGGTGTCAAGCTGCATTATTTATGTAATTCTGTGAACAATCACCAACCCTTAAAATTACAATACTGATTCCTAATACTTTTTATTAAATTTCAGATAAATTAATGTTTCAAGACATAAGATTATCTTCATGTTAATTGTGTGTGTAACTTTTATTCTAACAAAAAGTATTTTCAACATTGTTTGATTTCATCTTATATTATAAGCCACAGATTCTAAAATGAACTTAAATAATCATATTAATAGCTCCTTAATTTATAAAACAGCATTTATAGGACTTATCTTCAAAGCACAATGTCAGTGTGATCTATAATGATTGGTTTGAATAATGAGAAATGTAATTATTTTAAATTTATATAAAAAACAAAAATCATTTAAAATATGTTCTCCAAATATGATTTCATTATTAATATGTGGCAAACTAGTATCTTCTATATTAAGATAACTCAATATAAGAAAATTAAAATGCTGAACAATCAGAACATAGTTGTTATTCACTTTAAAAAGTATTGCTTTGGGCAGGCCATGGTGGCTCATCAGGCAGAGTTCTCATCTGCCATGCTGGAGACCCAGGTTCAATTCCTAGTGCCTGCCCATGCAAAAAAAAAAGTATTGCTTTCATTTAAGAACAAAATTTACTACAAAGTATTGCTTGACATTAAGCTCCATGAAATAAGGATGAAACAGCCATGTTGAAAGAAAGCAAAACAAGTAGAAAAATAAAATGCATCTGATTTTGACTATTGATAGTTAGAAAAAATTTAGATAATATCAGCAAACTCAGAAAGGATGTTGAAAGGTTTAGGAGGCAAAAGGGTGAGAAAGAAGAAAGGTAGACCAGGAAATTTAAAGTGTGTGTGTGGGGGGGATATTTCTGTGCTCCCAGGCAGAACTCACCAAACCCAAAATGGATGTAGGGAGGTGAGTGCACACACAGGCTTCCATGTGAGCAGCTTTTAAGGGTGGCGGTCAGGTGATACCCAGAAGGGGCAGCTCATTAGTCCCAGAAGTCAGGTTGGGAGGGGTGACACAGCCTCCATAGCTCCAGTTGCAGTGCCCTTCCCAGTTCCCCTGACCTAACATTCCAGCCTTTTTGTGATAATAGGGTGCCAAGATCTTTCTGGCTATTTCCTGCTGTAATGGGGCAGCATGGGGTTATAGGCTGGAACTGTCATGGCCAGGGGAGTGGGGAGGCTGGCTGTAGGAATCTGGTGAGGAAATCAGGTGATGATAATGATGCAGGTGCATTTGGTTGACTGCTACCAGGGATAGTTCCTTCATACATTCCTGAAGGAAGTTGAGGAGGCAGGGAGCTGGGAGGAAAAAGAGACAGATTAGGATAACTGGTCCTAGTAGCGAGAGGAGCCATGTTGCCAGAGGAGAAGAAAACCAGCTTAAGGCAGAGTTGGTTCCTTGTTTTCTGTGGTAGAGATCGTCTCTTAGCTCGTTTAGGGTTTGAATATTTTGTTCCACCAGACCCGATTCGTTGACGTAATAGCAGCATTCCTCTTGGAGGAATATACATGTTTCTCCTTTTTTAGCTGCCAGCAGGTCTAAGGCCTGTCGATTTTGAAGAGTTACCTGGGCTAGTGAGGTGAGTTGGCATTGTAGGGAGGAGAGGGATTCTGATGTTAATTCCAGGGCTACCTGTAGTCGAGTCTCAAAGTTTAAAGAGGTTAGATTACCATGCCCCAGCACCCCTCTCACTGTGGCTGAGGCTGTGACTGAAGCGGTTAGGCTGATGCCTACTAGGATAGCAAGAAAGGCAGCCCTTTTTGAGCGAGGGGAGGGTAGTAGCCAAGTTAGTTCAGACTCCCCATAGAGGGTTAATTGAGGAACAATAGTTACCAGGAAGCATGGTCCTGGGGCAGTGGAGTTAAGGCACTTGGTAAGAGTTCCATTACAGCAGAAATATTGTCCTTTGGGGGCATGGGTGGTGCTGTGGATAGTGACGTTAGTCTGGCACTTGCTATGAAGTTTTGTTTGAGGGTTTTTTATCCAGTGTAGTAAGGGTCCTAATTTGGCAAGAAGATGGTGCCCCATCAGTGGGCTGGGGCAAGAAGGCAATACTAAGAAAGAATGTATAGTGGGGTACCCTTCTATTAAACGTGTAAGTGGTCCAGTAGTTAAGGGGCATGAAGGATGGCCGTCTATGCCCATAACCGTGACCTGGGAAGGAAGGAGTTGACCTGAGAAAGCAGGGAGGACAGAAAAGGTAGCCCCTGTGTCCACTAAAATGGAGGTGGACTTACCCACTACCTTGATTGTTACCCTGGGCTTGACAAGGGTGATTGGGGTCTCTGAGGCCGGGCGTTGTCAGTCGTCAGTGGCCAGGCCCAGGACTGCTAGCGGTGGGTTAGGGGTTGGAAGGACGGCTCCTCCACGGTCAGGCACCAAGGGTCAGTCACTTTTCCAATGTCCCTTTGTACCACAGAGAGAACATGGTCCTTTGGGGCACTGGTGGAACCACTGTACGTTGAGACCACATTTGAAGCACTTTCCTGGTGGTGGATTAGTCATAGCTAGCTTTTTCTCTGTTGAAGTGAGCCGCAGAAATGCAATCAGGGATTCGGTTTGTAAATTCACCTTTCGACGATCCCAGGATTCCTTTTCTACCCTCTCTAGTTCATCACGAGTATTAAAAATTCTAAAGGCCGTGTTTACCAGGTCACAGATAGGGGCCTGAGGACTGTCTTCAATTTTTCTAAGTTTATGCCTTATATCTGGAGCCAATTGGGATATAAGGTGTGTGGCTAAAACAGTTTTACCAGCCTCCAAGTCGGGGTCTAGGAGGGTATATTGGGAGAGAGCTTCTGTGAGCCGGTGTAGAAAAGCGGCCGGGTTTTCATCAGGACCCTGGGTAATTTCCCTTAGCTTATGGAAGTTTACTACTTTATGTGGAACTTTCTGCATGCCTACTATGAGGCATGTGAGCATTTTGTCCCATGTACGTCTGCCTGTTCCTCCCTGCTGGAGTGTCCACCTGATATTCCCACCCTGGCTCCTGGTCTGGCACTGCCTCAGCCCCTCCTGGCATGGTGTGGTCAGTTATATGCACCTGGTTAGCATGAGCCCTGGCCGCATTGAAAATGTGGTCCATTTCATCTGTAGTTAGGGAAGAAGAGCAGATTACATGAATGTCATGCCAGGTGAGGTTGTAAGCATTAGCTAGATATTGAAATTCCTTAGTATAGGCGGTCGGGTCGCTGGAGAATGAACCTAGCTGTTTCTCAATATTAGAGAGGTCAGCTAGGGAGAAAGGGGTGTGTACTCGAACTAACCCCTCAGTTCCCACAACTTCCCATAGTGGAAAGTAAAGAGTCTTTTGAGCGGGTATGAGAGCTTATAGGTGAGGAGGGCAAGGCTGTTGAGGGCAGAGGGGGACTGGATGGAGATGGGAGGGGAGGATAAGATGGCGGCTGGAATGCTGCCGGGGTCAGGGGAGGGAGAGGGGGATAAGATGGAGGCTGGAGTTCCACCAGCGGAAAAGGAAGAGAAAGGCAAGATGGTGGCGGGAGTGCTGCCTGCAGGGAAGGGGAGAGAGGAAGGCAAGATGGCAGCTGGGATGTCACCGGAACAGAAGGAGGAAGAAAAGGAGAAGATGGCGACTGAGATGGTGCCGAAGCAGAAGGGGGGAGGGAAAGGCAAGATGGCGACTGGAGTGCCGCTGGAGGGAGGGGAGGATACAAAGGGAGGGGCGGGAGCACAGAAGGAAAAAAGCCTGGACATAAGGAATTTCAGCCCACGTGTCATTCCTCTGACAAAAGTTGCAGAGGTTCGTAGTAAGGATATTAAAATCGAAAGTCCCATTCTCAGGCCCATGAGAGAGGACCTGCTGCCCATACTGACGGGTCTGAAAGGAGAAAGGACTGGCCCAGGGGGTGTCGGCATCCCAATGACCTGAGAAAGTCCTTGGAGCTCTTACGAGCAGGGGCTCATCTCCCCAGGGGACGTCTCACCCTGGTTTGAGGCCCTTTCAGATCCTGGACCTGAATTTGGGAGGGAGACGAGAAGCGGTGCATCCCCACAGCTTTTCGAGTCCCGGGAAAGGGACTGAGGTTTGGGGGCATCCCTGTTCACCTCAGCCCTGGGAAAAGAACCTGACGTGAATTCACGATTTCAGAGAGTAATTAACGGAGGCTCTCGGAAGGGTGAGACCCGGCAGCAGGGCGAGGAGGGAAGGGACTTACCCAATCTGTGGTGGATGCAGCAGCGGCCGAAGGATCCCTTGTTGCTGGCCATGTGGAGGAAGGAAGAGAGAGAAAGCTGGGGCACCCTTGGCCAGGCAGGCGGCACCGGTGCTCCTCTCCCGGGTTTCCGGCACCAGATGAAAGGTTTAGGAGGTGAAAGGGTGAGAAAGAAGAAAGGTACACCATGAAATTTAAAGTGTGTGTGTGTGGGGGGGGGTATTTTTGCACTCCCGGGCAGAACTCACCAAACCCAAAATGGAGGGAGGTGAGTGCACACGATAAGGATGGAGGTCAGGTGACGTCCAGAAGGGGCAGTTCATTAGTCCCAGAAGTCAGGTTGGGAGGGGCGACACAGCCTCCGCAGCTCCAGTTGCAGTGCACTTCCTGGTTCCCCCGACCTAACAGATGTGGACTCATTTCAGAGGGAAATTATAAAGCAATACAGGGTATGATGGTTAATTTTATGCCTGAACTTGGTTAGGTTATGGGTTATGGTTGTTTTCTCAAACATCTATGAATATTGCCTAGTTCAGCAATATTCATAGATGAGATCAGCATCTACAATCAGTTGACTTCAAGTAACTGAGAGTGCTCTCAATAATGTGGGCAGGCCTCATACAATCAGTTTGAGGAGTTGAGAGAGAAATAATTGTTTCAGGTAATCAAGAGGAATTCTTCCTTGAGACTAGACTCTCAGTCTTTCCTGAGGAAATTTTCTCAAGAATTTACAGCTTATGGCATTCAGACTTGACTCCAGCATTACTCTTACTGGAATTCCTAGCCTTTAGCCCATCCTATAGAGTTCAGATTTGCCAGTCCCTACTATTACAGGAGGAGCTAATTTCTAATAAATAAATATCTTATTATACACACACACACACACACACACACACACACACACACATAATATTGGTTATCTTTCTCTGTAGAACCTGGCTGATATACAGGATTTATATTGGATGAGGCATAGCATTTATAACATTCTGCTGAATTCTCTGGAAATCTACTAATATTTATCTCATTTATATTTATGTGATAACCAAAACTGGAAAGAGAATGCCCTTTTTTTTCAAAGATGTATAAAATATTTTTGCTGTAAGAAACTTTGCTTTTAAAAGTTTAATGTTCTTGTTTCTTTCAGTTAATGCTCTCTCCTAAATTTCTTTTTCATGGCTTGGTAGAAATATTTCCTTTTCTTACTGCAAAAATGCAATTTTACAGGATAACTGATACAAAATAACAGGCTACTCCATTTATTCCAGTTAAAATTCATTTCACCTTTCAAATATACATTAAATTCTTAAATAAATCCCCCATTATAAAATGATTCTAATTATGACGAGGCAAAAGTCAACATGTTTAATTGATTATAGGTTCCCTATCACTACCGATAATTTATACTGTGTAATACCTTCCATTCTTTGTTTTGTTTTTATTTACATGGGAAAGAATACTGGAATTATTCTAATAAAATCTTAGTTTTATCATATTTATCTTATTATGTTTCTGGAATGGAAATTTAAAAATGGCTAGGATAATTCTCTATTTTAATTGTGTAGGATTCAAATATTTTGAAATCTTTACCCCCAGAATAACAGATGCATAAGAGATGTGCAGATAGATTTTCTTTCATTAAAATTGAACATAGTTAATTGATTAAATAATAACACAAGGAGAGGGAGTGAAGGGTGCCAATAATAGAAAACTCCTAGAGATTGTCAATTTGACATGGTTTGTAAATTACAAAATATATCATTAACAAATACATTTGCTCTACAATCTATGAAAGCAGTTGCTTCTGAGTGTTTACCCTCCAGGTGTCATCACTGCAATCAACACGCAAAAAATCCTTCCAGATTAAGAACCCTTAATGTAATTTATTTCCCAAAGTTGTTTTTGAAAAAAATATGTATATATGTTGGCTGAACTGTGTTTGAATATTCAAAAGTGAATGATCATTCTGAAGAGTTACAGAGAGAGGAAGAAAGTAGAATTCGAGAATACTAAGGACTTTTGCATATCCTACAAATATCTTTACCCAAAAGGTCAACCCAAAATGTCATGACTGGCAGAACTCCGATTGCCACTAGCTTGGCTCTGGCATCTCTACGCCTTTTAGTGCACAGATGGCCTTGGAAAATGGCATAAGCAATAACCTATACGACTCTGGACAGAACTGGGTTTCTACCAGCCAGACCAGTGTTGGAATTACAGTAATGCCCCTCCTGCCATGGCTTCAGCTGTTGCCTGGCAAAATATCTTTGATTTCTATTTTCACAAATTAAGTAGCATTGAAAGAAAACAAAAATTTTATTTAAGGGACAATTTAAAGAAGAAGGTATATATGATGGGTTGAAACAGTTCTGGTACTTCCCAGTCCAAAATTTCTTGACTGTGTGTGTGTGTGTATGTGAACACACACAAAGGCATACAAGCACACATATATTCATACACACATACGTATTTACATGTATACATATATTTGCAAACTCACATTCACGCAAAAAATATTTGTATGATTATTCACTCTCATATATACATATATATACATATAACATATACAAACACAAATATATACTAAACTGTCTGGTAGTGATAATTACTATGAAGAAACATAAACAGGGTAAAATAATAGTAATATACTGAGATAAGACTGGGATTGGGTTTTTGTTTGATAGTATATTCAGAAAAAGCAACCTTGAAGAGAAAACAGTCTAAATCAGTAAGGTTGAGTCATTTGCCTAAGGTCTAATTTCCAGGAAATCATGAACCTGGGTAGAACTCAGATATGTTTAACACTGAAACAAAACCCAAACACTTGTGCAACACTGGCTCCCCAAAACCAATATATATATATATATAAATGGCCATTTGAATATTTGAATGACAAATTCTAGGGTAAGAAAGGAAAGAAAAAGTATTTTTATATCATCATATTTTTACTTCCATCTATTGATGATTTGTTCCAGCTATTAAGAAAATATTTTACTAAGGAATTTTCTCAATATATTTTCCTGGATACTTTGTAACATTAAACATTAAAAAATGTATAACAATAAATACAATGCAGCAGGACCAGTATAATACTTTTTATGAGACATCAAGTGACATTGACAGCTTAGCTGAAACTTCAACTTAAATTTACGAGGAAATCCATACTGTATGAAATTTAGGGACCAAGATAGGAAGAATGTTCTGAATTTCTTTAATCCACAATATCTTGTTTCATTTAAGAAGACCACAGAGAAACTGTGAAGAGGGTCTCTGTTTCACCTAGGATATTTGGGAAGGGGGTCAATAGATTCATGAGACTATTGTTGCATTTCTGTTTAGAGAATATTCTATAATAATTATCTCAGAAATGTTTGTAATTCATAAGATCTTTTATTTCTTAGTTTATATTAAAATATTAACATTTTTTTCCACATATAGTAGAGTGGTAGTTTTAGTGGTTTTGGTACTCTCTGTTCAAAGCTACTGTTCTAAGGACTATTCTGTGTCCTTGTGTGGAGAATTGATGAGATCTCTGCTGTTATATATTGACTGACAGTCTTTCCCCATGCCGCTTCCCAGGTAATTCTTAGTATTTATTTTTCTTTCTTGATGACCTAAAATTGAAATACCATGGGGTGTGGATGTATATGTGTGCTTGTGTGTGTGTGTGTGTGCGTGTGTGCATGTGTGTGTGTGTGCATATGTGTCATGTATATGTGCAAGTGGTTTTGTGTTTATTGTCTTCTTTGGAGGGTTGAGGCATATACTTTGCCATTACTTATTTAAATAGTACTCTTCACTTATTCCCTCTGTTTTCCTTTCCAGAATTCCTATAAGATAGATGTTGCAGTTTTTTAATGTCTATTCTATGTTGATTGGGGTAAACATTTCTCCATAATTTTGAAGTTGATTTCCATGTTGAAGGAAATATATTTACGGTATATTCCCAGTTTCCTTCAGAGCTCCTATAAAGAGTGACTCACTGATTTTTTTTTTTTTAATTTAAGAGCAACAACTGAGCTTATTCCTACACCTTGTTTGCATTTAGCGTCTAGCCTGCCCACATAAAACCTATTGTCTGCTGTTCTTGGCCTCACCACTAAAATATCAATGACTGATTTTACAAGAGTTGGCCTCCAGGGATTAATGTCTTATTTGGGTGGGCAAAATGCCTGATTCTGAGGTTCTTTCAGCAATAGTTGTTAGCCTGCACATTAAGCCACATTCTCAAATGCATTTTATCAATAAAATTGGTGAATATTTGGTCTGCATACTTGTTTTATTTCTCAATTGTTTTATACATAATGGTAGAGAAGAGGGAAATGAATTAGTAGCACTTCAAAGACACAAATATGCATCTTAACATTGCTTTTATATATTTTCCATCTTTATTTTTTTTGTATTACTTTCTGAGACAGTTTCTCCAACTAACGTTTGATTGCCACTGGAGCTGCAACTGTTCTGCCAAAAAGTGATGTATTACATTTTATAATTTATGTATATAATTTCTCTATTTTCTAGTTGGTTTATTACTGATATGAATTTTTTGCTTCATAAGTACCTATTCATCTGTAATAAATGCAAAGTTTGCATTTACCTTTTTGTATATACAAATGTATTTAAATAACTGTAATGAATCTACTTGTTTGAAACAGTTATGTAACCCAGGAAAGCCATTGTCTTCTAATCCAATCTTATGGGGACAGACTCATTGTTAGCTGGGACCTTTTGATTAAGTTGTTTCTGTGGAGATGTGACCCATCCAATTGTGGGTGGCTTTTTAATTAGATTGTTTCTATGGAGATGTGATCCTGCCCATTCAAGGTTGGTCTTAATCCTTTCCTGGAGCCCTTTATAAGCAAAAACTGAGAGCTGACACAGAGCAGAAAGATGAAACCAAGACAAAGCTGTTTGCAGATGCTGAGAGAGCTGTTTGAAACCTGAAGCTGGGAGAGAAGGACAGCAGATGTTACCATGTGCCTTTCCCTGTGAAAGAGCAACCCCAGACTTGATCAGTGTTTCTTGAGTGAAGTTATCCTTTTGTTGGTGCTTTAACTTGGACATTTTCATGGCCTTAGAATTGTAACCTATAACTTAATAAATTCCTTCTATAAAAGCCAATCCTGGTATATTTGTGTTCAGTCAGCTTTAGCAAACCAAAACAATAAGTGAACTTATTTAGATTTTGTCTTCTGATTGCCCTATTGTCTCTATTTCTAGAGTTTGCGTTCTTTAAATTCTTTGCTTATTCTCTGTCATAGTATTAACTTTTTCCTATGAGTTCATGCCTCTTGTAAATGGGCTCTTAAGGTTTTCAGATTGTCTTCTGTCTTTATGGATGGAGTTCACAAACAGGCCTGGAAAGGAAAGCAAATGCCATAACTACAAGACCAGAATTCCAATTACCTTGCTAAAAAGCAGAATCTACTCATTCCAGCATTATAAAAGTCATATATCAGCAGCCACCTGGGCATTACTCTGTCCCTCTTACCCATGCTCCTAATTTTACTATTTCTGACTGGAAACAGACCTTATCTTCACTGCTGCCTCCCACTACAGCAACCAAACTAAGTAACTTGCTTATTTTCCACCTTGCCTTAATTCCTGTTTTTTGTTTTTTTTTTTTTCATCTACACACACAAGGCTCCTTCTTCAGTGTTGATCTTACATTCTGTGACAGAAAATCAAGGTGTTCATCCTGGGTGTGGTTTATATCAAAAGTTGTCAGATTTCAGGATGTCTCACAATTTCTGGATTTTAAAGATTTCTCCTCATTTATTTCTAGTATATCCATTTATTTACTTTTATTTATTTAATGTCTTTTATTTAATTGTTCACTTCTAGATTGTATTTGTGAAATGCTAAGACTGCAGTGTACATTCATTTCACTGACATAAAATCAGAAAATGTCCTCACATTCACAAAATATTTAATTAAACTGAAATCAGGTTTATTTGCTCACTGGAAAAACATCGTATCGTGGAATTCCACAAGAGTAAAAATACATTCACCCATTCCATAACACAATAAAACCCAATACTTTAATTATGCTCTTTTCTCTTTTTTTCAAACATGAAGGCTCTAGGAATTGAACCCGGGTCTCTGGCATAGCAGGCAAGAACTCTGCCACCGAGCCACCATTGCACCACCTTATTATGCTCTTTTAAGAACACTACAGCAGTTGGCAATGTTTATATTCAGCTATAACATATATATGTATATTTTTGTATACATACACTCTCACACACATACATATCTTTGCATCTATCTCACAATCATTTACCACTTAAAATGAATCAATTGAATGCATATCTGTTATATATCTAAGAATTCAAACTTATCTTCAACTGAATTGGATAGTATTTCAAACTAATCAGCTTTAAGATACATTAAAAATGTACTTATAAGAAATCGTAATCATTTTGAATTGATAATATTTGACAGACGATACATATTGTTTATTTTCTACTTGATACTCTTTACACACTTGTTTTCTTCCATTGCATGTAAGAGCATGGGACCATATATCCCAGAGATCTCTTTCACCCTGTGCTTCCCAGTCAGATTCTGCCGATCAGAAAACTGAGCATGATTTGGAAATTAGAAATGATGCAGAAGTCATTACTTTCAGCAGGCAACTAAGATGGTTACCACTGGTGGCCAGCAACTAAGGGTGTGTGAAAGCAACCTGCTTTCGTATTGCAGAGAGATGGGAATCATGGCGGGAGCTTTCTGGCAACGTTCTCCTTCTGGATTTCCCATAAATGGCCTTCTGATAGTTCTTCCCCAATCCTTTCAACAACTGTTCATGCCTCTAATTTCTTGAATTGATTCCTTCGCTATTAGAAACACTTGGGTGGCTTCTGTTTCCTGGATTTAACCCAGATATTATAAATGCATACAACTTGTACAAGCAATAACTGTATCAGGATAATATCTGACTCCTAAACCCAGTGACACTATACCACAATTACCTTTGAATGACTTCTATTTTTCTTCAGTAATATTGCCAATAACCTGGAATTTCTATATGATTACAAAAAAACGTTGAAGAGAAATTGTCAAAGGAGAAGCATAGGGATGTAGTTAGCTTAATTTTCAGCCTGTATTGTGCATGTCAATGAAAGTGGCACACAGCTCATTCAATTTTTATTTTTACTTCTATGTTTCAAGTATTTCTTTAAAACGAACATATCCTGTATTATAAAACACTTATTAATTTTAAGATTTCATCAATTCAATGATTATTGCGAGGCCAATGGAGCTTAATAAACTTTCGAATATAATGCAGTTGGAATTTGAGGAATATTTATTTCAGTAGTAATTTATGAATTATCAATAAATTTCATTAAAAGAATGGTTTCCAAAAAAAAAGCTTTCCAAGTAACAATTACTAATGTTCATTAACTATGTTTAGTTGTTATTGGCAAATTTTGTTTAATAAATAAATATAATATCTAATGACAACTTCAAAATTTGACAAAGGGGGACATAGAAGTTGATTGAAGTTAAATAGATGATAGGTTAAATGGATGGCCAGAAATACAAATAATTTGTTCTTTAAAATGCAAAATTAAAATCATCATAAATATCTATGTAATGATTTTATTTTATTAAATAACATACTGTTTTCAAATTAAATTAAAATTAGAATCAGAATGCGTATAAGTGAATTTAAAAAATCAAGTGATTAAAGACATTTAACAAGTTAAATGAAACAGCTTACTTTTTCCATAATATAAATAAGAAATGAAGCTTAGGAATTTAAAATATGAAAGCAAACATTAATTTTCTAAGAAAATCCAGCATTTCAACATTATGAAGTATATAAATTAGATCTGATTTATAAATAAACAAATAATAAATAGTTTTACTCTGTGCAAGGAAATTTAGCATAAACAGAATTCAATTTTCACATTATAAACAAAATAAAATTCAATTAACATTTATTTTTCTTATAAAATTAATGTTTCTGACATAATTATAGTGGGTCGACAATATGAAAACAATTAAAAATTTCCTACAGACCTGAAAAGCAATCTCTGTGTGTGTACATACAAATATATATATTTGAAGGTTTGCAAATAATCTACATCCCTTCAGAACTCTATACTGAATTTCTTCAATAAACTGCATGACTGGGTCCCCAATAACTGTGAGAAATAGGCAATTCTAGTTTTAATGCTTATAATTCACTGTTGCTCTGCTCAGTTTCACCTAATTAAGAAGTATTTTAAGAACAATTTTAAACTCTTTACAGCATTGATTGACCTTTTTAGATTGAATATGACTTCATAGATTGCAACTGTCTATAGTCCAAAATAAATTGTGTAGTTATGTAAATAAAAAGCTTCAATTGTTTTTTCAGAACATTTTTCTGCAACAATACCTCAACAAATTAAGTGCATCACATGGACTCTTAGGATAATTTTCATGATTAAATGATAGTATATAGGCCCATCTATGCAGTCTCAGAAATTTAGATAAATTGGAGCTCCATGTTTTTAACATAGAAATACAGGAGGTTAGAAAAACTCCTACAATCTGAAGTGTTTTTACTATCATATTCTAAAATTGGCATCAAGAAACAATTCACCTTTTTTTTTTTTTTTTGCCAAACATGACCAAATAGAAGAGTTTAA
This sequence comes from Tamandua tetradactyla, assembly GCF_023851605.1. NCBI lineage: Eukaryota > Metazoa > Chordata > Mammalia > Pilosa > Myrmecophagidae > Tamandua > Tamandua tetradactyla. Next base: position 66,365,446 of record NC_135336.1, on the reverse strand, counting down.
GTACAGAATTACCAAAATATGCATCAGTGGTTTTTCTGACACTCTGAAACATTCAATTTGATAATTGTTAATATATTTCACAAGGCTAATATATTGATTTTTTAAGGTTGATTATGGAAGGTTAATTATGTACAAAAATGTTATATTGACATTATAGTAACATTGCTATTTTAAGCACTTTTACCTAAGTATTGAAACAGATGCCTCTGATGTTAAGGTCAAGGCACTCCCTTTATGCTTTCTCAAGCAGATGTCTGAAATTTCAGTTGAGTATTTGTTTCCAAACTTAAACAGATCATAGAAGACTTATGTAGAAAACCCTCGGCTTTGCTTTTAGATGCTTTTGTGCTGAGTTCAGTTAAGCTTTACATTTCTTATTAAGTTTTATTGTAAGATTTATATAAAGAAAATGCAAAGGTTGAGTAAAAATAATTTTACAGCAAGTTCTGGTTCTATCTATTCCACAGGTCAGAAATGGCATATACCAGGGTTCCAGAAGACTCTGAGGTGCTCTTCACAATGATCAAGGCTTCTCACCACGTTAAAGATAACAAATTTATAAATTTCATCAATTCCTTTTTGTTTGCTTGTCTGGATTTTTTTTTTTTTTGGTTGCTGTTATTAAGCATCAGGTGTACATCTTTAATAAGTAAGGCGTGATTTGGTTTATGAAACTTCATAAGTTACCACATATGACAGGTAATTTTGAAGTGTTCTCTTTGCACAATATCATGTTGAATATTATAAACTTTGTTGTGAATGACTATAGTATATCTATTTTTATTCTGAATTGTATTTGAAACTACTTACAAAGTGATAATCTTACTCAACTATGTGTCTAATATGTAAATTATATACTTTTCCTATCAATCAATGTTATTTCAATTAGTCACATCCTGGAATTCTATACTATTTACTAACTCCCCAAAGCTTGATTGAAAAATTTACATTAAAATGTATAAGTGACCTGCTTTCATTTTATTTCTCTAAATATTAATATATTATTACTGCCTCAAATGGAGCACCAAATACTTTCATGCACAAAGCATAGTATGCCAGCTCAATCTGCCTTCCCCAAACTATAATTTTGTAATTTGTTGAGAGGTAATATTAGAAATATATTATACTGGACATGGAGAGGAACGACCAGAGGCTGAAAGTCATCAGAAACCACAGGCAAAAGGAAAAGACATAGTCATATGCATCACCAAGTGACAGAAAAGCCAAGGAACCCCAGTGATTGCCAGCCAGGTGGTGATGGCCAGATTTATGTGTCAGCATGGCCAGGTGATGGTGCCCAGTTGTCTGGTCTAGCAGACATTGGCCTATGTGTTGCTGTGAGGACATTTCATGGAGTTAAATCATGAGTACATTGGTTGCATCCATGGCTGATAACATCTGCAGTTGGCTAAGAGGAGTGTCTTCTGCAAAGACTTTTAAGGAGACTCTCTCTTTCCAATTCAGCCAGCTTACCTGTCCTGAGAGTTCATTGAAGACCTTCACTGCAGCTGCCAGCTTATGGCCTGCCCTACAGATTTTAGATTCTAATGTCCCCACAGTTGTATGAGACACTTTTATAGATATAATATTCACAGATATCTCCTATTGGTTCTGTTTCCCTAGAGACCCTTAGCTAATACACAGCAAGAAGATCTTGATTCCAGGAGGAAGCAAGTCTGCTGGACTCTGAAACTGTGAGCTAATAAATTCCTCTTGTTAAACCAATCCATTGTATGATATTTGTTTTAGCAGTCAGGGAACTAAGGTAGTAAGATACAGAAATTTAGATGTATTGCTGTGCATTTGAGCTTTATATATTATTTTGAAACCCCATATTAATGCATCAGTGTTTTTACATGTTCACATGCATTGTCTAGAATAATATGAACATTAATGAAAAACCAATTTTGTCATCTAATAGAACTAGATTGGCAATATATAATCACAATATTTTTTTTCAGTTGCCTTAACAATTTTCACAAACAGTAAGGGGAGAAATGTCCATTTGTCAATCCCTTCCTCATCACTTTACATATATCTCAAGAGTGTCTGTTCCTATGTACCACATTAACTTTAGACTTTTTGATTTTGAGTATATTCAAATAGAAACCATGTGCTTCACATTATTGGAAGCTGTCTCAACTTAAAAGTTGATAAATAATCTTAGAGTTGTTATAATCTTAAGAGTTATAAGACTCATAATCTTTCAGTATGATGATCCCATTGTTCTCCGTTCTCTTTATTCAAGAGAATCTTCCACATCATTTTACATCCCTAAATTCTCTCTTCAATTGTTTTTCCATATTTCTCCTTTACCACCTCCAACATTTCTTAGCATTCCTTTTCTGAGAATTTTTCTAAATACATGATAACAGAATGGATGTTTCATAATATGACCTTATTTCACTTATTTTGCTTCATCGCCTACTATTCCTTATCCATTCACTCAAGTCTTCACTAATTTCTGTATTTAGTAGCAAATTTAACTGCCTTTGTTTTTATGCATATTTGCCTTTCTTTTACTTTTTCTTTGCTTCATAACATTTTGTCTTCTTTTATAAACACAGATTTATATTTTGAAAAGTAAAATTTCCTTTCAAAATCAATTTTGCTAATTCCCCAAAATTTAGAACCAAGTGTCCAGGTTGGTCCAAAATCCAGAAACCAAGTGTCAAGGTTCTCTAGAGAAACAGAACCAACAGAAAACGATGGGTGTGTGTGTGTGTGTGTGTGTGTGTGTGTGTGTGTGTGTGTATGATATATTATGAGTAATACAAATGAGAATGTGAGAACTGGGAAGTCCAAATTCCAGGACAGGTTGAAGGCAGGAAATTCTAGGGAGTGATGTTGAAGACATTAATCTGAGTCTGTAGGGAAGGCAGAAAGGAATGGAGGGTTTACCCTCCCACAGAATTCCTGCTGTTTTTGTAATCCTCAATTCTCCCTTTTAATACGAGCAGCTGGTTGGATGAAGAACCACTCACAGTGCTCATAGAACTCTCCTTCACTTAAAGTCGCCTGATTGCAGACTCTAATCTCATCTATAAAATACTTCTCAAGTAACTACTAAACCAGTGTTTGACCAAGCTACCAAGCACTATCACATAGGCAAGCTGACACACAAAATTAACCATCATACCAGTCTCTGCCACTTACTAGCTGTGTGATCTTGGGAATATTAGATATCTCCGTCCCTTGGTGTTTTAATCCACAAAATGGATACTCTGTAGGGTTAATTATTTAATTGTTGCTATTACATAAGGAATATTGTCATAATGCATAGCATTGTTGAGAAAATTAAATGAGATCATTCATTCATATAGTTTTAGAAGGGTGTTTGGCACATATTAAGTTTCCAATGTGAGCCATTATTAATAATATAATATTACCATCTTCATAGCATTTATTTATTTTTTAATTTATCCTTTTGACAACATTTTTAAGTTCTAAGTGGCAAGAACTAATCTTCCTTTATTTTTGCATCGTTATTATCTTTCACAGTGAAAAGTATAAGAAAAGCACTAAGTGATTTTTTTTAATGATTTCTGAATAACCAGGGATATTTCTCAAAATTGTCAAGTGGCTATCCTAGAACCTCATGAATCACAATAACTAATCTTTTCTTCTTGCAAAGTAGAAAATTCTTGGTAAGAATTGTTCATTGCTATTTAATCTGAACTATATTTTATATAACACATAAGTAAGTTCTATCAGGAAAATTCTGGATGCCATGGTTAACTTGAGTTAAGTGTTAGCATTTAAGAGAGCTTGTGGTTTTACCTATGTTAAAATGAAAATGATTATTTTGAGATGAAATCATACAAAAGCGTTTTAAAAGGCTATGTATGCATCGTACCGCCAAATAGTACATATTCAGAGAGTGAAAGATTCATGCAAAATAAATTAATAAACAAAAAGCAAAAAAAAATGAGAACGAAAAACTTTTAAAATAGAATAAATAGACTTTTTTTGTACGTTGTATGGCAGGGTCACATTTCATTATTTTTCCATGTGAGCATCCTGTTATTGCAGCACCATTTGTTGAATCATATTTGTTTTTGTTGTTGTTGTTTTGTTTGTTTCACTTGTTTGTTTTTTGGGGGAAGTACATGGACCGGGAATTGAACCCGGGTCTCCTGCATGGCAGGTGAGAATTCTACCACTGAACTACCCTTGCACCCTCTTGAATAAAATAGATTTTTCACTATATTTTACCTCTGCACATTATTCCAAATAATAAAACATTAAAAATTTGTTAGTTTAAGGTTTAGTTAACTGATTAATTTTATTTTTCTATATCCATTATTTAAAACAAGCTTATTGTTAATCCAGAGATAAGTTATATGTCACATGCCAAGGAAAAGAGGTGGAAATTAGAGAGCAAATAGGAGATTTAAACAGAACAAGTAAAAGTTGTAATGGAATGGTTTCTCTTCATGACCAAATGATTTTTATGGTAGCTCTTATAAAGATTCTCTACACTTACCAAATAGACAAACATAAGAATTTTGTACTTCATGTAATACAGGGGTTCTGAGATTGGGTTTCACTGTGGTGGTGATTATAAATATTAATAAAATTTACAGTTAAAGATACATTACTTTTGTTGATTATATTCCAGTAAGGCAAAAAGAAAACAACAACAGTTATTTCACTTGAAAGAAGGTATTAACAGGAATTGACTATGCAGGTATTAGAGAACTGAAAAAAACAAAGGAAAGACCTGTGTTACCAGAAGAAATTGTAGGAAGCAGCTACTTCTTATAAGACTGAAAGATCAAAGGGAAGAAGTCGTGTTTCTAAACTTAGGTTGAACTATGGCCCTGAAGGGTTGGGTATCAGAATCCTGAGGCAGGGCATTATGTAACTGGTATCGATGCCTCAGGAGCCTGAAGGAAGCGGTATCATAGATCTTAGATCTTTGACTGGGAACACAGCAGAGATGTTGCTGGTGTCTCTGAGGAGTTCCATGAGGTGCTTCGTTAGAGTGGAGAGAAGCAGAATAGTCAGACGATCTGTTGATCTCCAGGAGATGGTCATTGTCAGGGCAATGACAACAAGAAAAGCAAGTCTCCTTTCTCTCTTCCAGCCTTCTAATCTCTCTTCAACACCCTCTACTGAACAACCCTAGTAGGAAGCAGCCTGACAAAGAAGAAATGTCATTCACAAAGCTCTAGTGGCATCATGATGATGCTATATATAGTATAGGAGACTGTATATGGAGCTAAGAAATGATAGATTAATAATTAACATAATATTTGCATTTATACAATTACACTTGAAGTACCCACTTGAAAGCAAAATGAAGAATAAATGTAACTTATAAAAACAAGAGTACCTAAGGAGAGAGTATAAAATAATAAAGGTCAAATGTGATATATTGATTTGTAGTTTCATGTAGTTTTTTAATTTATTTCATATACTCTAAATCCAATGGAGAATTTGATATCAAATTTTATTTACACTTGGTAATTATAAAATAGGGTCTGGCTAATGAAGAGTAAGATTTACACAAATGGAAGAGTAGTTTATTTCATGTATGACTATTAATTCCTAAAAAATATGTGCATCTGAAGAAATGACTATCAATGTTTTTTTTAAGATCATATGAGACAATAAGAAACAATTGCACCTTTCATATATAGTTGGGGACCCAGAGAAGATAAAATAAATTTTAAAATTATTTCAAAAACATCCCAGTCAATCTTAAAGAACACCTAGAGCAATATATAAAATTGTACAAAGGTTCCATGCACTAGGGTAACTTCCCAGAAACCTACAACCTCCAGATGGGCCCCTGGACCAGATAAATCCTGAAATCTAGAAGGTCCAGCCTCTCCAGAACATCAGCTGGTTCCACCTCCCTACCCCTTATTATTGACAGCCCCTTCCAACAAGAAAAAAATTAGTTTAGTTATAGCCTAACTACCCCTAAAGAGTGTGATTTAAAGACCAAAGGTGCTGGTGGAATTATACAGAGGATTGCTAAATCATTAAATTGATTTTTTTTTTAGTCTCCAGAACAGCTAGAAGTACAAGTCTGAAATTGTGGAATTGTACCCAGTACCAAACTCTGAAATTTGTTCTACAACTGATTGTTTTTGCTGTGCTTTGAAACGTATTGCTTTTTTCTATACATGTTATTCTTTCACACAAAAAATTAAAAAGTCAATTGCATTGATGAAAAAAATATTTATTCCTTCTAGCCTCCTATGTTCTGAAGCAGCTAGAAGGAAAAATCTGAGATGATGTTATGGCAGCCCATGACAAACTCTGGAATCTGTCCTGTAACTACTTGTTGAAGAGTACTTTGAAAACTATTGCTTTTCCTTTCTTTGCTTTGCATATATGCTATATTATACAATAAACAAAGTTAATATATATATACTTACAGACCCAGTCCTTAGGTCCTCTGCCTAAGGAGGACTTAAGGAGGACCCATATAAAGAAAACATGGCCAGGCACTTGGCTCTCTTCTCTTCCAGGTTTATTCTTTTTGTTTCCATGACCCAGGGCAATCCTTCAACTGAAGTAACTTTATCAAAAGGTCCTACTTCCAGGAGGCTTATGCCCACCTGGAGTGGAATGGATTAGCATTAAGAATGTGATTTTCTGGAACATATGCAACTTCAAACCAGAACAGGAAGATTATCTATCCTACTATAGGTCCAGTACTCAGACTTAGAGATTTAAATGGGAAATCTAGTTCCAGGCCAGCATGTTGTTATTGTGGAAAATCTTCAAAATTTAGATACATTGTCATTGACTTTGTGGTTTGGGAACATACTGTGCATAAGCATACATAAGAGTATACAGTAAGACAATCTAAAATCTTGGGAGCCCTGTGGCCTGAGCAAGGATGAGGAAGAGCTATCACAATAATTGTGGACAAGTCTGAAATTTTTTGATTGGCCAGTTTTCAAGAAAGACAAATTACAGCAAGAGAAAAATGGAAGCATCAAAAAATGAGTACCAAACTTACTGAAAAAATCTTTACTCCCTCCTGTTGGAAATTAGAATCAGGAAAAACACTCCTGGTATAATTAAGTTCCATTATTTTTAGATGATTTAGTTTTGTGGGACGCCTAACTGATTAATCAGAAATATAAAACACATGCATTTATATTTGTATTTCAATCTAATAAAGTATGCCATACCAGCTATATAAAAAGTAGAATGTGTTCTTCATATTAGTTTCAATGTTAAAAGTTTTATGGGTGGAAGTGACCTAAGATGTTAAGAATCCCATGTCTATTCCAGACAAATATTCTGCTCGATATTTTCAACAGGAAAACAAAGCTTGAAACTGCCATCGTAGGCTCTCACTCTCTGGCACTAAAAGAAAGAGTGATGAAATGATACCAACTTAATCTTGTATGTGCTTTCAGGTTAGGGTATGCATCTCATTCATCTTCTGATGTTGTAAATGTTTTGTAGAAACTGATCAATAAATATTTGTGGAATTACAGAAGGGAAAAGCGTACATGGGTCAAATTGCAAGTTCAGCACGGTCAGTCCAGGATCAAGCCTCAAACCAAAATGGATCTGTAATTGAGTATTGTCCCTTGGGTTTACTAGAATGGTTAGATCCATATGTTTAATACTCATGTCACATCCAATTTCATTTTAGAACTATCCCCTTTACTAAACATTGAATGCCTGGGGAAATGACACCAAAAGCATATATCATAAAGAAAAAAGTGGATGCACTAAACTGTATAACTTTCTAAAAATTGTTCACATAATTTTAAATACTTGGAAATAAAATAATAGTTACAAACTGAAAAAAAGTCTTCAAGAAATATGACGTGATAAAATTTTCTTATATAAAGAAGTTTTACAACTGCAGAAGAGACAAAGGAAATAAAGGAAAGGGTTGAAGAGGAAGTTTGTTATAATAAATAATGCAACTACTTATTAAATATTTAGAATTGGAAATGCATGCATTATGCATTATTAAGCAAAAATAAGGAGATAATTAAGCAGCATATATAACATCATATCATTTATCTATATCTGTCTATCTATCTATCTACTCACAATAGAATCTAAAAAGATTAAATGTAAGCCCTGTATGAATAACAAAATGTGCTGCCTTTAATATGTATATAAAACATATACATATGTATGTTTTGGGAAAACAGGAGGATTAGGAATCTGAGTCTGCTTTTCTTTGCCTATAAAACTATGCCTAAAAAACAAACAAACCAACCATGCAAAAAAACTTCACCTAAATTTCTTAAAGATGACTGGGCAATACCTTGTTTTTATTAAAATAGTTCTAAGGCACATTTGATCTTCAGAATCAACAATTTTATAGTTATCTTAAACCAGAAAAACTTGACATATTCTGATATTGGCCACTGTTATGACCCTAAGCAGTGTTAAAGTAAAACAAGAGAGAGACTGGGATCAGGGGGTCTGAAGCTTTAGCAGTAAAGACAACAGACAACTTTATTCTTAACTAGTTCCTGCTTATATACTGCAGGGTTTACATGACTAAAAGCAGGCACACATTTAGTGATAAAACAGAGTGCCTACTTTTCAGTATATTACTCCCTACATACAAGAGATAGCTAAAAAGACCTTGGGGTTTAAGAAAAAACAAACATTCTCTCCCTCTCACACTGTCCTCCAAGTAAGCAGATAACAGTCTCCACAGTTTATTGCTGACGCCACTCTGAAGCCAGTCTCTCCCAATAAATTCCACAGGTTTTCTATTAACCCTTAGCTCCTACCTTCTGAGCTACTTTTAATTACTTAATCAAAATGTGCCATCTGTACTCTGCCAATCTGTGTGACTACCGCTAAGCATTTTTAAGTGGCCAGAATGATATCAAGTGCATGAACATAATCTCTAATAAACATGCATTAAAGTGAAATAAGTATTTCCACTGACATGCTTGATTATGCTTTTAAGAAAAGAAAACATTTGGAGAATAAATGAGCTTATCTTCGCCAGATCAAATGTTAACTTTAATCACAGAGCATGATAAATTATTTTAATGTTATTTAGTTAACATGTACTTTGCACTTTATTTTAGACAGTAGAATTTCTGCCAACACTCTTTAACAGACTTTTCAGTTTGTCTGCTGAGGTATCATAAAGACAGTCACAAATTCTTTGACATTCTTTATATTGAGAACAATGATTTTCTTCCCCTTCTTCTTATTGGGACTAACACAAAAGTGTTTTCTTCAATAGAGTCTGGTGAAAGTAAAGTGAAACCATGCCCATTATAACATTCTAAAGAATTGGCATTGTTGTGTATTAAATCATGTCTCTCTCAAAAGTATGTACTCAGGTCCTAACCTCCAGTCCTGTGGATATGAATCCATTTATCAATAGGACCTTTGAGGATATTATTATTTGTTAAGGTTAGTCCAAACTGAATCAGAGTAAGACTCAATCCAATATGACTAGAGTTCTTATAAGCACAGGATATTCTGACACAGCAGTAGGAAACAACAGAAAAGAGAAGGTCATGTCATGGAGTCAGAGATTAAGTTATGGATTGTTAGCAAGCCACCACTGGAATGTGACCATCAAAAAGCACTTTTGCCCTTGAAACTGTGAGACAATAAATTCCTGCTGTTTAAGCCAGCTAGTCTGTGGTATTTGTTATCACAGCCTTGGCAAACTAAGCAGGCCACTTTGGCATTTATGTCTGGAATCCTGACCGCCCATGTAAGGAACAATGTGATGAGGCTCTGAGATGTCACTGAAAGAGAAAGGTACCCAGGTGAGCCCAACCTTCCAGATACACTCAACCAAAGCACCAGATTTGTGAGGGAAGAAGTCTTTATGGAAGTGAATATTTTACACGCAGTCACCTCAGTTTATGCCACAGAGTTTTGAGACAATCCATTTAACCAAGACTTCCCTGGATACCTGACCCCAAATATTCATCAGCAAAAATAAAGTGATTGTTTAAATCCCTACGTTTTGGGAGTAGTTTTTTATATATCAGGAGATAACTGAACTGCTATGTATTAGTTATGGTTATCCAGAGAAACAGAACCAATGAGATATACACATATATTATATGTCTATTATATTACATTATATATTATTATGCATACAAATATATATGCAAATATTATGAGATTTATTATAGGAATCTGTCCATGTGACGGTGGGGATTGGTAAATTTGAATTCCATAGGGCAGGCCACAAGTTGGAAACTCCAACGAAAGTGAATTCCCGAGGAGAAGATGACTAGTTGAACTAAAGACATTTAGTTCTTCTTTCTGACTTCTGAAATCCTCAATTCTGGTTTTTACAACTCTGACTGATTGGGTGAGGAGATCCCCTTCTTTGATGAGGGCAATTTCATTTGCTGATTACAGGTGCAATAATCTATAGATGTAAATAAATGTCTATAGATACAAATACGTCTATGAAATACCCTTACACTAACAATCAGGACAAAGCTTACTTCATCAAACAATTGGACACCATAACCTAGCCAAGATATATAAAAATAAATTGCACAGCTTACTATAGCATCTTCAAAAAGAATAATCAATAAACACCAACATTTCATGATAATGCTATTGTTATTATAGGTAACATCTCAAACAAAAGTTCTAAAGAGCATATGATTTTAAGATAATCTGCTCTTTTAAAAAGTACATTGATGGATTAAATTTTGAGAATAAAAAATAAACAAGAAGCTGATTTTGATATAAAGGAAAATTTTAATTCAAACCTTTCGATTCAAAATCTGAATAATGCATAAATTATCTTGGACACCCAGAATACTTTATTTTTATTATATAGCCATGTAAATGTTTAGAAACTTGAAACTAGATATAATTAGATTATCTAGTATAAATAGTCATAGCTACCCTTATACAATGGGCAAGCCAAATCAAATATATAAATTATAGGCAAATAAATCTATGAAATATGCATCATTGCAGGCAATAATACTTTGTGTGTATTCCCAATGTTTGTGTGAACTCCAGGTTAATAAATACTGCATCACAATATAGAACATTTTCAAAATGCATGATTAACATTTTTCCAATAAATTATATGTATATTTCTATAATGCTAATTATAATCACCTTCAAAATGTTTCAGGCAAAAGGCTCAACATATTGGACAAAATGTTCCATCGTAAGATTATATTTCATCATAATATTTCTTTTTTCTCTTCTGTCACTGATGTGCTGATTATAATTATTGGAAGCAGACATTTGTTAGTGTGTAAAATGCATACAAAATCACTGTCAAAAATTGGACTGTAAAATAATGGCCATAGAGAAGAGATTTTGCCTTAATGCAAAGATGAATAGAGATGGGTAGACATTTGATCACTTTGATAAGAATGGGGTGGTATGAGTGGCAGAAAAACAATGAAAAATACAAAAAGATAATCTTAAAGGTTGCTTCTATCTTGACAAGTGAATCAATATCTCTGTGTAGTTGAGTTTCCCATAAATATTTACAGCACAGAAACATTTCATTTTTAAAGCAATGGTAAATTCAAAATCTAGAAATTTTGTACAGAAGAGAAAAATTATCTTTGCATTATATTCAGTAGGATGCATTTTCCTTCTAATTAATGAAGTAGAATTGTTTGGCAGCAGAGTTTTTTCCACTCTAAGTATTGAGATTCTATTATAAGTATGTTATCAATAGGGGAGAGAATCATAATCACACAAGTTCTCAATTTTCATAGGTATCTTTTATGTACTTTCTAATATAACATGATTTAAGAAAGGTAATTTGTTTAAAGGTTTCATTAATTATCTTAATTTGCTATGGAAACCACTTAGTTTGCTTTTGACACATAATGCTGACAGAAAATTAGTAAATTATCAGTGTGGGTCTCTTAAATGATATACACTATTTTTTTAAGAAATCACATTTGAAGTATTTTGAAAAAAGCATTTATCTCTTCTGTTTTCTGGGTAACAGCTAGAAAAACACATTTAGCCACAAATTATTCCTGGAAGCACTATATATCTATTGGCATGATAAAGCAAATTGCAGCAAAGAGATACGTATTCTAAAAAGGTGTTTAGATTTTATCTCCATTGCATATATGCAAGTGTTTGCTAATGTAAATTAACCTAGAAAGCTATCATTTTCTTTTTACTAATAGAATTCATCTATATTCAGTTCCATTTCCTTTCTAATTCACATTTTATTATCAAATTTCTTCAATCTATTTCATTCCTTTAGACTAATCCTTTATTTTTCTCATTATAACAGTTTTAGAAAGGGAAGCGTTATCTTCTGAACCCTTACAAGAGTGATGAGCAAGATAATTAACTTCAGTTTTTGCCCCCTAACTTTAATTCCCATTTCAAGAAACAAAAGTCAAACATTGTGTTCTATCTTTTAAAAATCATCTAATACATCTTTGTTTTCTGTGGTGTCCAATTAACCTCTAATTTAATGGCACCTCATTTTGAATTCTTATAACTCTTTGCAGGCATAAAATGAAAAGAATCAACTCATGCACTATGTATGTTATACAATTAAAAAAATTATTGCATTTTTGCAAATTATTCATTTGTGTGTTTAAAGTCTGTACTACCTGTGACTTTTGCAATAATGAGATCAAAAATAATTTGGGCCACAGTGACTCAGTGGCAGAGTTCGCGTCTCCCATGCCGGAGACCCGGTTCAATTTCTGGTGCTTGCCCATGTGAAAAAAAAAAAGTAATTTATAGTTGGTTTATCTTGGGAAAACAGCGTTTGCTGCATGGAGAGTTTTCCAGAGATTTTTGCTGATAAATGGGTAGATGGATCAGTAGATGCATGGATTAGTCAATTTAGAAAATAATACTTTAACTCCTACTAAAAGGAAAAGTTATGATGGAAACTACATATCAGATTTTAAAAGTGCCTTATATTAGCATATGTTGTTAGATTAAAAAGTGTCTTAATAGCATACATTTCATACACATTTGTGCAGCATAAGAGCTAATTATGCACGGGACAATATCTGAAATAATCTTGAAAGACAATCTAAAATAGCTCTTTAAATTCACTGACACCATCCCTCAAAAAGCAGCACTTAGAAATGCATGCAATTGTGTAAGTCAAACATTTACAAAGAAAAGCATAAAAGCATCCCACAGAGACAGAACATTAATAAGAATGAGCATATTAACTATTACATCTATTCAAAACATTCTTAGTTATTGAAATATATCATCACACTACAATATCACTTGTAAATTAGATACAGTAATGGTACCAAAGGAAAAAGAATCATTATTTTCTCTATTCAAGGGCCTTGAGGGCAGTGTGATGGTGCCTCAGTGGCAGAATTGTCACCTGCCATGCCAGAGACCCCAATTTGATTCCCGGCCCCTGCCTATGCAAAAAAACAAACAAATAAAAGAACAAAAAACAAAGGCCTTGAAAGCAATAGTAAGAATCAGACATTCAAATGGGTTTTAAAGCATATTGTTCAGTCGTCTTCCTGCATGCCCTGTTGTGTGGCTCTTTCCTTCACTTTAATCTGTATCTCTTCACTCCTCACAATATGGCCTTCAGATATGGAACTTCATTCTGTCCTTACAAATGATCTTAAGTGACAATGCTGCATTCAGTGCCAGAATGATTTCTTTATATTTTAAATAAGAGAACAGCCCTCAAAGTATCCACCTTGCTGAGTTATTCAACTTGAGACCAAAGAGAATGTCTATGTGCATCAAATCGAACACCGAATTAATTGTTACCAAAAAAAAAAAAAAATGATGTATTCATTGTCTATATGTAGCTTCTCTTGCTCTCTCTCTGGATTGTACACAATTTGCATATAATTTTGTTTGGAGAAGTAGTTATACAGACAGACAGTGGAACACTCGTTCCCGAGAACTTTATCAGGCACTCACAAAAAAAAAAAAAAAGTTTTTCATTCTCTTTCACTTCAAAAATTCTCATGTAGCTTAATTTATTTAGTCCAACTCACCAGTTAAATGGACATATTCACATATTTAACAAGAGTTGAGGTGCCATGAATTGTGTTAGGAACACAAATTACAGCAGGAGATAAGAAGACACTGTCCTTGGATCCTGGTGCTCGCATTTGGGTGACAGAATGAGAGTGAGAGAGACAAATATGTCAATATACAAAGACAATATTGGCAGTGACCAGTATTAGAAGGATGGGAAACAAGCATAGAAGGAGGCAGCGTAGTTACAGTAGACTTGAAAGTCTGATTCCTCTGTCCTATTCCTGAAGAATGGGTCATTTTCAAACATGTTCCACCTTTATGATTTTATCTCACTAAGATAAACAGGGTCCAATTTAAGAGGGATGAGGTGAGCCTGTTTGTTGGCATAAGAAGTACACAGTGTCCCTCAAATTTCTGCACTCTAGAAAGAAGAATATTTAAGCTGAGAATGAATGATTAAAAAGAGCAAAACACAAAAAGGATAAAGTAATTCAATAGAGAAAGAGAAATAAAAGAACCATGTAAGTAGGAGTAAATTCAGTGGTTTCTGAGAATATAAATAATATAGGAAAAAACATAAAGAAGACTATATCTGGACAGTGATACTAAAAAAGATCAGAGAGTTAGGATAACTGCAGATGAGCCAAAGCAAGGGACTGGGATTTTGTTTCAGTATGACAGGAAGCCTTAGATAATTTAAAGCATTAGTGAGGGATAATCTGGAATAACATGAAAAATAGTACAAATAATTCAGTATACCATGAATGGAATGGATGAGAGTAAGATGGGGTTTGAAGCAGAGACACTAGTTGGGTAGAAGTTTGGGTAAGTAATAATTTGGCTTAGTACAGGAAAATGAAAAAGTGTGGTCTGCATTCAGGATAAACTCCCTGGTTTATTTAAAATTGGGTAATAGGAAAACATAGAACAATAGATAACTACTAAAGACTTGGCTCCAGCAACTGAAAAAGACAGCTGTATCATTTTCTGTGATACAGCGGTCTCGGGAGGAAACATTTTGGTCATGTTAAATATAATTTATCTATTAGATATCAAAGTGAGTTATCAACTAGACAGCTGGACATATCAGGTTTAATTATATGTGGACGACCAAATTATTTACCCCTCAAAAGACATGCCCTTAATTTTAATCCACATTCTTGCAGGTGTGAACCCTTTACAAATAGGACCTTTTAAAGATGTTATTTTTATTTTTGGCATGGCTCAATCGAATCATGGTGTGACTAATGGAGTTCTTTATAAGCAGAAGAAATTCAGATTAAGTCAGTCAGAGAAGCTCCCAAAGAGAAGCCAGAACTCAATGGAAATGAGAACAGACACAGGGAGAGATATCACCACATGACAGCAGAAAGAGATGCAACGCAAGGATTCCTAGGGATTGTGACAAGTCACCGCACAAATACTACAGACTCCTGGAAGACAGCTTTGGCTTACTGATGGCTTGATCTTGGACTTCTAGCCTCCCAAATCATAAGATAATCAATTCTTGTTGTTTAAGCAAAATCATTTCATGATATTTTTCATAGCAGCCTGTGATTTATTGGATTATATGCATAGATGCATTTTTAATCTCAATCAACGTTCCTGTGATTCCATTATAAATAAGACTTCTGGAATGTGCTAGCTTTAGTTAAGGCCCAACTGAATGGGGATGGGTTTTAGTTCATATTACTGGAGGCCTTATAAAGAGAAGGAAGAGGAAACCAGAAATTAGATAAAGCCATAAGAAGGAGCCAGAAGATGGAAGTCAGTAAAGAGTAAACAAGAGGGGCAAATCTGACATGTGACAGGAGTTAGAGATATACGGCAAAGTATCCTGAAGTTTGGTGGCAGCCAGCACCAGAATGCTGCTAGTAATGGGAAGAAGTAAACCTTGCCTTGATTTTGGAATTCTAGTCTCAATGATGAGCCAATAAATACCTACTGTTAAGCCAAAACCCACTGTGTGAGATTTTTCATAATGGCTGACAAATTAAGACACAGTTTGGAAAACAGCCAGTTTCTGGTATTGAAAGGTGGAGTGCTGCTATTAAAAATACCTAGATTTGTAGAAATTATTTTCTAATTGGATAATGGATAAAGGCTGGAAAATCTTTTAGGGTCTTGCTAGAAAAAGCCTAGATTATTTTGAAGAGACTATTGGTAGAGATATGCATACTGAAGGTTTTTATGGTGAGGCTCAGAAATAAGCAAGAGCTGTAGAGAAATTTTTATCATCTTAGAGAATATATCATTCACCATGAAAAGAATGTTGGTAGAAATCAGATGTTAAGTGCTTTTAGTGGGGTCTTGAAACAAAATGTGAATGTACTACTGAAAATTGGAGGAAAGGCAATTATAAAGTTGCAGAGAACTTGGTAAAATTGTATTCTGATGTTGAATGGAAAGCAAAACTTGTAAGCAATGACTTTTAATATCAGCTGAGATTTCCAAGCTAAATGTGGAAAGTGCAACCTAGTTTCTCTTTTCTGCTTATAGTAAAATCAAGAGAAAAGGTATTAACTTAGTACTGATCTTTTTTAAGCACAAAGGAACCAGCAGTTGATGACTGTGGAAATTTTTCAGTCTATCCAAATAACATGCTCTAAGTCTAGGATCAGAAGGAGCTCTATCAGGGCTTTCCTTGAACTCCTGGGAGGTGAGGTCCCAGAGGATGCATGGTTTTAGCTAAACCACCCTTTTCTAAGGAGACTATGTGTATGACTCACTGATCCAATCATCTGTGTCAGAGGAAGGCAGGTTTGAAAATGTATTTGTCTTAAAGGACTTACAGAAAATCCTTTTGCTGATGGCATGGACTCCATTGTACTGCACACAAAACAAAACAAAAAAAGAGTGTTTTAGAATTTTATGAGCAAAAGCATTGTGAGCCTGAACTGAAAGTGATAGTGATGGGACAAATTGAAGGGAAGATAACTTCAAGGGGAAGTCTTCATGGAAGAAGTGGTCTGGGTTGAAAAGGTCACTTCAGGTCAAGAGACAGAGGGTTCTTACATAGCTGTCAGAAAGGGAAAGGTTTGCATCCTGGTGCTTAGTGGGGATGGACTTTTCAATCCAGTGTTCAGGCTGCTTAGAGAGTGTTGGACCTACACCTTAGTTTTTTGGCAGACATTGCTTACCCACCAGTGCCTGGAAAGTGTGGGTCTAGGGCCCCAACATTAAAGAAAAGCATGGCCACCATCCTAACACTTGAAAAAGGGTGGGACTGGCACTATACCTGGTGCAGCAGAGAAAGCATTGAGGTGCAGATGTCTCTCAAACCTTGAAATGTAATGGAGGTTGCCCTGCTGAGATTTGGACTGCATAAGGCTGTGACCTCTGTTTCATTCCATTTTCTCCCTTCTAGAATGGGAATTTCTATTCTATGCTTGCCCAATATTGTATTGTGGAAGCAGATAACTTGTTTTTTAGACTTTACAGTTCCACTGATGGATAGAAATTTTGCTCCAGGATGAAATACACAAATAACTGATTTTGATGGGACTTTGTGCTTAAGAGTTGTTACTGAAATGACTTAAGGCCTTTGGAATATTGGGATGGGGTGAATATATTTTTCATATGAGAAGAAATTGTTCTTTGGAGTCTAGATGTCTGACTGTCATGGGTTGAATAAAACACCCCAATGAAAGACATATTCTTAATCTTAATTCATGTTCCTATGGCTGTGAACTCATAGGTAAATAGGAACTTTCGAAGATGTTATTTTTAGTTTAAGTGTGGTCCAACTGAAAGAGTGGGCCATAATTTGTATTATTAAAATTCTTCATAAGCAGAAACAATTCAGGCACAGGCAGTCAAATAATGAAATAAGGAGAAACAGGAATTTAACAGAAACCAGAGGAGCAGACACAAAGATATGACATGATCATGTGATGGTAGGCAAAGATGCAAGCCAAGGACTCCCAATGATTTTGGCAAGCCAACACGAAATACTGCAGATTTCCAGGA
The DNA here is from genome assembly GCF_023851605.1 of Tamandua tetradactyla. Taxonomy (NCBI): domain Eukaryota; kingdom Metazoa; phylum Chordata; class Mammalia; order Pilosa; family Myrmecophagidae; genus Tamandua; species Tamandua tetradactyla. Next base: position 66,347,551 of record NC_135336.1, on the reverse strand, counting down.
GAAAGTATAGCCTTGTTGAAACCTTGGATTTGAAAGTCTAGCTTCCAAATCCATGAGACAATAGATGCTTGTTTCTTAAACTGACCCACTGGTAGGTATTTGTTGCAGAATCCTGGCAAACCAATACAAACAGTACTGTTCAGAGCTGGAAAAAAGTTCAACTTCTTATAAATGTCAGTGGTAACTGATAGTTGATTATACCACTAAGGGAGGGTGGGTAGACAGAAAAAAGGTGAGGACCCTGGACTGAGTCATGGAGTCATATGCTATTTAGGCATTGCATTCATTTCCTACTACAGCTGAAATAAATTACCACAAAATTAGTGACTCCAAAGAAAACAAATTTAATACCTTACTGCTCTGGTGAGCCTAAATCTAAAATTGGTATTTAAGACTGTGTTTCTTCTGGAGACTTGAGGGGAGAATCTTGTCTTTTTCAGCTTCATGGAGCTTCCATGGTTCTTGGCACAGCATCACTCCTTCCTCTACTTACATGATTACATTAACTTCTATAACTTTCTGTCTCCCTCTTTCCCTTAGAGGGCCCTTTTGATTGCATTGAGATTATACAGAAAAACCTGGATAAATCCCCATCTCAACACCCTTAATTTACACATCTGCAAATTTCCTTTTGACGTGCAAGGTAACATACGCACACATTCCAAGGATTAGGACATGGACTCTTTGGAGGCAAGGTGGCATTATTCTGCTTACTGTAGACATGTAATGGAGTGTAGACTCGAGTTCTTGAATTATGACTTTATGCCACAGTCTTCATTCCAGAGCCTCACTGTGAAATACTGTGGAGGGAGGTACAATTTTGGGGTGAAATTAAAAGTTTTCTTTAATTTCAAATTATTGAAATCTTAGGATGAAAGAAACATTGGCAACCACATAATATCCTCTAATTATTACAAAGATGAGAGAGATAATACCATGTATAATTAAATTAGCTTAAGTCTCATTAATTAATTGCAAGCTTGTACTTAAATCCAGGGCACTTTCTGTGCAGTCAGCTACACTTTCCTCTTCATGCTCAATTTATCATGGTTTTTAATAAACTTATGATGTGGGAGTGTAGGCTATTTGCCAATCTTCCTGATTTTGAATTTTGCCTCCTTCTTTTTTAAGCCATGTGACCTTGTTAAGATTACTTCATCTCTCTTTTCTATTTCTTCATTGCAAAGCTGAAACAATTTGTGTATCAGATAGTCCATGTTCTGACAGAAAAGAGTGACTAGGAGTGGTATGTAGTATGGGATTTGTTATATAGAATAGTCTTAAAGGTCAATAGGAGACTCTGGGAAAGAGAAGACCCAGAGAGGAGGGGGTCCAAGAAAAGACCAATCAATCTGATAAGCCAAGCGTGTACAGCTGCTGAAGTGGGAATGTGAATTGGAGTTTGTAGGAATGTGTGTAGGAAGCTGCTGTGTTTGAGTAACTTTTGCTTTAGTGAATTTATAACCAAGCATCTGGAAGTGAGCCAAAAACTGCTTTTGACCATAGTTGGGAGAAAGGCTTCTGAGTGGAAGGGATGAGAGCAAGGACATGCTTAACAAGCACTTCTGTGTCTGCCATGTCTTGACATTGCAAAAACCTCCTGAGAGTAACACATCACTTCATAACTGCTTTTGATGCTCCCACAATTCCTTAAAATGGTTGACTCTAACAGGAACCATTTAAGAAAGGAGATTCTGGGAATCATTTTCTACATTTTAAGCAAGTTAATACAGCACAACCATCTGTAATTTGTTATAAACAATGAGAGAATTAATATTTGACTCTCACACACCTATATTGACTCATACATACCTAGTTTATTGTGATAGCTGAAAAAAATTTAATTATAAAACCCAACATTTCAAAACTGATCTAAATTGTCAACATATGTCAATTGCATTCTATAAAATACAAAGGACCAATTAGAAATAGAGATAAGGCAAATGATAAGGTATATCTGAACAATATGAGAAGATTTTATGTAAACAGAAAATTAATATAACAGTATGATTTAAGAAGTATTGTATACTTCTGGGGATATATGCTTCAGAAGTAACTTTGTTTCTATTGTTTCAGTTTCTGTTTTAAGCCCCGTACGTATTTTTACAGATAAAATGTTTTTAAAATTTCAGAGTTATTACAGAAATAGAAATGCTTATTTAATAATTGTAGTAGAATGATTGATCATTTCTTTTGTTTTGCTGAGTATCTGTTAATCATTTGCAGTCCACCTTTTTAAATATAGGGTAGACTTTGTTTGATGAGATTTATTTCCAAGGACCAATTTTTTTATCTTCTAAAGAACTTTGAGTCTCCCACAAATTAAAAAATATATGAAAATTCTATTCTTTAGATTTTAATAAACTTCTTGTTTTCTCCTGATATTTTCTAACCAGAAATCTAAAATTCTTTCCAAACCATTATCATAACTTTAATGGAAATAGCTATCTATTCTGGTCCTACTTTAGACTTTTCAAATGGAAATTATTACTTTGAGATTTCAAAATAAGACAACTTTTTAAAAAACAGTAGTTTGGAAAATTATTTTTTATATACAATTGATTCTTAGCATAATGATTTCATGAACATCTTTTTTTCTCATTTAGCAGCTTTTATAATTATTTCTTAATTAGTATCATTTTTCCAGAAAAAAATAGCATTCTTAAAATCCATTTTATGTAGAGACAGTATATAGTCACAATATTCATTTACGTTTTCATGGTGAATTATGTCTTCATATTTGAAATGAAGGTTAATTATTTTTGTTTTCTATGCTTACTAGCATTTAGAATATGAATGCTTAAGTCACTTGTCACAGCTTGTGAGCAATTCTGGAACACTAAATATAAAACAGAAAGGTGATGTCTAGTAACTATTTTCACAGTGTCAAACTGTATTTTTATGAGGTTAGAACATATAGTTAAATGTGGGTTTTGCTTCCATCCTAATGAAATTGCTCTTTCAACTTACAGAAATATTACTTGTTTCTACGGAAGTTTTTATATTTGAGGTTTCAGACTTCATATCTGTGTACTTTGGGAGGAGATTTTTATAGTTCACTGAACATCCATGCATCCCCTATGTTTTCTGGCCTCACTTGTGGTTATGTGGATATACCAGCAATTTAGGTTAATGGCTTGTGAGCGGAAATAGTAGGTGTCAATTCTAAGCTGGGTAATAGAGCTATTTTGCCATCCACGGCCCCTTTTCCACAACAGTAATGACCAAGAGATGAGAGCCAGAAGGAGAACCACAGTGTTTCCTCTCAGTCTTTGGTTGAGAAAGAAATAATGTTATTTCATTTTATTTTATTTTTTCTTTAAGCTAGTGATATTTTGACATTGTTTGCTATCACAACATACCATGTATGATGTTAGTATATTCCAAACCAAAAAGAGTCAACTATCAACAATCTCATGTATCACAATCTAGTAACCCTACCAGATGAAAGTAACATATGACAGTATTCAGAAATGTTTTAGGAAGGCATTTAATATCATGAAATGCTAATTAGTGTACTATTAGCTGTGAAATTAGCTTGGCTGCATTTCACTCAGTTATATTGTGGTTCCACAGACATGAATCTTAAAATTATTATTAGTTTATATGGGTACTTTTGACAAGAAATGAAAAACAGAGAAGAAAGAAATAATCAAATAAAAATTAAGACCATATTGAATGGACATTTATTTATGGTAAGATTCAAATTCAATAGTTTTTTTTTTTCCATTAGTTTACCACTTGAATATTTTGCTATAGAATACAAAGAAAGGAAATCAAGAATTCCCAGTTATTGTGTGGAGAATTCTATTTTTACAGTTCTCCCTACCATGATATTTCTTTTTACCTCTCCCCATATTGTAGAGCTTGAATTAATCTTGATGAATTTTGTATGTGGAAATATGATACAAACCAAAGGTTGGGAAGTGTCTTTAAAAATATCTGGCTTAATAATCCTTGCTATCTGAAGCCTACATTCTGAGTACAGTATTGCTACAACATTGCGATCTAGCATTTATTGGAGCATATTAGGGTCATGGAACTCATTGGCTATTGAAAATGTCTTTTATTTTTGTGGTCAGCTACATCTTTAGATAATTTTCCATTATTTCTGTTCAAAATATGTGTCCTTTTACCATGTGTCCATCAAACCTGTTTTTACCCTTTGCAGATCTATAGAATAAGTTCTTTCTTTTTCCTACTGATTAGTTATAGTAGAAATGTGTTAACATTTTTGTAGCAGAAATTTGTCTCAATGTTTAAGCTTCCTAGGATGGCTCTATAATCTACTCCACTGCTCATAAAAATGTCCAAGCAAAATTTCTACTAGTCTTTCATTTATTATCTAGGTAGGAAGCATATTACTAATGACAATATTCTTCAAACAGAGCAGCAATAGCAATTGCCTTTTAGGAAATAAGAAAGAATAAAGCATTCTACCTTCTCAAATCCTATATCCAGAAATGTAAATGAATAAAGTGATTAAAAAATAAAATTTTTTAAAGATAGAACTGAGGAAAAAAGAGAAGTCTAAATAGAATAAATGTATGAATTAATTTATTCCTTTAGCTAAAATGCATCCCTCCCCAAGTCAGTTTGAAGCTGTTTGCATGGTAGGGTGTTTCATCTACTAATGATTTTACAGCTGGTCCGTGCATGGCATCAATGTTTATTGGCATCCTGGATGTCAGTTATTTTTAAGAACCTCTCTTCCAGGCCTCTGAATAAATTATCTATCAAGTGCAGCAGTGCATGGAAACACCTAAGAAACAATTTGCAGTCTTGCACAGGCTCTCATTATTTGGTGTAAATGAAATCCCAAGTCATTAAACTTCAGAAATGAAGGCACCTTATATTAAAAATACTAGCAATTGAAACACCTCCTAGGTCATTCTTTCAGTCCATTATATGCATAGTAATGAGCCTGGAAATAGGTTCAATCCCTCAGCAATTGTTTACTTTTCTTGAAAGACAAAAGTTGTTTTCTGTCAAACACATCACAGAAAAAGTTCGAGTAGGCTAGTTTCATCTGTTCTACTGGGAATACTCCTGGAAAATTGGCCAAGAGAAAAGAAGTGCCCGCATGAGCAATTACAATAAGAAATAGAATACTCAAAGTTTACAAAGTTTTAAGTTATAAGTCAATGAAATATATGGGTCATCTGCTGACTATCAGTGATTCGCACTTCTAAGTTTTTGAAGATCCCCCCCAACATGTGGAAAGCAAAAAAAAAAAAAGTATATATATGTATATATATATACATATATATACACACACATATATGTATAAGAGCCAGAGAGAGCTGTTCATTGATCTTATTATATTTACCATATCAATATCAGGCAAGATGGTAATGATTTTTTGACAATGAGTTTAGCATATCTGCAGTCTCTCCTGCTGTGTTTACTATGAATTTTGATGATGTGTAGCATGAGCCGCAAAACTATTTAATGTTGAAACTATTTAATGTTGCTATCTTTTAATCCATGAACTGGGATTAATGGCCCATAAAAAAACATTAGTCACATTCCAATATGGAATAAATGTTATCCAACATGGCTTGTCTTGTTGTTGATTTACCATTGCAATGAATACATTCTATGATACAGAACAACATCTTTATAATGTGAATGTTGAGGAAAAGCATTAAACACTGCCTTTTAAGCTAGCTAAGTCATAGTGTGATTTCACTGTGCATTCTTGGCATGTTTTTTACACAATGAATGCATGGTGTTTAGGAATTTATGGAGTTAAAAAATGTAAATAACTGTATTGGTTTTATCCAGAATGCCCAAATGCAATTAAAATATTTGATTAATATGGTTCCATTTTATAGGTCTTTCTTCATTTATGTATTCAATTTCATGAATGCAGCCATTTTTTTTTCTTTTTTAATATTTTCATCTTTAACATGGTGCTGGCATAGTAGATACTCAGCAGTTATCTGTTAAATTAATGACTAAATAAAAGCAACTGGCATATTCAAATTCTTAAGTTACCCTGTGTTCAACCAATTCTAATAGGGCAGGGATTGCTTTGAAAATGTTTCTAACACAAAGAATCACAAACTACTTTGGTGTTTCAAGTCTTGTCTATGAGAAATTTATTAGAAAAATAGTAGTATTGAAAGAAATTGGCATAAATTGCCAACCAATTCTCTATAGTATCTCTGATTGAGGTGGGCTGCCTCCAAGATGATCCCCACCTCCCAATATTCATCTCCTTGTGTCTTACCATTCCCTTGTACTTACTTCTAACAGGTAGTATCTATCAGGAAAGAATGGTATTAGGCTACAAAAAGACTGTGTGTATGTCTCTCTCTCTCATAATTTACACTGGGTGAGACATATTGCCATGTTGTGAGCAGACTATGGAGAATTGAAACGATATAGTGGCAAAGACTGAGACTCTAATTCCAACAACCAACCAGGGTTGCCAACAACCATTGGAGTGATCTTGGAAGTGGATCCTTCAGCCCCAGTTGAGTCTTTAGATGACTGCAGCCCCAGAAGAAAGCTCTGCTGCAGCTTAATGCAAAACCCTGAGCCAGAACTACCCAGGCAAACTGTTCTCAGAATTCTGAATCATGGAAACTGTTGTATACTAAATGTTTATTGTTTTCAATCATCAAAGTTTAGGATAATTTGTTACACAGCAGTAAATGACTAATACATAAAGAGATATAACTCAGTCTATGGTTTAACATTTTTATGAATAGGGACACCCATTAAGAAATGCTTTTTTTTTAAATTTTAAGTTGAAACAGGTTACCTTATAATTTCCACCTATTGGTTCCTAAATGCTGGTCATACACCAATAAGCAAGAGAAATAATTTTTCTGCAACTTTAAGGATTATATATTACAAGTTGAAACAGACAATAAACAAGTTGAAACATGAGGAGTTAATGAACGAGGTAAAAAGAATATTTGTACAAGGTCATGTTAGGTATAATATTCAAGGAAGGCCTCATGGAGAAGATGGCATTTGAACTAAGGCCTAAAGAATAACAAGGAGCCAGTAATATGAACGTGGAAAGAGCAAATAAGAAAATATAGCAATAAAGACAAAATCCAATAAGTGAGGAAAAGCGTGATAATATTTATGGAAAAGAAAGAAAGTTAGTTTGGCTGAAGCTTAGAGAGAAATGGGACAAATGACTAGTTAGTGAAAAAGTAGGAGAGACTGGCCATGGCCAGATATAATAGAGCCTTGTTAGCCAAAGAATTGCTCACATTTTTAAAAAGCAATTGGCATCCATTAAAATGTTTTAATCAGGAAAGTGCCACCATTTAATTAAAGCCCTGCATACTTGAGGGCATCTAGGCATTGTTATGACTGTGACTCAGGTCTACATTTGCCTCTCTTAGGTGTAACATTTGCCAAGAGTTAATAGTCACTTGGGTTAGTACATAAAGATCTATCCCTTCTGCTCTGACTGATAGGGGTCCTTCTGGCTCTTTGTCTGGAAAGAATTTTCAGTCAAATTTTACACTTATATTTTAAAAGAATGGTGATCTTCTCTCAAGGATCTCCTCTTTTCAGTTAGGCTCTTGAAACTTACATGACTATGATACAAATTCATATCCTGGGCTTAGGAAGCATTGCTGGAGCATTCATCATAATATTTGCAACATAATGGATAATGGTGCTAGATTTCTTACATATAAGTGAGAAGGTTCCAAGGCCAGCACCAGAACATAAACTCAATGGCAGCTCACTATAGGAGATATTCTACATTTAAGAAGTATTGCTTGGAATTTTCACATCACTTTATAAGCCTTTGATCAAGCACGAGAAAAATGAAATAAAATTAATAACTAGTGTATATTTGTCAGCTACTGCTGTGTAACAGAAAGCACAAAATATCAGTGGCATGACAAATATCAAATGCAAGTTGGCTGGAGAAACCCTGCTTTGGGCTCTGCTTCAGCTGTGGTTTACTTTATGGAGAGTGTGTACTCCATGTGCCTCATTCCAGGGTCCAAGCTCAAGGGATGGTAGCTACATGAGATGTTCACTCATTGAGGAGGTTGGAAACAAGAAGGATGGAAATACATGAAACTTCTTAATGCCTACTCTCATAAGTGGAATACACTGTCCCTTCTGCCCATATTCCATTTGACAAATCAAAATACACATCAAAACCCAATATCAATGGGGGTGAGCATTACATTTCTTCCATGGAGAATGGGGTGGAGAGAGGAATGATTATTTTATGAACTCTAATCTTAGCTTCTATATTGTGGAAGATGCATTTTGATTCCTTAGTAGAGAAAGTAAGCATTTTACAAGTTCCCTTGGGCTGGGTACAGGTAAATTTTCAGGCTATTGATAAGTTGACACCTGAAGTCATGCTGAGACACATAGATGTAGACTATATTTTGACCCAGATTTTGCTCTTGTCCAAATGAAAATTACAGCCACCTAAAAAGTTCACAGTCCAACAGGAAATGGTGGCTCAGTAGCAGAATTCTCACCTGACATGCCAGAGACCCAGGTTTGATTTCCAGAGTCTGTCCATGCCAAAAAAATCACTGCTTATGCCCAGCATATTTTTTATACAGTATAATTCAAATGACATAGCTCAACACATAATTGCTGACTTGGGTAATGAGCACCTTGAATAATTCTAAACATTAAAAAAAAATTAGGTCTTCTGTCAAGGATATCATGGTTGCAGGAGAGCATGTTTTTCTATTTCTAACAGAGAAGAGGGAATATTCTCTTGGATAATGAGGAGATTGTAAACGTGTCTTGAAACCTCTCTCTCTCTCTCTCTCTCTCTCTCTCTCACACACACACACACACACACACATACGCACACACACACACACAGAATATTACCATCAAACCTGTCTGCTATTTCCTGGTCATTCTTGATTATGTCTCTCTATTGACCATCACATTTACCAACTGCTAGTTTTTGCAATTTGTGTTAATTTGCACAATATCTTTCTCTTTCATCCTGATGTACATACATGAATTTATAGATGGTTCTACTTCTCTCTTTATTCACTTCCCACACTATAATACATTTCAATTAATATGGTTGTAGTATAAGATGTTTTTGAATGACAATGAAACATAAAATTGCCAACAGAGATTTGGTTTCCATCTAATTTTCTCTTCTTCTCTCCTTTCAACATTATAAAAATAAGAAACTGAAATTGAAATATACATTTATATGTTTATATGAATGTTTATATATTTATATAAATGTTTATATATTTATATATCAAAACACCCCACCATTGCATCAGACATTGTACTCACTATGCCCCAGAGGACTTTTATTCATTTATAGTACAGGCTGTGTAAACTTGTATGATATCAGATTCAAAAGAGTTTTCAAACGTCACTTCTTTGATCTATAAACTAAAGTAAATGCAAAGACCAGAACTTTCCAGAACACAAAATCTTGCTTTCCACTCACATAATACAACCTCACTTAAAACTGTCTATGTGTTTCTTGGCTAGAAATGACTGGGTCAGATGATCTTGAATTTTTGCATTGATTATTTTAAAAAAGGAGCTTTTGGACTCCAGTAAGATTTATTGTTAGAAAAGAATAATAAAAGGGAAAGAAAAGTTATATTAACTTAATATTTATTTTACTATCCTAGAATTAGCTCTTTCAGAGATACAGAAAATATCTGAATAAAGATTCAGTCTAAATAAAATTGAAAAACTGAGCATATGAACAAATTACTTTGGCCAAATCATAGCTATGAATAAATGCATAGAGTTTGTTATCAAATTATTTGTCAGTATTGATTAAAAGAGCTTTTTGGAAAGTAAAACAATCTGAGGAAACTGTACAAAATATAGAGAGAGACATTTAGAAATTTTAGCCCAATAAAAGGTTGAATCCATAACTAAATATAGAGTCAAAAGGAAAGTCAGTGTTATCATTTTAGATTATTACACAAGTAAATAGAGTCACAAGTTTGAGTCACTAACAGTTCTTATTAGCACAATATTTGCTAATGAATTATGTTAGCAGCTTCTAGAACAGCCCAAAACCATAACTGCCTGCTGGAATTCAGGACCTGTTCAATTTCCTTCCCTTGAGTGTGGACTAATAGAATATGTAAAAAGTAATAGTTTGCAAGAGGCTCTGTCTAGCTCATTTTCTCACATGTTCTTCTCATCTTCTTGCTTGACAAAGAAAACTCTTATTGTGAATTGCCTTATAGAAAGGCCCATGCGGTAAATTCTAAGGAAGGTCTCAAGTAGCCAGTGAAGGACTGAGATTCTCAGTCCGATAACCCAGGAGGGACTGAATCTTCTAAAACCACATGGGTGAGCTTGGAAGCAGATCCTTCTCAGTCCAGCCTTGTGATGACTGCATTCCCAGATAACATTTTGGTTCCATCTTGTGTCAAGTCCTCCTGAAGCAGAGGACCTAATAAACCTTGTCCACATTCCTCACCCGTGGAAATTGTGTGTTAGTAACTGTTGTTAAGTGACTATGTTTTGGGATACTATACCGTGGAACAACAAGTAATACATGTACAGAATAAATATATCTACCAAAAAGGCTATCTGGCAGCAAATGAAATTTCATTTTGGAGGAGTCTAATAATTTCATTTTTAGAGTTTGAGGGAAAAAACCATGTCCAGCCTATACTCAAAAGAAGTTAGATTTTCCAAATAGCTAAGTAATTAGTATTTCTTTTAAAATAATCTACTTTCAATTACCAAGAAGAAATGCAGAAAGTTGGTGCTCTAGAAACTTATGAATCAATAAAAAATATTTAGATTCTTTGTATCTTGTTCTGGGTTATATTTGTGCTTTGGTACAGTTAAAATGAATGTTTCTAGTGCTCTGGATAGTCACTTCAATTGTAATAAGAAAGATAAAAAAATATATGATAGATGACTCAGTGGTCATTAGAAATGTATTCATTCTGCCCTCACTCCTTCTCGCCATATCTATTTGCCTCACAGCATTAAAAAAAACATTATTCATCTTCTATACAATGGCAGAGTCCTTAATAAAGTTAAATTGAACTTCCTCCAGTTTACTTTTAAAAAGTTTGAGAACTTTCAACAAAGAAAAAGCAGGAGACAAGTTTTAAAAAAAAATGCATTGAGAGAGTGAGAAAGAAAGAAAAAGAGGAAGAGAGAATAAAACACAAATAAAATAAGTAATTTTGCAAAACTTGTATTGATCCATTATATTAAAATCAAATTAAACAAGAATAAGCTACATTTTATCTGCAGAGTCTTTCATTAGAAAATTGAGTCAACTTTACTTCTAATACTTATTTTTAGATTAAAGAGAATATTCATTTTACAAAAGTCAATGAAAAAAAAGTTAATGAAATGCTGTTATCAAGGTGAAATAAAAAAGGTCCAACATAAACGTAAGAAGTATGCAACCCTAAAGGAAAAATAAAAAAAGCCAAAGATGACTAATGATCAATTTAGTATTAAAGTTGAGGCAGAATGCTTTTCCAAGTTTGATTACATGCCATAAAACAATTTCAAAACACCACTATGAAAGATTTAGTTAGTACTTGATTTCACTGCAAGCTGTAAACAGTGATTAAGATTTCCTCAGCTTTTTATTCAGAATATCTATTGTTTGTGCCCTAATCTATGAAATTAGTTTGCATTTATCAATCATGTTACCTACCTGTGTCATTTTTTGAACGTGTATCCAGCTGAGGAAATCTATAGCTGATGAAATGAAAGTTGGTGTCATATAATGCATTTGTACACATGTACTTTTTAAGAGGTGAAAATGTGCACCCTGAAAACAGTAAAATGATTCCGCTTTCCTCTGCAGAGACATTAAAAAATAGAATCAGACAGTTTTCTTTTTTGTGAAATGTTCTGAACTATTGAAAACATCAATAGAGGGCACCAACAGGCTGTTCTGGAAAACCTTTCATTGCATTGCTTGTGACATAGAAACCTAGCTGACACTATCTCTTCCCTACATACAGTTGCAGATATGTTATTGGGGTGAGGGGGTGGGAGAGCATCTTCATTGTCCTTGAGCAGAAAGATACATTCGCAAACCTAACCCATTAAAATGTTATTCATTTTCCCCATATCAAATCGTATCTACTAGCTCTATATATTCATTCTAAAGTACCTGATTTTTGTCTGTGGCTCTTACGAATAAATGTATTTATAGTTTTAGAACTCATTGCAGATAACTCAACTGAAATACTCAACTCTAAAAAACATTTAGCAATGCATCTATTGCTGGTGATCTATGATGATGAAGGTATGCATAGATACTCCAAAACTATATAAAATAATAATTAGTCTTGCATACTCCCTCTATACTTTGCTTTTGAGGTCACTTTTTCAAAACATTGAAGCAGAGGTGGTAATAGTGACCCAGAAACAGCACTTCCAACAATTTTGAAAGATAAAACATGGGTAAATTACTGAGTAGTCCCTGCTCTATAGTATGTGATTCCAGACACTTTGGGAGTCTCACTATTTCTCAACAAAAACAACAATTGAGGAAGTCATTGGCATCCTGACTTCTACCAGGACTCTATTCTCTTGTTACTTAAGAGCTTAGTTTATTTTTAAGAAGCAAATATTAGTGGGTCAAGAAACAAATGAGTGTCATCATTTATTTATATTGGTCTGTGCCTAAATTTATCCCATCACTTCTGAAGGGCAGTTTTGTGTGTTAAACAAAGAATTTACATAAAAATCTTAGCTGTCTCAGGGAGGGGGTAGAGAAGAAATGCTATTAATGAAGAAAAGACCATCTCAGAAGAGGGCATAGTTTTGAAGAAAACCTTTTTTGTACTTGTTAATTTTTCTTAAAGCAGGTTCTAGAGATAAGGAATAGAAACTACATATTTCTTAGTAGATGTTCAAAGCACAGAGGCATGAATAATTAATTCCATCTGGGAGAATTAGAGAATCTCTACAGAGAAATTCAGGCTTGAGGTAGAAAGTGAGGGATATGTAAGCGCATGCTACTATAAAAAGCATTGAACTCAGCATTCAGGACAGAATTTGTGTTTTGTGTCATGCAAAATTAAACATGGCCAGTTTGGACAAAAGGACTCTAAGCATTACAAAAATAGGAATCAGAAAAATATAAACAGATTTTTTTGGATTGACTTGTGTACTTCAGTTTAGACATGCTCTTGGTCTATGCTCTGGTGAGTGTGGATGCATTGTAAATAAGAGCTCATCAAGCTGTTACTGCAGTTAAGATATGGGCCCAATTGAATCAGGTTACTGGGGTCCTTTTAAAAGAGTGAGAGTCAGACAGAGAGGCTGTCAGAGCAGCTAGAAGCTGAAAGTCAACAGATCCCAGAAAAAGAAAGGAGAAGACATGTGCCATGTGCACAGCCATATGACAGAGAGGCCAAGGGCTAAGGATCACTGATAGCCCCAGAATGCCACAGTCTTCCAGGAGAATGCATTGCCTTGGTGACACCTCAATTTTAGCCTTCTCCTAGCCTTAAAACCATGAGTCAATAAATTTCCATTGTTAAAGCTAACCCATCGCATGGCATATGTTTTAATAGCTAGGGAACTAAAACATAGATAATTAATTCTAGGGTGTTGTTGGAAGTGAGTTTGAAATGTTACTACAAAAATTCAAAACAAACAAATAAGGAAGTACAGTCCACACTGTGAACCCTATTGTAAATGATGGATTATAGCTAATAAAATTATATTATCCGCTCATCAGCTGTAACAAATGCACCACACTAATGCAAGGCATTAGTTAAAGAGTGGCATCTAGTGTGGGGTAGCTGATGGCTGGTTAGCTGATGGCTGGGGGTAAGCGGCGGTACTGAGTCAGTCACACAGACACAGAGCACACAGCATGTGACTCAGGAGACAACCCTCAGGGAAAAATGGAAGGCATCTCCTTTATTCAGGAAGTACATAGGCTTATATAGACTGGGAAGCATGCAGGGACACCTGTCGGGTTGGGATTGGTGGTCGTTGTTGCTAGGCTGGAGGGCAGATTTCCGGGATTGGTCACTGTTGTTGCTAAGGCAGAGAGCAGATTTCTGGGATTGGTCACCGTTGTTGCTAGGGCGGAGGGCAGATTTCTGGGATTGGTCACTGTTGTTGCTAGGGTGGAGGGCAGATTTCCAGGATTGGTCACCATTGTTGCTAGGGCGGAGGGCAGATTTAAGGTCAGCCATTTTGTGTTGCCTTGCATCAGTGATGGCAGCCATGTTAGCGATATTTTATGGCTTCTCCAACAGCTCCTCCTTTTTTGTTTTTTAGCTTTCCAGGTAACTGTGCCTGTCTTAGGTTGCCTCCTCTGGAGGTCTGTTATGCAGGCTCCTGCTGTTCGGCAGATCAATCCCCAAAATACCCCTAAAAACTAAATCATGCTCCTGTGTCAACCATGGGTTCTTCTAAGCCTACTTCTCGACCATTGCAACCTATACAGCCAGCACCACCTCTTCAGCCATCTGGGGTACCAACAAGTGGTCCATCTCAGACAACTATACACCTACAGTTCTCCTGTACCAAGATGGGCCACTTTTCTGGGTGCATTTGGCACTCACTTCTCTGGGAAAGATCACTCCATACCAGGATGCAGTCTGTATTCTTGGGAGAAAACTTTGGACCACTGCTGTCCGCATGCTCGGCTTAGAGCCTGATACGTTAGTTCTCCCCTTTACTATGGACCAAATTAATCACCTTTGCCAATCCAACCTCAACATGCAAATTCTCCTTGCCAGCTACACAGGGAAAATAGACAGTCACCTGCCCAAACACAAACTCATCACATCCATGACCCTTCTTCCCTTTACCCCCAACCATCAGCTAACCAGCCATCAGCCACCCCACATTGTAGGAACCTTATTTCAAGTATGATTTTCAGAAAACTTAACAATTTTCTAATAAAATGTGAATGAATAATAACTTAAAGCTACATTGTGATTGCACTTTATCTTGTGGATAAACATTGTATACGAAGAGAGTAGAAAGTGGTTAGCAATGGGAAAACTAGGCATGGAACTGGTGAAACAATACACAAAGAAGACAAGGGTATGAAAAAGTCAGTGACAATAACAATAAAAACATATATACAGTGGTGACTCTAGTTTAAATGAAAATGTGCTCACTCTTTCAGACATTTGTAGATATCTGGTGGAATGGAGCCAGCAGAAGTTTTACGTGGGGACTGAGGTGGCTCCTGATAAGTGTATGAGACATGTTAATTATTGGGATCTAGAGTTGTATGGTTATTACAGGATAGGTGGGAAACAAATAAAAGAAACTTATAAGCACAGAGGTATAGAAGACTCAATTAAAATAATACATCATAATAAAAGGAACATGGTGATGACAAAGTCTTAGTAACTTTCTAGCCCTGCCACAAATTGGTTCATATTTGAATCCAATAAAGAAAGGTTCGTGGTCTTGGGGATAGCATGGACAATAGAAAATAGGAATTCATTTTGTCAAAAAGTATATAAAGTATTGAGACTCATCTGTGATCTCAATTAAAACAGCAGAAAGAATCATTCTCTTTTCTTTTGCCATAAGATGTAGTGCAGTTTTAGTTGCTGAAAGGTTTTAATGTATTGGTATTTATGCCTGCAGAAGGCAGTGACATTTTTCTTGGAATTAATGCCCAATAGAGACTGCTGCACCCTGAGCATTCCAGTGGATGCAGGCTTTGAAAGGCTATCATATACAAACATCAGTGTTCACTTTCTCATATTTTACAGCTGAACCCATCATATTCCTGGTGTAAAGAAGATGGGAAAATACACAATGATTCCTAAGTTTCAGTCTGGAAATGACACATGCCACTTCCATCATATTTTACTGGCCACAGGAAGTCACCCTGACTTCAAAGGAGCTGAGAAGTATGATTCAATTACTGCTTCAGTTTCCTAGTCTGCTCAAGCATATACCATGCAAAGGGATGGCTCAGACAATGAGAATTTCATGGTGCACACTTTCTTTTTGTTTTTATCCTTTATTAGATATGTTGTGGGTTTACAGAACAGTAATGCATAAAATGCAAGATTCCCACTTATCACTCTATTATTAACACTTTGCAATGCTGTGGTACAATTTTACAATTGATGATAGCACTTTTTTTTCTTTGTACGCTGTATGGTGGAGGTCACATTTCATTCTTTTTCCATGCGAGCATCCTCCCACTGCAGCACCATTTGCTGAATTTTTGTTTTTGCTTGGTTCTTCATTTGTTTGCTTGTTTGTTTGTTTGGGGGAAGTACATGGGATGGGAATTGAACCTGGGTCTCCCGCCTGGCTGGTGGGAATTCTACCAGTGAACTACCCTCACAATCCCCAATGATAGCACATTTTTATACTCATTTTATTGACTATGCTTTAATTTAGGGTTCACTGTGTTGAGTAGTTCCATGTTTTGTTTTTTTATCCTGTTACCATATACACAATCTAACATTTCCTCTTTTAATCACACATATATGTGTCTGTGATCATAGATATATAATCATATGTATACATATATATATATATGTATATATAATAATATAATCATATTATATATATAATCATACACACACACACACACACATATGTATATATAAAATCTCAGTGCTGTTAATTATGTTCACAGTGTTGTTATACTAATGCCATCATCTATTGTTAAACCTTCTACCATTCCAAATAGGACAAATGCACACTTTAAGTCCTATATATGGTTTTGAGGCTAGGAGAAATTTAAATCAAGACATTGTCAAGGTGATGCTTTTTTCTCACCGACTGTGGCATTCTGAGACTGGCTGCCTGCCATCCTCGCCCCTGGGTTCTTCTGCCAAGTAGCAATGCACATGGCAGCAGTCTCTCCTGGCCTCTCAATTCTCTTCCAGGTTCCACTCAATTTCAGCTTCTTGCTTCCAGTGGCTCTCTTTATTATATGTGAGTTTCATTCTGCTTATAAACTATTACAGCAATAGGATTAAGACCTATTATGGGCCACCCATTAAAGAAACTTCATGAAAAGGCCCTGCTTACAATGTATTCACACACATAAGATTAGATTAATTTTAAGTGCATATTTTAGGAGGTACATAGAACTGCAAACCATCACAACTATGCATGCAAAAGGAGGAGAAGTAGAACATATGTGAAGCATGTAAATGGCAGGCACAGAGATTATCAATATAGAGATTTAGAAGTTTTATGATTACCTAAAATAGGACTAGCAAGTAACTGATGCTTACACTGTCCCTTATTTGATAAAATCAGTCCATTTCAATATTTTTTAAATTTTAAGGAATTTTCACCTGTTTAACTTAAAGACTGTCTTACTCATAGATATTTTCTTACGTGTTCTTTTTTTCTTTTAGTTTTGAGCATTTGTGCAAGAGTCTTCAAAATGCTATCTATATTCAGTGACAGCTATAGAATCATACTGAGCTGGGGAACCACGTCGGGATTCAGTGAGATCTGCATTCCAAGGTTGGCTGTAAAACCTTCAAGTAACTCTGTGACCTTTAGAAGTACAGTCACTAGATCTGAGCTCAGATTTGTATAATTTTAAAATGATCCTAATTTCATCCATTTTAGTTGAAATGAAATTTCATTTTTATTTAAATGAAAATAAATATGTAAAGCACTTGAGGTATTTTGTATGTTTGACCAAAGCTTCTAAATATAACTCTTTAGACTATATAAATTTTAACTTTAAAATAAGATGAATTGGCATGATACCATTGTTTCTATAATAGCTTATCACAAATTATGTATGCCATTGGTTTATACTTTGTTTGCTTTCTATCTTTGATTATTTCTGTCAAATAAACATCAATAACCTTTAGTTTCCTTTATCTAAATATTGAATACAATATATAAATATTGTATTCAAGCTGGCTGTATCTGGAATACATCAAGGTTTCTTGCCCAACTTTAGTGTGATTAATAGAATATTAAGAAATGATATACATATATGTATATGTCAAACCAAACTACAATCACACAAACTCATACCCATACACAGTAACATATACATATCACCTAATAATATATTGGATAAATATATATAATAAATATATTATTGGATATATTGCTCAAAAGATATATTGCTCAAAATTATAATTTCTACTCTCTTTTATTCACTCACACTTCTCAAATTTCAATTTGATTAAGCCCACAAAATTTTCTAATTTTGTTATAAATCAATTTTCCCTTTATGTGCAGCCATATTATCAAAGAGTTACATTTTCCTCTAAAGTCATTTTAACTTTGTATCTAAGGTTTCTCTAGCATTATCTACTCTACTCATATTGGTTATTTTCTTCCATTATCAAGTTTACATATTTTAAAATTTTAATTAATTAATTGAACTAGACATGCATATATATATTTCTAATGCACATTTACTGAGATATATTCACATACCATTTGTTCATCAAAAATGTACAGTGGTTCACAGTAGCATCATATAGGTGTGCATTCATCACTGTAATCAATTTTTTGAACATTTTCATTACTCCAAAAAAATAAAAACAAGAATAAGAATAAAAATAAAAACAGCACCCCAAACATCCCATATCCCTCGTGATGGTTAGGTTCTGGTGTTAAGTTGGCCAGGTGATATACCCAGATGTCTGCTCAGATAAGCACTGGCTGACAAGTGCTTCAAAGACATTTCATGTCTGGTTGTTAAACTGTGAGGCTGGTGTACTAAATCATCAGTCAGTTGATTGCAGTTGCGGCTGATTACATCTGCATTCAAATAAGGGCAGGTCTCCTGCAAATGAGATGATTCAGCTAGTGGAAGACTATTAAGGAAGAAGAGAGAATTTTTCACTGCTTCTTCAACCAGTGAATCTCTCTGTGGAGTTCATTAAGAATCTTCACTGGAGCTGCCAGCTTCACAACCTGCCCTACAGATTTTTGAAACTTCCATCCCCACAGTAGTGTGAAACACCTGTATAATCTCATATTAACAGATATCTCCAGTTGGTTCTGTTTTTTCAGAGAGTCATGACTATTAGAGCTTGGTCCTGGGAGTGGTTCTTCAGAAACAGAATCTTAAAAATGATATTCTACAATTTGTTTTCTGCTCTGATTAGACTCAAAGGCATAATGACTCTGTTTCTAAGAATCAGGATGGCACTGACAGTTCATAGGGTGAGTTGACAAGAGAGATATGCCATCTACCACCATTTGATTCTGCTAATTGTAAGCAGGCAAGGGTCTGAATGAGAGTGTCTTTGACACTTTTATTGAGTTTTGTGGAATTAAGAAGTATAATGATGTTATACCTCTTAATTAACAAAGACAATGGTTTGTCTTTGCTAGATACGCTAGATAGTGATGAGGACAGGGATGAGCTGAAGGCTTCCAATTTGCAACTTAAGCACCATATGAAGGTTGTAAAAAATCATCATATGTGATCTAAAGAAAACCTTATTTCCTATCATTGCAAACTTGAGAAATCTGCAAAAACAGATTACAGAGCCTCATTGTACAAGTAGCAGATTTACAACATAAGCCAAATGTCAGCCTTACAAGATGTCTACTTTTAAGTGACTACTTTGATTGGAAAAAAGCGTGATCCTGAAACTTGGGGTGGAGACATGACTTGATAATAATGGTGATGGGGAGATGGAATCCCTGGTAAAGGGAGGACATTTGCTAGATAAACCTGTAGTGGACTGCCCTGAGGAAAGAGTCCCCAGCCTCCCCTGCCCAGAGGAATCTACCATCCAACGTCAACATAAAGAGATTAAGCTTTCAGTGCCTGCTAAACTGAAACTACCTCCCCTGGGGAAAGAAGCCTTACTCCTCTGTCTGGAGCAACTAATCCTGTTTCACCAGGTTAAACTGCAACAGAATGCACTGAGGTAATCAGCTTGAAAGACACTTCTGTTTCTTTTCAGGATCCACCCCCACCATCCCTCTTTTCTTCAAGACCTATAACTAAAGTCCCAAAAGACCCTGAAAGGTGGGTTACAAAATGTGACCCATGAGGAGTTATGCTATACTCCAAATGCACTCTGCATGAGTTTTCCAATATATATAAACAGAAATCAGGGGAATATGTATGGGAATGGATATTAAGGGTGTGGGATAATGGTGGAAGAAATATATAATTGGATCAAGCTGAATTTATTGATACGGGCCCACTAGGTGAGATTCTACATTCAATTTGTAGCTCAAGGGGTTAGAAAGGGCATTGACAGTCTGTTTAGATGGTTAGCTAAAACATGGTTCAAAAGGTGGCCAGTGTTACAGGAAATCAAAATGCCAGAACTGCCCTGGTATAATGTAGATTAGAGATCCAGAGACTTAGAGAAATTGGAATGTTAGAGTGGATTTATCATGAAAGACCTGCTCACACAGCCCAGGAGTATCCAGAAGACACATCTTTCACAAGAACTTTGAGAAATAAATTTGCAAGATTAGCTGCATCATCCCTAAAGAACTCTGATTTGTCCTTCACTGTAGGTTAGCTATTACTGTGGGTACTGCTGTCACTGAACTGGAATCCTTGAGCACAACAGGGGTGATTGGATCCCAGTTTGGTGGAAGCCATGTGGAAACACTTAATTACCATAGTTAAGGTGAGCGTGGCCATGTTAATGGACAGCAGACTCAAAGCTACAGTCAAAATAATCTGACTCACAGAAACTTGTGACATTGGTAAGTGGATCATGGGGTACCAAGAAGTAAAATAGATGGGAAGTCTACAAAATTCTTGTTTCAGCTATTTAAGCAGAATTCTAGGTCGAGTAACTGAAGTCTAACTTGAATTACAAAAAGAGAAAGTCATGGCCTCTTAATCAATTTACAAACTTGAGACAGTTTACAGATATATAACTCCTTGAATGAGGGGAGGGCCTTTTGGGAAGGAGCCTGTTCTACTGCACAAAATCTATATTGTTAACCTTCCTCCTGGCCATGCTCAATGAGACCTATGGCCTTTTGCCAGAGTGACTATATATAGAGGCAAGGAAATGATCAGATATTTCAGGAATTATTAGAAACTGGCTCAGAAGTGACACTAATTCCAGGAAATCCAAAATGTCACTCTGGTCTACCAGTCAGAATAGGGGTTTAGGGAGGACAGGTGACACATTGAATTTTAGCTCAGATCCATTTCACAGTGGGTCCAGTGGGTCTCCAGACCCATTTTGTGATCATTTCCCCAGTTCCAGAACTTAATTGGAATAGACATATTCAGAAACTGGAGAATTCCCACATTGGTTGTCTGACTCATAGAATGAAGGCTAATAAAGTAAGAAAAGCCAAATGGAAGTCACTAGAATGTTCCCTACTGTATTAGCTAGGGTTCTCTAGAGAAACAGAATCAGCAGGAAATAGCCTTGGATAAAAAATTTATAAGTGTCTCACATAAGTTTTGAGGAATGTTTAGTTCCAAACCCATAGGACAGGCTGTGGAGCTAATGACTCCAAAGAAGGGCTTGACAAACTCTATAGGAGAGGCTTGCCAACTGAAGCAAGAAGAAAGAGACTATCTCTTCTGAATCCTCCTTAAAAGCCTTCCAGTGAGAAAAAAAAAAAAGGCCTTCCAGTGATCAGATTAAATGCCACTCTTTGCAGAAGACACTCCCTGTGATAGTTAGATTCAAGTGTCAACTTGGCTAGGTGAAGGTGCTTAGTTCTATTGCTGTGGACATTAGCCAATGGCATGTGAACCTCATCTGTTGTTGATTTTATCTGCAGTTGGCTAGGAGGCATGCCTGCTGCAATGAATGATGTTTGACTTAATTGACTGGTCCTTAAATTAGAGACTCAATGTAGCACAGCCCAAGCAGCTCAGCATACCTCATCTCAGCACTTGCAGCTCAGCCCAGGCCTTTGGAGATGCAGAAAGAAATCACCCCAGGGAAAGTTGTTGGGACCCAGAGGCCTGGAGAGAAAACCAGCAGAGATCACCCTGTGCTTCCCATATAAGAAAGTACATCAGTTGAAAGTTGGCTGCCTTTCCTCTGAAGAATTAATGAAATAAATCCCCTTTTACTAAAAGCCAATCCATCTCTGGTGTGTTGCATTCCAGCAGCTAGCAAACTAGAACACTCCCCTTGGTTGATTATAAATGCAATCAACTGTGGATGCAGCCTTTGTGAACATGATTTAATTCTATGAAATATCCTCATAGTGACAGACAGGCCATACTTGCCCAACCAGACAAATGAGCATCAGCACCTGGCCAAGTTGACACATGAACCTGACCATGACAGACTACCCCTTGTCAACTTGGCAGCTATAGACATCACGTTTAACTATATAAAATCTCTAAATAGAAAACAATGAAAGACATTTTTTTTCACTCAGCTGACAATACTCATCTGTCCAAGTACAACCAGAAAGGCATTAAATCTCCCCAGAATAGGGTGCAAGTCCTTGGATAATATTCATTCTTAAACTGGATATACTGCAATTTAAATACTATAAATGAAATAAACACCATTACAGTCCTATTTCTGTAACTGATCACATGGTCATAGTTAATATTGATTACTACCCTTTTCCACTACCCAGTCCATGTTCCCTTTACCCTTAGCAAGCACTTCAGCTAGCTGTGGTTCTTTTCCTAGTAGGGTGAACCAAACCTTCATTCCTGAAGTTTCAGAGACATTGGTAGTCCTGCTGAGATTGAATTGTTGCAGTTTTCCATTGATTTTAATCACAGGGCATGGTAGTACTAAGGGATACCCTAGGGGATCTCCTATATTCCAGGAAAACTCCTCTTTACCTCCGTTGTGTAGTTGCAGTCCTATTTCCCCCGATAGTCAGGGTCAATCATCCTAACACAGTAAAGTAATCCCTGTCTTGGTTTGTTTATCCAGGGGCATGAATAACCCAAAGTGACGAGGTGGCAGCCTTAGATTCCAGTTCAATGGAATCATTGTTGTTTCTCTTGGTGGAAGCACTCCCCTTTTTGGAACTTAAATCTGTAGATCAGCAGAGATCAAAGTTGCAGGGACAGGAAGCAAAAAATTTCCTAGTGGATCACTAGGGATAGTACTGAGTGGTACCACTCCCATTCCCACTCCTTGGTTCCTGGACACAGGGATCCTAGCTATGGGAGAAACAGTACCATACAGTGGACACTGACTCAGAGCATAACAGCTTCCAGGAGAACATTAACCCAGCACTTCAAGGTATTGCCACCTAGTTGGCACCATAATTGAGATTTCAAAAGGCTATTCAAACGTTCTATTAATCTACCTGTTTCTGGATGATGGGGAACACAGTAAGACCAGAAAATTCCATGAGCATGTGTGCATTCCTGCACTTCATTTGCTATGAAGTGTGTTCCTTGATCAGAAGTAATGTTGTGTGGAATATCATGATGATGGGTAAGACATTCTGCAAGCCCACGGATGGTAGTTTTGGCAGAAGCATTGTGTGCAAGGAAAGCAAACCCATACAGTGCATGTGTCTATTACAGTTAGAACAAATCATTGCCCCTTCCATGAAGGGAGTGGTCCAGTGTAATCAACCTGCCACCATGTAGCTTGCTGGTCACCTCAGGGAATGGTGCCAGATCGGGGTCTGAGTGTGTGTCTTTGCTACTAGCAGATTGCGGACTCAGCAGTGGCTGTAGCCAGGTCAGCCTTGGTGAGTGGAAATCCATGTTGCTGAGCCCATGCTTAACCTCCATTCCTACCACCATGACCATTTTGTTCATGAGCCCATTGGGCAATGACAGGAGTTTCTGGGGAAAGAGAATGACTGGTATCCACAGAGTGGGTCATCTTATCCACTTGATTATTAAAATCTTCTTTTGCTGAAGTCATTCTCTGGTGTGCATTCACATGAGACACAAATATGTTCATGTTTTTAGCTCATTCAGAAAGGTCTTTCCACATACTTCTCCCCAGACCCCTTTGTCACCAATTTCCAATTATGGTCTTTCCAAGTCCCTGACCATCCAGCCAAACCATTAGCAACAGTCCATAAGTCAGTATACAAATGCATCTCTAGCCAGTTTCCCTTCCAAGCAAAATGAGCAACCAGGTGCACTGCTTGAAGTTCTGTCCTTTGGGAGGATTTCCCTCACCACTGTCCTTCAGAGACATCCCAGAAAGGAGTTATAGCGCTGCAGATGTCCACTTTTGGGTGGTACCAGCATATCGTGCAGAACCCTCTGAAAACCCTGTCCAAGTTTTCTCTTCCTCAGTCAATTCACTGTAAGGAACTCCCCAAGAGGCCATAGCTCTGGTCTGGGAAAGAGAAATTAATGTGGCAGGAGCAGAGAACATGGGCAATTGGGCCATTTCCTCATATATCTTATTTGTGTCTTCAGGACCTGCTCTGGCTCTATCTCGTACATACCATTTCCATTTTATGATGGAGTGATGCTGTGCATGCCCAACTTTATGACTTCATGGGTCAGACCACACCCAGCTAATTATAGGCAACTCAGGTCTCATGGTAACTTGGTGGCCCATGGTTAACCATTCAATTTCTTCTAAGACCAGTAGAAGGCCAAAAGCTGTTTCTCAAAAGGAGAGTAGTTATCTGCAGCAGATGGTAAGATTTTGCTCCAAAATGCTAAAGGTCTGCATTGTGATTCTCCTACAGGGGCCTGTAAAAGGCTCCAAACAGCATCTCTATTTGCCACTGACACTTTCAGCACCATTGGATCTGCTGGATTATAGGGCCCAAATGGCAGAGCAGCTTGCACAGCAGCCTAGACCTATCGCAGAGCCTCCTCTTGTCCAGGTCTTTTTTGGTTTGAAACGATGTATGTACCTTAGGAAAGCCATGTTTTAATCCTAATCCCATTTTGTAAAGGCAACCATTTCTTCTAATCCCTTTTCAGTATTGTATGTTTGAAACTGTAATTACATCAATTCCCTGGAGATGTGATTTAATCAGGAGTAATTGTTCATCTGGATTAGGTAAGAGGTATGTTTCCACCCATTTAGGTGGGTCTTGATTAGTTTCTGAAGTCCTATAAAAGAGGAAACATTTTGGAGGATGAGAGATTCAGAGAGAGCAGAGCAGAAAGGTATAGCTACAAGAAGCAGATTTCACCAGTCAGCAACCTTTGGAGATGAAGGAAAATGCCTCCCAGGGAGCTTCATGAAATAAGAAGCCCAGAGAGGAAGCTAGCAGATGACACTGTGTTTGCAATGTGCCCTTTCAGATGAGATATAAACCCCGACCGTGTTCACCATGTGCCTTTCCAGATGAGAGAGAAAATCTGACTGTGTTCACTATGTGCCCTTCCACTTGAGAGAGAAACACTGAACTTCACTGGCCTTCTTGAACCCCGGTGTCTTTTCCTGGATACCTGTGATTGGGAATTTCTATAGACTTGTTTTAATTGGGACATTTTCTCAGCCTTAGAATGTAAACAAGCACCTTATTAAATTCTCCTTTTTAAAAGCCATTCCTTCTCTGGCATATTGCATTCTGGCAGCTTCAAACTAGAACAAGGTCCCTGCTCAAAATTAGCAGCTTTTCTGATCACTCGATAAATGGGCTAGAGCAGCACACCCAAATGAGAAATACGCTGTTGCCAAAATCCAAAGAGACAAGCTAGGCATTGTGCCTCTCTTTTGGTCATAGGAGTGGCCAGATGCAGCAATTTATCCTTCACCTTAGAAGGAATATCTCAACATGCCACACACCACTGGACATGTAGACATTTCAATGAGGTGGAAGTCCCTGTATTTTGTTGGATTAATCTCCCATCCTCTGACACACACATGCCTTACCAGTAAGTCTGGAGTAGTTGCTACTTCTTTCTCACTAGGTCCAATCAACATGATATCATCAAAAAAAGGGACCGGTGTGATGTCTTGTGGGAGGGAGAAATGATCAAGATCCCTGCAGACAAAATATTGACCTAGGGCTGGAGAGTTGATATACCCCTGAGGTAGGACAGTGAAAGTATATTGCTGACCTTGCCAGCTGAAAGCAAACTGTTTCTGGTGGTCCTTACTAACAGCTATTGAGAAAAAAAGCATTTTCCAGATCAATAGCTGCATACCGGGTACCAGGGGATGTATTGATTTGTTCAAGCAATGATACCATATCTGAAACAGTAGTGGCAATTGGAGTTACTGCCTGGTTGAGCTCACAATAATCCACTGTCATCTTCCAAGTTCCATCTGTTTTCTGCAAAGGCCAAATAGGAGAGTTGAATGGAGATGTGATGGGAATCACTACCACTGCATCCTTCTGGTCCTTAAGAGTGGCAGTAATCTCTGCAATTCCTCCAGGAATCCAGTATTGCTTCTGATTTACTAATTTGCTAGGTAAAGGCAGTTCTAGTGACTTACACTTGGCCTTTCCCACCATAATAGCCTTCACTGCATGATTTAGAGAGTCAATGTGGGGATTCTGCCAGTTGCTGAGTATGTCTATTGCAATTATGTATTCTGGAACTGGGGAAATAAATACAGAATGGGTTTGGGGTCCCACTGGACCCACTGTGAGATGGCCTTGAGCTTAAACTTCATTGGCCATCTGGCCTCCATAAGCTGCCACTCTGATTGGTGGACCAGAGTGACATTTTGGATCCCCTGGAATTAATATCACTACTGAACCAGTGTCTAATAATCCCCGGAATATCTGATCATTTCCTTTTGTCCAATGCACAGTTACCCTGGTAAGAGGCTGTTGGTCTCCTTGCAGGCTTGGAGGAAGATTAACAGTATAAATTTGTGGCAGTATAACAGGGTTCTCCCCCAAAGGGACCTGACCTCCCCTTCATTCAAGGGGCTCTGGATGTGTAAACTGTCTCAAGTCTGGAAATTGATTGAGGGTCCATGACTCTGTTTTTGAAATTCAGGTTAGACTTCTGTTCACTTGATCTAGAACTCTTTTGTTTATACAGCTCGAACAAGAAATTAGTAGACTCGCCATCTATTGTATTTTTAGGTACCCCATGATTTACTAGCTAATGCCACAAATCTCTATGAGTCATACAATTTTGACTCCTGCTTTGAGTATGCTGTCTATTATAATAGCCATGTCTACTCTGTCTTTAGTGATTAAATGCTGCCACCTGACTTCTGCCAACTTGGGATCCAGTCATCCCCATTGTGTTTAAGGATTTCAGCTCAGTGACAACAGTTCTTACAGTAATATCTGACCCACAGAGAAGTGCAATTACAGAGCTCTTCAGGGATGATGGCACTAGTCTCACAAATTTATTCTTCACTGTTCTGGTAAAAGGTGCATCCTCTGGAAATTCCTGGGGTGTAAGACCAAGATTTGTATGATAAATTCACTCTAACATTCCATTCTCTCTAAGCCTCTGGATCCCCTCATCTACATTATACCGGGGTAGTTCTGTCATTTCAGCCTCAGGTAATGTCGACCACCTTTTGATCCATGTTTCAGCCAACCATTCAAATAAACTGTTAATGCCTTTTGTAACCCCTGGAGCTATAACATTGAATGCAGAATCTCTGCTTAGTGGGCCCATATCAATAAATTCAGTCTGATCCAGCCTTATATTCCTCCCACCATTATCCCACAACCTTAAAATCCATTGTCACCCATATTCCCCTGATTTATGTCTCTATAAATTGGAAAACTCACACAGTTCTTTGTGAGTATAATGTACCTCTTCCTGGGTGATACTTCATACCTCAACTTTTGGGGTCTGTTGGTACTTCAGTTTAATTATAGGTCTGAAAGAAATGAGGGGTGGCAGGGGTGGATCACGAAAGGACCTAGAAGTATCTTCCAAGCCATTTGCTTCAGAGCATTCATTTACAGCTTCATCTGGTGAAACAGAATTAATTACTTTATGGCTAATCACTTCAGGTGGAGGTTGGAGATAGGGTGGTTATGTCTTCAGGGAAGACTATGACAGGGTTATTTAGAGAATAATCAGTATGACTTAGGGTTTCAACATCTTCACTGATATCGTTATCAATCCATAAGTTACCATCCTATTTTTCAGGGCCCCATTCTTTTTCAATCAATGTCCTCACTTTAATACAGACACCATGCAAGATTGAGAGTTCAGTTTACATTGTAAAGTTGTTACTCTAACAGTAAGATACTGAGTCTTATTTTCAGAGATCTCAAGTCTACAGCTATAGGAAAAAAGATTTTTCTTCAGAACACTCAGAGAAATGTTTACATCTGTCGAAAGTGTGCAAGTTTCGCATTTGAAGTCATAAGCCCATCCTTTTCATTCATTATTATATACAGTGTATCTAACAACAACCAGCCAACATCTCTATACTTCTTATTTCCACAAAACTCCATAATGGTGTCAAAAACATTCTCCCAGAGCCAAGTCCAGTCAGAGTAAAAAACCAATCATAAAAACCCATTTTTAAGAATCTATTTTTTAAGAACCGTGCTACTCCTTGGACCAAGCCACATTAGCTTAAGTCCTCTAGATAAAGAGAATCAGCAGGAAATACTGTAGTTATAAAATTTATAAAAGTGTCTCACATAACTTTTGAGGAAGGTAGTGTCCAAAATCTGTAGGGCAGGCTGTAAAGCTGATGACTCTGATAAAGGGTTGGACAAACTCTACAGGAGAGGTTTGCTGGCTGAAGTAGGAAGAAAAAAACACATCTCTTCTGAATCCTCCTTAAAAGCCTTCCAGTGATTAGCTTAAATGTTACTCATTGCAGAAGATACTCTCCTTGGCTGGTTACAAATGCAATCAGCTGTGGATGCAGCCAACATGAGCATGATGTAATTCTATGAAATATCCTCATAGTAACAGACAGGCCAGCACTTGCCCAACCAGACAAACGGGCACCACCACTTGGCCAAGCTGACACATGAACCTGACCATGACACCTAAGTAACAAATAATGAATCAGAAGAATTCCAAATTCCTGGAGAGATCGGAGAAATTAATGCCACTCATAATGACATAATGGGGGTAAGGGTAGTGATTCCCACCACATAACCCTTAACTCTCCTATTTGACATGGACAGAAACCATACGGGACTTGGAGGATAACAGTGGATTATCGTAAACATGGCAAGGTGGTGACTCCAATTGCAGCTGCGGTTCCAGATGTGACATCATTGCTTGAGCAAATCAACACATCACTTGGTAGTTGGTATGCAACTATTGATCTGGAAAATCTTTTTTTTTTTCCTCAACAGTTGTCAGTAAGAACCAGAAACATTTTGCATTCAGCTGGCAAGGTGAACAGTATACCTTCACTGTCCTGCCTCAAGGATATATCAACTCTCTAGCCCTATGTTACAATCTTGTCCACAGAGAACTTGATCATTTCCCCACCCCTGAACTAGACATTGCACTGGCCCATTATTTTGATGATACAATGTTGATTGGACCTGTGAGCAAGAAGTAGCAAGTACTCTGGACTTATCAGTAAAGCATTTCCATGATGGAGATGGTGATAAATCCAACAAAAATACAAAATATTTCCATCTCAATG
Source organism: Tamandua tetradactyla (assembly GCF_023851605.1). NCBI lineage: Eukaryota > Metazoa > Chordata > Mammalia > Pilosa > Myrmecophagidae > Tamandua > Tamandua tetradactyla. The sequence goes on along the minus strand of NC_135336.1, from coordinate 66,318,206 downwards.
AAATATCTAGGTGTCCAGTTGTGTGGGGAATGTTAAGACATCCCTTCAGAGTTGAAGGATTAGCTGTTTAATCTGGCCACTCATGACCAAAAAAGAGGAACAGCACCTAATCGGCCTTTTGGGATTTGGGAGACAAAATATTGCTCATTTGGGTGTACTACTCCAGCCCATTTATCAAGTGATCAGAAATGTTGTTAGTTTTGAATGAGGTTGAGAATAAGAGCAGACTCTGTGACAAGTCCAGTCTGCTCTGCACACTGCTCTGCTGCATGGATCTTTTGACCCCAAAGATTCAATGGTGCTGGAAGTAAGTGGCAAATAGGGTTGCTGTCCACAGCCTTGGGAAGGCCCCTATAGGAGAATCACAATGCAGACTTTTAGTATTTTGATGCAAAGCCCTGCCATCCTCTGAGATAACTACTGTCCTCTTGAGAAACAGCTTTTAGCCCTCTAATGGACCTTAGTAGAGACTGAATGCTTAACCATTGGCAACCACATTACCATGAGATATGAATTGCCTATCATGAGCTGGATGTTGTCTAACCCACTGAGACATAAAGTGGAGCATGCACAGCAGCAATCCATCATTAAGTGGGAGTGGTATATTAGTGATAGGTCTCAAGCAGGTCCTGAAGGCAGATAAAAGTTACAGGAAGTAGTTACCCAAATGCTCTAGAGAAAGAGAATCAGAGGGAAATATTTGTAGTTATAAAATTTATAAAAGTACCTCACATAACTTTTGAGGAATGTAGAGTTCAAAATCCATGGGGCAGGCTATGAAGCTGATGACTCTGATGAAGGGCTGGGCAAACTGTAGAGGAGGGATTTGCTGGCTGAAGCAGGAAGAAAGAGACTGGCTCTTCTGAATCCTCTTTAAATGCCTTCCAGTGATTTGCCCCCACTCCTGCCTCACTACCTTCTCTTTCACATAACAGAGCTATGGCCTCTTGGGGAATTCATTACAGTCAGTTGACTACAGAAGAGAAAACTCAGGCCTGGTTCACAGATGGCTCTGTGTCATATGCAGGTACTACCCAAGATTGGACAGCTGCAGCACTACAACTGCTTTCTGGGGTTTCCTTCAAGGACAAAGGGGAGGGGAACTTCTCACAGTGGGTGGAACTTTGAGTAGTTTAGGTGGTTGCTCATTTTGCTGGGAAGGAGAGCTGACCATTATTGCATTTGCATACCTGCCGGATGTAATATCGGCCTCATCTCTCAGGCCCTCCACCTAGCAGCTTCTGACTTCACATCGCACTACTGTCTTCTCACTCTCCAATTGGCCCAACCTTCGTCCTCTCGCTCTCTGCCTAGCAACATCTTCAAGCTATTCCATTGGACCTTTCAGCTCTCACCTCACCCAATCCCTCGCTGCCACCCTTAGCCTCCTCACCAATCACGCAGCGCGCCTCCCCTGCCCCCCCCCCATTTCCGCCTCGCCACTATATAAAGCTTTGTACTTCCTCTAATAAACATTCTGGTGTGCAATGCCTTGCCAGCTCCTCCAGTTCCCGTGAATCGTTCTTCGTCTCGCGTGCCCTCCAGACCTTCGAGCCCCCAGGACCGGTCAGCTACCGAGTTCCCCCGTCTCGCTGCGAGGAAGACCCCAGGCGGGAGCTAGGGAAAGCTCCTGCATGTACCGACTCATGGTTTGGCTCGATGACCTGGGACATAGAAGGTGCATGATTGGGAAATTGGGGATAAAGAAGTCTGGGGAAGAAGTATGTGGATGGACATTCCTGAGTGTGCAAAGAACATGAAGTTATTTGTATCCTATTTGTATGCTCACATGAGGGCGGCTTCAGCAGAGGAAGATTTTTATAATCAAGTGGATAAAATAACCTGTCCTATGGATACAAGTCATGCTTTTACCATAGTCACATCTGTCATTGCCCAATAAGCTCATGAACAAAGTGGACATAGTGAGAGGGGTGGAGGTTTATGCATGGGCTCAGCAACATGGACTTCCACTCACCAAGGCTAAACTGACAATGGTCACTGTTGAGTGCCCAATCTGCCAGTGGCAGAGACCCACATTCAGTCCTTGAAATGGCAGCATTTCCAAATGTGATCATTCTGCTATTGGACCGAAGGTTTATTATATTGGACCACTTATATTATAGAAGGGACAGTGATCTGTTCCAACTGGAATAGACACATATGCCAGATACGGGTTTGCCTTCCCTGCATGCAATGCTTCTGCAAAAAACTACTATCCATAGATTTATAGAATGCCTTATCCACAGTCATGGTATTCCATATAGCACTGCTTCTAATCAAGTAATCTTCTTCACAGCAAATGAGGAGTGGGAATGGGCATATGTCCATGAAATTTTGTGGACTTATCATGTTCTCCATCATGCAGAGGCAGCTGCATTGATAAAACGGTGTATTGACCTTTTGAAGAACCAATTATGGTGCCAAGTTGGTGGCAATTCCTTGCAGGGCTGGTGCAGTGTTTTCCAGGAGTCTGTGTATGCTATGAATCAGTGTCCATTGTATGGTATTATTTCTCTGATAGCCAGGATTCAAAGGTCCAGGAATCAAGGGATGACACCACTGACTATTGGCCCTAGTGATCCACTAGAAAAAGATTTGCCTCATGTCCCTGAAACTTTAAGCTCTAATGGTGTATAGGTCTTAGTTCCTAAAAGAGGAGTGCTTCTACTAGGTGACACAACAATGATTTCATTTAACTGGAAGTTAAGACTGCTATCTGGCCACTTTGGGCTTCTCATGCCACTAAATCAACAGGCATGAAAGGAGATTATGGTACTCTGGGGTGATTGATCCTAACTATCAAGGGAAAAATAGACTGTAGTTATACATTAAGAGTTTTCCTGGAATACAGGAGATACCATTAGGTGTCCCTTGGTACTAACATGCCCTGTGATTAAAATGTAAGTAAAACTGAAACAACCCAATCCAGGAAGGATTATCAGTGGCCCAGAAATTTCAGGAATGAAGGTTTGGGTTTCTTTGCCACCTGGCAAAGAAACATGGTCAGCTGAAGTGCTTGTTGAAGAGAAAGGGAACATGGAATGGTAATGGATGAAGGTAGTGATATATATGAACTATGATGACCTGTCCTGTTACAGAAATGAGAACTGTGATTGTATGAATATTTCCTCCTAGTTTTGTCATAAGTATGCTTGTATTAGTACATAAGCTTGTTTTCCTCTTATCATACAACATAAGTTGCATTGTTCATGTTACAGTATTTGTTACAGGATATGAAGATGCAGATTAAGAGTGAATGCCACTTAAGTACATGCACTCTATTTGGAGGGATGTAGTGCACTTCTGGCAATCACCAAGATTAAGAGTTTAGCGTACTAAACTGGTGATTTCCAATGCTTACAAGGTTATCATGAATTCTGCAGGGGGGTAACTTTAGTATTTTCAAATGTTTTCCCAGTCCCTCAAGGGGGCTTTGAAAATACTTTTTTTATTCTTTGCCCACATTACTCTTTGGATGTATTGGGGCATCACAATAACGTGTATAAACCAATAAGATCTCACTTTCTACTAAAGGTTCTGTGTAATTATGGTGTTCAAATAAACTGACAATACACATAAAATTAGATAATGTCACGTATATATATATATTTTTTTTTAGTATTGTGCTGTCCTTTTTTTTTTTTTTAGAAATCATACTATTCTACATAAGCAATCAGTAATTCATAACATCATCACAAAGATGCATGATCATCGTTTCTTAGTACATTTGCATCGGTTGAGAAGAACTAGCAATACAACCGAAAAATATATAGAATATTAATATAGAGAAAAAATATAAAAGTAATAATAGTAAGAACAAAATAAAACAAAACAAAACAAAACAAAAACCTATAGCTCGGATGCAGCTTCATTCAGTGTTTTAACATGATTACTTTACAATTAGGTATTATTGTGCTGTCCATTTTTGAGTTTTTGTATCTAGTCCTATTGCACAGTCTGTATCCCATCAGCTCCAATTACCCATTATCTTACCCTGTTTCTAACTCCTGCTGAACTCTGTTACCAATGACATATTCCAAGTTTATTCTCGAGTGTCGATTCACATCATTGGGACCATACAGTATTTGTCTTTTAGTTTTTGGCTAGACTCACTCAGCATAATGTTCTCTAGGTCCATCCATGTTATTACATGCTTCATAAGTTTATCCTGCCTTAAAGCTGCATAATATTCCATCATATGTATATACCACAGTTTGTTTAGCCACTCGTCTGTTGATGGACATTTTGGCTGTTTCCATCTCTTTGCAATTGTAAATAACGCTGCTATAAACATTGGTGTGCAAATGTCCGTTTGAGTTTTTGCCCTTAATTCCTTTGAGTAGATTCCCAGAATGGTATTGCTGGGTCGTATGGCAATTCTATATTCAGCTTTTTGAGGAACCGCCAAACTGCCTTCCACAGTGGTTGCACCATTTGACATTCCCACCAACAGTGGATAAGTGTGCCTCTTTCACCGCATCCTCTCCAGCACTTGTCATTTTCTGTTTTGTTGATAATGGCCATTCTGGTGGGTGTGAGATGATATCTCATTGTGGTTTTGATTTGCATTTCTCTAATAGCCAGGGACCTTGAACATCTCTTCATGTGTCTTTTGGCCATTTGTATTTCCTCCTCTGAGAGGTGTCTATTCAAGTCTTTTTCCCATTTTGTAATTGGGTGGCTGTCTTTTTGTTGATGAGTTGAACAATCTCATTATAAATTCTGGATACTAGACCTTTATCTGATATGTCGTTTCCAAATATTGATTCCCATTGTGTAGGCTGTCTTTCTACTTTCTTGATGAAGTTCTTTGATGCACAAAAGTGTTTAATTTTGAGGAGTTCCCATTTATTTATTTCCTTCTTCAGTGCTCTTGCTTTAGGTTTAAGGTCCATAAAACTGCCTCCAATTGTAAGATTCATAAGATATCTCCCTACATTTTCCTCTAACTGTTTTATGGTCTTAGACCTAATGTTTAGATCTTTGATCCATTTTGAGTTAACTTTTGTGTAGGGTGTGAGATATGGGTCTTCTTTCATTCTTTTGCATATAGATATCCAGTTCTCTAGGCACCATTTATTGAAGAGACTGTTCTGTCCCAGGTGAATTGGCTTGACTGCCTTATCAATGATCAAATGTCCATAGATGAGAGGGTCAATATCTGAGCACTCTATTTGATTTCATTGGTCGATATATCTATCTTTATGCCAATACCATGGTGTTTTGACCGCTGTGGCTTCATAATATGTCTTAAAGTCAGGCAGTGCAAGACTTCCAGCTTCGTTTTTTTTCCTCGAGATGTTTTTAGCAATTCAGGGCACCCTGCCCTTCCAGATAAATTTGCTTATTGGTTTTTCTAATTCTGAAAAATAAGTTGTTGGGATTGTGATTCGTATTGCATTGAATCTGTAAATCAATTCAGGTAGGATTGACATCTTAACTATATTTAGTCTTCCAATCCATCAACACGGTATGCACTTCCATTTATTTAGGTCTTCTGTGATTTCTTTTAACAGTTTTTTGTAGTTTTCTTTATATAGGTTTTTTGTCTCTTTATTTAAATTTATTCCTAGGTATTTTATTCTTTTAGTTGCAATTGTAAATGGGATTCGTTTCTTGATTTCCCCCTCAGCTTGTTCATTGCTAGTGTATAGAAATGCTACAGATTTTTGAATGTTGATCTTGTAACCTGCTACTTTGCTGTACTCATTTATTAGCTCTAGTAGTTTTGTTGTGGATTTTTCTGGGTTTTCGACGTATAGTATCATATCGTCTGCAAACAGTGATAGTTTTACTTCTTCCTTTCCAATTTTGATGCCTTGTATTTCTTTTTCTTGCCTAATTGCTCTGGCTAGAACCTCCAACACAATGTTGAATAATAGTGGTGACAGTGGACATCCTTGTCTTGTTCCTGATCTTAGGGGGAAGGTTTTCAATTTTTCCGCATTGAGGATGATATTAGCTGTGGGTTTTTCATATATTCCCTCTATCATTTTAAGGAAGTTCCCTTTTATTCCTATCCTTTGAAGTGTTTTCAACAGGAAAAGATGTTGAATCTTCTCAAATGCCTTCTCTGCATCAATTGAGATGATCATGTGATTTTTCTGCTTTGATTTGTTGATATGATGTATTACATTAATTGATTTTCTTATGTTGAACCATCCTTGCATACCTGGGATGAATCCTACTTGGTCATGATGTATAATTCTTTTAATGTGTTGTTGGATACAATTTGCTAGAATTTTATTGAGGATTTTTGCATCTATATTCATTAGTTAGATTGGCCTGTAGTTTTCTTTTTTTTGTAATATCTTTGCCTGGTTTTGGTATGAGGGTGATGTTGGCTTCATAGAATGAATTAGGTAGTTTTCCCTCCACTTCAGGTTTTTTGAAGAGTTTGAGGAGAGTTGGTACTAATTCTTTTTGGAATGTTTGATAGAATTCACATGTGAAGCCGCCTGGTCCTGGACTTTTCTTTTTAGGAAGCTTTTGAATGACTGATTCAATTTCTTTACTTGTGATTGGTTTTTTGAGGTCATCTATGTCTTCTTGAGTCAAAGTTGGTTGTTCATGTCTTTCCAGGAACCCGTCCATTTCCTCTAAATTGTTGTATTTATTAGCGTAAAGTTGTTCATAGTATCCTGTTATTACCTCCTTTATTTCTGTGAGGTCAGTAGTTATGTCTCCTCTTCCATTTCTGATCTTATTTATTTGCATCCTCTCTCTTCTTCTTTTTGTCAGTCTTGCTAAGGGCCCATCAATCTTATTGATTTTCTCATAGAACCAACTTCTGGCCTTATTGATTTTCTCTATTGTTTTCATGTTTTCAATTTCATTTATTTCTGCTCTAATCTTTGTTATTTCTTTCCTTTTGCTTGCTTTGTGATTAGTTTGCTGTTCTTTCTCCAGTTCTTCCAAGTGGACAGTTAATTCCTGCATTTTTGCCTTTTCTTCTTTTCTGATATAGGCATTTAGGGCAATAAATTTCCCTCTTAGCACTGACTTTGCTGCGTCCCATAAGTTTGATATGTTGTGTTTTCATTTTCATTCGCCTTGAGGTATTTGCTAATTTCTCTAGCAATTTCTTCTTTGACCCACTCATTGTTTAGGAGTGTGTTGTTGAGCCTCCACGTATTTGTGGATTTTCTGGCACTCTGCCTATTATTGATTTCCAACTTCATTCCTTTATGATCCGAGAAAGTGTTGTGTATGATTTCAATCTTTTTAAATTTGTTAAGACTTGCTTTAACCCAGCATATGGTCTATCTTTGAGAATGATCCATGAGCACTTGAGAAAAAGATGTATCCTGCTGCTGTGGGATGTAATGTCCTATAAATGTCTGTTACGTCTAGCTCATTTATAGTAATATTCAGATTCTCTATTTCTTTATTGATCCTCTGTCTAGATGTTCTGTCCATTGATGAGAGTGGGGAATTGAAGTCTCCAACTATTATGGTATATGAGTCTATTTCCCTTTTCAGTGTATACAGTGTATTCCTCACGTATTTTGGGGCATTCTGGTTCGGTGCATAAATATTTATGATTGTTATGTCTTCTTGTTTAATTGTTTCTTTTATTAGTATATAGTGTCCTTCTTTGTCTCTTTTAACTGTTTTACATTTGAAGTCTAATTTGTTGGATATTAGTGTAGCCACTCCTGCTCTTTTCTGATTGTTATTTGCATGAAATATCTTTTCCCAACCTTTCACTTTCAACCTATGTTTATCTTTGGGTCTAAGATGTGTTTCCTGTAGACAGCATATAGAAGGATCCTGTTTTTTAATCCATTCTGCCAATCTATGTCTTTTGATTGGGGAATTCAGTCCATTGACATTTAGTGTTATTACTGTTTGGATAATATTTTCCTCTAACATGCTGCCTTTTGTATTATATATATCATATCTGATTTTCCTTCTTTTTACACTCTTCTCCATACCTCTCTCTTCTGTCTTTTTGTATCTGGCTCTAGTGCTCCCTTTATTATTTCTTGCAGAGCTGGTCTCTTGGTCACAAATTCTCTCAGTGACTTTTTGTCTGAAAATATTTTAATTTCTCCCTCATTTTAGAAGGACAATTTTGCTGGATATAGGAGTCTTGGTTGGCAGTTTTTCTCTTTTAGTAATTTAAATATATCATCCCACTGTCTTCTAGCTTCCATGGTTTCTGCTGAGAAATCTACACGTAGTCTTATTGTCTTTCCCTTGTATGTGATGGATTGTTTTTCTCTTGCTGCTTTCAAGATCCTCTCTTTCTCTTTGACCTCTGACATTCTAACTAGTAAGTGTCTTGGAGAATGCCAATTTGGGTCTAATCTCTTTGGGATGCGCTGCACTTCTTGGATCTGTAATTTTAGGTCTTTCATAAGAGTTGGGAAATTTTCAGTGATAATTTCTTCCATTAGTTTTTCTCCTCCTTTTCCCTTCTCTTCTCCTTCTGGGACACCCACAACACGTATATTTGTGCGGTTCATATTGTCCTTGAGTTCCCTGATACCCTGTTCAAATTTTTCCATTCTTTTCCCGATGGTTTCTGTTTGTTTTTGGAATTCAGATGTTCCATCCTCCAAATCACTAATTCTATCTTCTGTCTCTTTAAATCTGTCATTGTAGGTATCCATTGCTTTTTCCATCTTTTCTACATTATCCTTCACTTCCATAAGTTCTGTGATTTGTTTTTTCAGTTTTTCTATTTCTTCTTTATGTTCAGCCCATGTCCTCTTCATGTCCTCCCTCAATTTACCGGTTTCTTTTTTGAAGAGGTTTTCCATTTCTGTTCGTATATTCAGCATTAGTTGTCTCAGCTCTTGTATCTCATTTGAAGTATTGGTTTGTTCCTTTGACTGGGCCATATTCTCAATCTTCTGAGCGTGGACCGTTATCTTCTGTTGCTGGCGTCTGGGCATTTAGTCAGATTTCCCTGGGTGTCGGACCCAACAAGGTTGTAAGATTTTTCTGTGAAATCTCTGGGTTCTGTTTTTCTTATCCTGCCCAGTAGGTGGTGCTCGTGGCACACGTTTGTCTCAGGTGTTTGGAATGGATCCCCCCGGTCACCAATCTACGTGGCCTGCGGATTTCCAATCCAATTCTCTCCGTTGGTTCAGGGGCCGCACATGGTGGGGGCATCAGCCGCCGCGACTTGAGGGGACCCTGTGGCTGGTCGCCGGCCGCAGCGGGCCCGGGGAATTTGCCACTGGACCAGGAAGTCGCCTGCGGTGGAGTGGCGTCGGTCACCGTCCACCGCGGCCTGGGGAATTCCCCACCGGACCAGGAAGCCGCCCACGGAGGGGGGGCACCGCGGCTTGGATAGCCCTCTGATCCGAGACTTGTAGCCACGGACTCGAAGCCGAGACTTGAAGCTGCCCGCAAAAGAGGGGCACTGGCCGCCTTGTCTTGGGAAACTTGCCTCTCCGAGACCCTCAGCCGGCCCGGGAAGGAGGGAGGGAGTAGCTCCGGCCACCACAGCTGCCACTGCTCGGGAAATCGCGCGCTGCTCGGGGATCTCACCACAGCCGAGTCTCGCAGTCAGACTAGCCAGTCCAGACTGGGGTACGCTGTGTGTCCATTCCTTGCCGTATCCCCAGGAGCTGTTCTGCACTGTTTCAGTTCACCTAGTAGTTGCTTTGGAGGAGGAGGAACTAAGACGCACGTACCTTACTAAGCCACCATCTTGGCCCCCCTGGGTTTGTTTTTAAGATTCACAACCAGCGATGCACAATTTCATTAGCCTTTCTGCCACCCTGCATGACCATGCGCTGTTTCGGCCGACAACCACGGTGGACGCACCGCGCGCAGCACTGGGCCGGGTGCTGGCGGCGCCGCGGAGGTGGCGGAGGAGCGGAAGCGCCGTCGGGCCGCCAGTCCCTCCCTCGTCGGTGGACTGGCACGCCTGTAAAAACCACGGAGGGCGCGGTGGCCTGCGCTGGGCTGCGGAGCTCTGGGGAGGATTCCGAGGCTTTGGCTGGTGGGTGGGTTCCCCGGGTGGACGGGGGGGGCAGGTGGTAAGGGACGCACTGCGGGCGAGGGGAGAAATGATGCAGGGCTGCGAGGCACCTCGGCCCACTGGCTCTTCTCACGTATATATTTTTAACCAACATTCAGATTTTTCCTATTACCTATTATTATGAACACTTGAATATTTAATAAATAATAAATAAATCAGATATTCTCACATTGTTTTGCTACGGTAGGGAAGTGGTAATAATAACCAGAAACATATACCTAAGCACTAAATAGACACATACATGAGACTAACTTATAAAATACCCTGCAAATTAAATTGATATTACTAATAAAAATTAAAATTGTAGGTAATATTTTTTCTCTTCAGTATACATCTAATTTATTTGTCAAACAAATACTTTAAATTTGACAATATATTAAATTCCACATTGCTTCTTTCAGAGTTGATCTTATTTTATTTAAACATGTATAACATTAAATTTACCATATACAAATGCATTTCTGCATTATAGAAGTAAAATAATGGAAATCAAGACAACATAAAATGTTTTCAAATGAAAATTGTTTTAAAAACTGATGAGAGCAACTATTTCATTCTCTTAGTTATATTGCTCATTAAATGTAATAAAAATATTTAGGAATATTTCAGCTTTTAGCAGTATTCTTAGGTAATAAACCTGGTCCTACTTTGTAGATCACTTAGTTCATTTCCTACATTTATAGCTAAAGGCTCTATACTGCAGAAAGGAAATTTATCTCCCACAGAACATGGATTTGGTAAAAATATCACCTTACTGCATTTAAATAATATCATGATTCATAAAGCATGCACCTAAACATCTGTAAAATTTCCCCTAAACATCATATGCTAGAAATTATTATAAGGCATTATTTGAAAAGAAGTTTAAATATAAAGAAATATTTATTAAATTAAAGGGTGGAATTATCAAAATTTATAGAAATATATTAAATTAATAATTTATAAGTAGCCTCTTCAGAAACAATCCATGAGCACTGGAGTATTAAATGTTCTATTTAGAAGTTGTCAAGAATTAATGAGGGTGAACCATTGATGCCATTTTATAAAACTTGATTGAGAGCTCTGCTTTTTGTTTCAGAAAGATGCACTATTGATTTACATGTTACTTGAATAAAGATTAAAACATACTATGTAACAAACCCTAAGGAAGTGATAATATTTCCTTCATTCAAATATTTGCTTCAATATGCGAAAGCAATTTCATAATCAAAGAATTTTCAGAGAAGTCCTGTTGATAAATCTCCTGTTGATTCTATTTCTTTAGAGAACCCTGACTAACACAGCTTGATACCAGAGTAGTGCTTGAGAAATATAATCTTAAAATAGGTTTTTACAATTGGTTTTCTACTGTGACTAGATTTAGAAGTATAAATACCTGTTTCCAGTAATCAAGATGGTATTGACAGTCCTTGGGGTGAGTTGGCAAGAGCGATACTCAAAATATCACCATCAGATTCTACTAATTGGACACTTACATGAAGCAAAGTTATGAATGAGAATGTTTTTGACAACTTTATGGAGTTGTGGAATTAAGAGATATAATAATTTGTTATAATAATTTATTGATTATTATAATAAATTATAATAATTTGGGCTGGTTGTTGTTAGATACACTAGACAAAGTGATGAGGGAAAGGGATGAGCTGAAGGCTTCCAATTTGCAACTTCAGTGCCACATGAATGATTTAAAAGTTTTCATATTTACCCTGAAAGAAAATATCATTCCCTGTGGTTGCAGACCAGATTTCTGAAAACCAGACACAAAGTCTCATTGTGTGAGTAGCAGATTTACAATGTAAACTAAAATCTCAACACTATAGGGACTTTGCTGTTAATGTAAAGGCTTTGATTGGAAAATAATGGGATCTTGAAACGTGATGGAAATATGTAGCTTGATAATGATAGTGATGGGGAGATGAAATCCCTGGAATTTGTTGAGGCTTTGCTAGATAGGCCTGTAATAAACTTCCCTGAGGAAAAAGTTTCCCCACCTCAAGCCTGCCTTGAGAAACAGCCTCTGCCTTCCAATATTAAAGTGGATTTATCATGGAAGACATGCTCACACACACCAAGAATGCCCAGAAGATGCATCTTTTGTCAGAATCTTGAGAAGGAAATTTGTGATACTAGTTCTATTGTCCCTGAAGAGTTCTGTAGTCACCTTTCTCTGTAGGTCAGATATTACTGTGAAAACTGCTGTCACTGACCTGGAATCCCATACACAATGGGGATGATCAGATTATGACTTTGCAGAAGCCACGTGAGGACACCCTTAGACAAAGTGGGTGTGGCCACTAGAATGGACAGCAGACTCAAAGCAACAGTCAGCATAATCTGACTCACAGAAACTTGTGGCATTGACTAGTAGATCACGGGGTACCTAGAAGTAAAGTAGATAGGCAATCTACTAAATTCCTGTTTCAGCTATATAAGCAGAAGAAATCTGGGTCAAGTGAAAAGAAGTCTAATCTGAATTATGAGAAGAGGAAGTCATGTCCCCTTAATCAATTCCCAGACTTGAGACTGTTTATGGTTCCAGAGTCCCTCAAATATGGGAAGGGCTGGGTAACTTTGGGGCAGAGCCCTTTTACACTACCCAAAGTTTATGTTGTTAACCTTCCTCCTTGCCTACAGCAGAGAGACCTAATGCCTTTTACCAGGGTGACTGTGCACTGCGGAAAAGGCAATGATCAGATATTTGGGGGATTCTTGGACATTGATTCAGAAGTAACACTAATTCAAAGTGTCATTCTGGTTCACCAGTTAGTGTAAGGGTTTATGGAGGTCAGGTGATCAATGGAGGTTTACCTCAGGTCTATCTCATAGTGTGACCAGTAGGTCCTGGACCCACTCTGTGATCATTTCCCCAGTTGCAAAATGCATAATTGGATTGACATACTCAGCAAGTAGCAACATCTCCATATTTGTACTCTGACTCATGGAATGAGGGTTATTATGGTAGGAAAGGCCAGGTGGAAGACACTGGAACTGCCCCTTATCTAGAAAAAGAGTGAATCAGAAACAATACCATATTCCTCAAGGGATTACAGAGATTTGTGCCACTCTTAAGGATTCGAAAGATGCAGGGTGGTGATTCCCATCACATTCTTATTTAAGTCCCCTATTTGGTGTGGACAGAAAACAGATGGGACTTAGAGGACTAGAGTGGATTATTGTAAACATAAATAGGTTGTGACTCTGCAGCTGCTGTTCTGGATGTGGTATCATTGCTTGAGCAAATCAACACATCACCTGATACCTGGTAATGAGCTATTGATCTGTCAAATCCTTTTCTCTCAATAGCTGTCAGTAAGGTCCACCAGAAACATTTTGCATTCAGCTGGCAAGGCCAGCAGCATACATTCATGTCCTGCCTCAGGAGTATATCAATCCTCCAACCCTATGTCACAATCTTTTCTACAGGGACCTTGATCATTTCTCCCTCCTATAAGACATTACACTAGTCTATTACATTGATGCTATCATGCTGATTGAACCTAGTGAGCAAGAAGTAGCAACTACTCTAAACTTATTCGTAAGGCATTTGCATGTCAGGAGATATGAGATTAATCCAACAAAATAAGGGGTTCTTCACCTCAATGAAATTTTGAGGTGTACAGTGGTATGGGGTATGTTGAGATATTCCTGATGAGGTGGATAAGTTGCTGCATCTGGCCTCTCCTATGATCAAAAAAGAGGTATGTCTAGTTGACCTCTTTGGATTTGGGAGGCAACATATTGTTCATTTGGGTGTACTATTCCAACTCACTTACCAAGTAACCAGAAAAGCTGCTAGTTTTGAGTGGGGACCAGAACAAGAGGAGGCTCTGTGACATGTCTAGGTTGCTGTGCAAGGTGCTCTGCCGCTTGGGCCATATGATCCAGCAGATCCAAAAGTGCTAGAAGTAAGCGGCAAATAAGATGCCGCCTATAGCCTTTGGCAGACCTGTATAGGAGAATCACAGTACAGACACTTGGGATTCTGGAGAAAAGTCTTGCCATCTGCTGCAGATAACTACTCTCCTTTTGAGAAACAGCATTTAGCTTACTATTGGGCCTTAGGAGAAACTGAACACTTAACCATGGGCCACCAAATTACCATGAGACCTAAATTGCCTATCATGAGTTAGGTGTTGTCTGACCCACCAAGCCATAAAGTTGGATGAGCACAGCAGCACTCCATCTTAAAATGGAAATGGCATATTATTTACAGGCCCAGAAGACACAATTAAGTTACGTGAGATAATGGCTCAAATGCCCATGGCCTTCACTTCTGCCATATTACCTTCTCTTTCCCAGCCCAGATCTCTGGTTTCATGGGGAGTTCATTACAGTAGTTGACTGAGGAAGAAAAAACTCAGGCCTGGTTTATAGATGTTTCTCCTCTCTATATAGGTACAACACAGATATGGACAGCCGCAGAACTACAACCCAATTCTGGGATGTCCTTTAAGGACAGTGGTGAAGGGACATCCTACCAGTGGGCGGGTCTTTGAGCAGTACACCTGCTCGTTCATTTTCCTTGGAGAATTGGACAGAGGTGCCTTTGTATACTGACTCAGGAGCTGTTGCTAATGGTTTGGCTGTATGGTCAAAAACTTGGAAGGAGCACGATTGGAAATTTGGTATAAAGAGGTCTGTGGAAAAGGTATGTGGATGGACCTTTCTGAGTGTGCAAAGAATATAAGATGTTTGCATCCCATTTGAATGGTCATAAGAGGGTGGTTTCAGCAGAGGAAGGCTTTAATAATCATGTGGATAAGATGATTTATCCTGTAATTACAATTTATCCTCTTTCCTCATCCACTCCTGCCATTGTGCAATGGGCTCTTGAACAAAGTGGGCAAGGTGGAAGGTATGGAGTTATGCATGGACTCAGCCACATAGACTTCCACTCACTGAAGGTGACTTTGCTACAGCCACTGCTTAATGCCCAATCTACCAACAGTGGAGATTCCTTTCCTTGAGGTGATCAGCCTGCTACCTGCTAGCAGGTTGATTATATTGGTTGCCAGTGATTTGTTCTAACTGGAATAGACACATGCTCCACATATGAGTTTGCATTCCCTCCACACAATACTTGCACAGAAACTACCATCAATGGATTTATGGAATGCCTTATCTACCATCATGGTATTCAATATAGCATTTTTTCTGCTCAAGGATCCTACTGCATTGCAAATGAAGTTTGGGAATAGGTACATGCTCATGGAATTCTCTGGTCTTTTCATGTTCCCCATCACCTAGAGGAAATCACAGGAATCACTACCATGCCCTGTGATTAAAGTCAATGGAAAACTGAAACAACCCAATGTAGGCAAGAATGGCCTAGGAACTTCAGGAATGAAGGTTTGAGTCACATACCTGGCAAAGAACCATGTATAGCTGAGGTGCTTGCTGAGGGTATAGAGAACATCAAATGGGCTGTAGAAAAAAGGTAGTGATAAATATTAACTATGACCACCTGACCAATTACAGAATTGAGGATTGTATGAATATGTCCTCCCTGTTTTGTTATGAGTATGTTTAAATTTCTACATAAGCAAATATCTTGTCTTCCTCTTATCATATGACATAAGTCGTATTATTTATGTGATAATATTTAAGTCAAAGGATATATTAAGTTTAAAAGTGAGTGTTACTTAAGGACTTGCACCTTATTCTGGAGAAATGTGGTGTGTTTCCAGTTGTCTGCTGGACAGTTGAGTATTGTTAGGTGAAACAAATGTCTGTTATTGTGTTCTATTTGGAAATTAAGCGTGTTTCAAGGTGATGTGTATAGCTGCTAATTTGACAAGAGCAGACTGTGATAGTTAAGCTCTGGTGTCAACTTGGCCAAGTGATTATTCTCAGTTGTCTTGTTAGGCAAGCACTGGCTTTACCAATCCTGCAAAGATATTTTGTGGCTAGTCGCTAAACTGGAAGGCTGGTATATTAAATCATCAGTCAGTTTATTGCATGATTACATCTACAATCAACTAAAGCATGTCTTTCACAATGAGATAAATCAATCAGTTGAAGACATTAAGGAAGAAGCAATACTCTCTCACTTTTTCAGTCAGTAAGCCTCTCTTATGGAGTTCATCCAGAACCCTTCATTGGAGACACCCATTTCACAGCCTGCCCTACAGACTTTGGACTCTCCCATTCTTAAAGCTGCATGAGAAAACTTTATAAATATCATATGTATGGATATTTCCCATTGATTCTGTTTCTCTAGAGGACCCTGACTAACACAGCATGTTAAAAAAATTTTACTCATGGTTATTTTTATGATATAAGTCCTAATACATGGTAATAAATCAAGACTACTATAGAGTCACCACAGGAAACAGAACCATAATATCTATAAGTTTAGAAATGGAGGCATAGGATTATAAGAATGTCCTTACCTTTTTGGAATTACAATCATTTCAACAATTGGGGAAAACAAATATAAAATGGTTATTTTAAATGAAAGCTAAGAACATACATAAGTTGTATTGCATAAAACCTGATTCACAAGAAATTGTACAATTTTGAAATATATAAATTAAATATTGTTGGTAGAGTGCAGTAGACGTGTTTCTCAGGAGGCTTAAATTAGAGATACAATCCACTGACTCTCCCATATATGAAATGGAATATTATGGTAAAAAACACAGTATGAGAAATAATGAACAAAAACATCTTTGAAAATTATAAGGGAACTCACAGAAAATTGGTTCATCTAATTCAAGGAAAAATATAACTGCATTATCTTAATACAACAGGTGTTATATTAAGTTCACATACTATAGACATTTTAGTAGAATATCATAATACAAACCAGAAAATTTCATTGAATTTGTATTTGCTAATCACTTTCTTGCAAACTAAATGCAGATGGCATTTGAAAATATATATACACCATTTTGCTAAAGATTTTACATGCCAGGTTTGATTCCAGTGCCTACCCATGCAGGAATAAAAAAAAAAAAAAGGAGAGAGATTTTACAGTTAACCTAGTTGGTACGGTTGCCAGAAAGCCAATTTTCATTATAACTTTACATGGAGTTACCCTATAGAACTCTCAAGAATGAAATTTCCAAAGGTATTAAGGCTGTTTAGATTGTAACACCATAATTGATTACCTTAAACAAATGATCTACAGACTTCTCTATTTGGAGTTATTCAGCTTTAAATATGGTTCATAAATCCTACATGAATTAGAATTTGAGAGCTTCTCATAAATTTCAATATTTTAATCCAATTCTGTCATGAAATCAATGTTTTTTAATATCACTCTGATGACTCCAGGAAGTAATTAATCTAATAACATTCTTTCCTATTTTTTCTTTTTTCTAATTACCATTTTTAATAATCTATTTTAAAAATTTCCTTCATGTTTATAGGAAGAAAAAATGAATTCAAGAACACAGAGCAAAAATTTACGACTCCTATTTAATCTCTTAATTCCTTTACCTTCTATCAAGGTTAAATATTTGTAAAATATTTTTTCAAAAATGTTCTAACATCTATACAGGTACTCATATTGTTTCTTCTTAACATAAAGACAAATCATAGTAGATATATTGTTCTGTTTTCCTCCAAATGTTATGTTTGAGAAATCTATCATGCCATTTCACAAAGATCTACCTCATTCCTCATTCTAAGTAAGCATCATTTTCCTTTATGTTTTCAGTAGAAACAACCAATGTTGCAAATACACATGCTTATATTCCTGAACTCTAGATTCCCAGAAACAAAATGCTAGGTCAAGTAGTTTGCTTATTTGACATTTTAATAGAATTTGTTGAATTGATTTCCCCAAATGTCACGTAACAACAATAGTGTTTCCAACAATAGTGTTTGAAAGTACCCATTTCTCGGTTTCCAAATCTTTTATTTTTATTTAGTTTATCAATGGGTTAAACAAAATGGGACAACTGAAACTCAAACATACTTTCAGATATTTCTACAACAAGACATTATTTTTATTTATATTACACTGCGTTGTTGTATAGTTTGTTTTTTTATTGGTCTGTAATAGCTTTTTGTACATGTTTTGACAAATATTTTGTGACATAATGTAATGGTCAGATTACAATAAAAACAATCCCTAAATCTTGTATTGATCATAGATCTGCATCTTGACTAGGTTTTGGCTAATCTTACCCGTTCAAGACCAGACTAGATTTTAGGTGAAAGATCAGGTTTAGGTATCCTCAGTTACCTCATTCTAGAAATCAACACATTTAAAGTCTCTAGTTGGAAAGTGCACAATTTATCTCTTTAAATGTCATTGATCAAAGCAAGATATCATGCCAAATTCATGACAATACTGAGCCAGAGTCAGGAAAGAGAAGAAAGGAAAGAAAATCTCTGAAAAGTGATCCTATCTACCACTAAAATTGGGAGAAAATGTTTTTTCCTAATTAATTGTTTTGTTTTGTCACTTGAGTTCTGTGAATTCTGCATGATTGTTGTTTAAATGTACTTTTCTAATGAAAATACACACATCCTAAAACATCTTTTTTTTTCCTTTATAGGTATGGGGTTTCATGCCTTACTTGTGTCTATGGTAATAATGGGTGAATAGAGTCTTAAACTCTTTTAATCATTTTAGAATATTGCCTTGTACTTTCAGATCCTTGTTCCATTTTGGGACTTATTTATGTATTCTTTGTAAGCAGAAACATTTTTTCCATGTGGATTCTAACTTATCTTTCTATCTGCAACCACCTAATGTTTATTAGCTTATTTCTTAATGAATTTGAAATATCATCTTCATATACTAAATTGCCGCTATGCAAACAGGTTCCTTTCTCACCTTTTGATTTTGTTCTCTTAATCCACTTCTGTATTTTTGAACCCAAACCACAATGTTCTCTTTTCTATAACTTCAAAATATGTTTGACATATAGTAAATAAAGTCCTAGATTACCATTTGTGCTGATTTGAATATGTTATATACCCCAGAAAAGACCATGTTTTTTTTAGTCCATTCTTTTGGGGACAGACCTATTCTGGTGGCAACTTTTGGCTAGGCTATTTCAATTGAGATGTGACCTAGGCCATTCAAGGTAGGACTTAATCCTTTACTGAAGTCCTTTGTTAAGAGGATAAAAGATACAAAAAGCCCAGAGATCTTAGAGAAGAAATTCCTGGGAGAAACAATCAAGGGCCCACAGGGGCTGGGAGAGAATGCCATTGAAACCAGAAGCCAGGAGAGAAGTACCAACAAACATCACTATGTGCCTTCTCATGTGACAGAGGAACCCCAGATGCCAGCAGCCCTTCCTCAGAGAAGATATCTTCCTCTTGATGCTTTAATTTACAAATTTTCATGGACTTAGAACTGTAAATTTATAAACTAATAAGTCCCCACTGAAAAAGCCAACCCATTTCTGGGATATTGTATTCAACAGCTTTAGCAATCTGAAACACTGTTTTGACAATTTTTTCTTAGCCATTTCTGCGTATTTTCTCATGTAGGTGACCTCTAAAGAATAAACTTCCTTATTTAATTCAAGAATATAATTTGTATTTTGAAAGTAACTCATTAAAATATTATACTTTATTGAACTATATGAAATTACCGATATTTCCCCTTTTTAGATTCACAAATACAAAACAAGATAGTTCCATGTGATTCAATCAAATATATAAAATTTATTTGCAAGAAATTAAATCTATACAATATTCATTCTTCCCATCCAGGAACATGCTATAGTTTTATTTGATTTCTTTTTTATTTAGCTTGAATTTTGCCTAGACCTTCTGCTATTTCTTCTTAGGTATTTTAATGAGGTCTCTGAAGTTTAATTTGTTATTGAGACTGGAATTTTTCCATTATATTTTTATTAGCTTATTGCTAATTTATAGGAAAGCTATGGCTTTTTACAAGCTGACATTGAAAGAAAGTTAAAAATAGCAGTTAATTTCAAGTATCTGAAGTTAGAAACTTTGGCTCAAATACCAATTCTACCACTTCTTTACTGAGTTTTAGACAAGGAGTTAGCTCAGTTTCCTTTGTTTCCCTCTCTATAAAACAGTAACTGTGACCTCTTCTGCCGTGAGTATGTTTATAAAGAGTTAGTGAGTTAGTACATGCAGAGTACTTAGGATTCATGTACTCCAGAAGTGCTAGCTGCTAGCTTGCATTTCTCTACCACACTCTAGTCTTGTATTAAGCTTAATAGATTAAGGTTTTTTATTTTCTTCTATCTTTAGAAATTTAAAGTCCATATTACACTAAAATTTATATAGCAGGAGATAAAGAATAAAGAAATAATAGTAAAAAGCAATGGTCTGAGTTTAGAGACCTGGGATTTAATCTCATTTCTCCCATTAACTGCCTGAATTTGAACAGTCTCCTCTCAACATGCAGCACTATGATTGCCTGACAGTATTTATAAATGTTAGGACCATATATGCTAGTTAACTGGCACTCTATGATCTCTGATGCTATTGTGGGCAGACATAAGCCTATACAAAGAAGACTGTTGTAGCATTAGTAACAGACATTGGCAACTTGGCAAACATTTAAATGAAATCAAATTTTGCTGTGATATCTGTGATTCTTCTTAAGTGATATTTGGAAGAGTTCTTGAGTGAAATTCACCTAACTGGACAACTCCCATCTACCAGTGTGCAATATAACTGATAAAAATTGGTATGAATCACAAGTAGTCAGTGACTTTAGAGTCAGAAGACCTAGGTTTCAGTGCCATTTCTACTACTAAGTAGATATTCACTGAAGTTCAATATTTTTTCCACCTTTTAATGATGGTATAATTTTCTTACAGTGCAATGCAACATAGATTTTTAAGCATATTGGCGGAATAGTTCTGCTTAAAGTATGCACCCATGTAACTACTACACTATAAGTTATTTCCATCATCCAAGAAAATTTTCTCATGCCAGTCACTATCCCAGCAACCATTCTCTGATTTCTATTACGCAGATTACTTTTCTTCATTTTTCATTATGTAAATGAAATAATTTAGCATTTTCTCATTTGTGTCTGACTGGTTAATTTGTGTTGGACTGATTAAAATCTGTGACATTCATCCAAGTTGTTATGAGTATCATAACTTTGTTTCTTTTAAATTGTGCACTAGTATTTCATTGTATAAGTATACCATAATTTGCTTATCCAGTACGGTTTTTATTTTCTTAAAGAAGGTAAACTTTAGATGATTCCTAATTATTTTCTGATTTTAAGTCTATTATTTTAAAAGCATTTAACTATTATGTTATTCAAACAAAATCCTTTTCCAATTATGCAAGTTAAAATTTCACTTGTGTTTCTAGCACACAGATTACACTATAGTTCACTCATGAAGTTATAGTCATCTAATCATTTCTATTGATAATAAAAATCTTAAGAAGTATAAACATCTCTGAACTCTTAGCTTAGTTTGTGGTACATACTTGTAGACCCAGGCCAAGAGTCTTTCTCTGTATCCATAGTCTTTCAGTGCATTACAATTATATAACAAAGACAGTAATTCATGAAATTTCTAGACATTAGTGATCTCTTGATAGATTCTAGTATTATTATATTTGATGATTTGATATCTAAACCTGCATACAAGGGTAAACATTGACACAATTTTGAAGAGGCAAACTCCTTCACGTTATCTTTCCCAATGTTTTCTCTGTTCATCCCTCTTAACCTCTTTTCAGACTGCTCACTGCTAAATATGTGTATGCATATATATGTATGTATGGGCAGAAGTTTGTTATTGGTAGAGAGGTGGGAAGCAAGTCTGCAAATGGGGACTTCACTTCCATTATGTTTCCTTGGTTCAGTCATACCTTCGCTGGTAAATTGTTGAGTAAAAGTCAACCAGCCTCTGAAAGTCCCCTTAGGGTGATAGTTCCCTAGAACCTTTATCTAACGGTAAAGACTCAGAGCCAAAAATGTCATGAAAAAATCCATCCTAACACAAAAGGGAATACTGAGTTTGCAGAAATAGTAGATTGCAATGGAAGAAAAATGTATTCCATTTTTTAAATAATGTAATGCCTTTTAAAATAGAAAAGTTTTAAAAAATGGAAAAGTTTAAAAGTAATTAGTTAGCAGGACTAACTATTGGTAAAGTAAAGGGAGGTAAATAGGCAAGGTAAATTGAGACAAATGGGAGAAATTCAAAGAACAAGCCAGATGACTTGTGGGTAGGGCAAGTTTGAAATAGTCACCTCACATCTCTACCTGAGCTCTAGAAAAGCTCCAAATTATTTATCACCATTTTTGCAATATTTTAAAAAAATATTTCATTATTTTTAAGTATATAACTCACATTTTTTTGTGTTTTTTTCAAAGAGAGAAAGAGTATATTACTACATATGTAGTAGTAGGGCAGACAGTCTAACAGCCCAAAATCTGTTTTCAAAAGTTTAGGGGATTCAGGGTTTTTCAAGATTTTAGCATGGGGAGATGAGGTCATCAATGTTTTTTCTTATATTCATAGATATGTCCAATGATCACCACAGTCAATTTTAAAACATTTTCTGCATTTCAAAAAGAAATCCCATATCCTTTATCTATCATGTCCCTCTACCTCCCTAAGCAATCATCAATCAGCCCTAGGCAAACACTAATCTAGTTTATGTCTCTAAGGATTTGTATATTATGTACATTTCACATAAATGTAATCATAAAAGATATGGTCTTCTTTTACTTAGCATGATTTTGTCAAGGCTCATCTATGTTGTTTTCAAGGCTCATCTATGCTATATCTGTAATCCATTGTATGATGTAGTGAGGTTTGGTTTATCCAATCATTTGTGTTGTTCCCACTTTTTATTAGTTTGTTAAGTTGCCAGAATACAATATACCAGAAATGGAATGGCTTTAAAAAAGGTAATTTAGTCAGTTACGAGTTTACAGTTTCCAGGACATAATATGTCCTAATTTAGCCATCCAAAGAAAGATGTCTTGGCTCAAGGACGGATGATCTGGGAAGGCACATGGATGGCATCTGCTGGTCCTTGTTTCTAGTTCTGTTGCTTCTAGCTTCTGATATCAGGTGTTTCCTTTCTAGGCATCTGTGGGCCTTCATTTAATTGCTCCAGAGCAACAAAAATCTGGGTTTCATCTCTTAGCATTTGCTGGGGCCAAAGATTCCTCTTTTTAGGTTCTGGCTATTTCTATGAGGCCTTGCTTAGCATCCGGGTTCTTTTTGTCTTCATCTCCAAATGCCTACATTGGCTCTCTGTCTGCTTTGAACTTTTGCCAAATGTTTCCTCTTTTAAAAGATTACAGTAAACTAATCAATAACCACCTTGAATGGATGGAGTCACTTCTCTTTTAATTAGAAGGTCACACCCCCAATTGGATGTGCCACAATGCTGTGGAGATAATCTAATCCAAAGTTTCCACCCTACAATGTAGAATCAGGATTAAAAATAAAGACTGCTCCCACAAGATTGGATCAGAATTAAGGCATGACTTTTCTGGGGTATGTAATAGATTTAACACATCTCATATTTATTATGACTAATTCTGCTATAAACATTCATGCACAAGTTTTTGCATGTAATATATTCCATTTGTTAGGTATGTACTCAGAAGTGTAATTACTGTATTGTCCAGTATCTCTGTATTTAATCAAACTGCCAGATTGTTTCCCAAAGTCTTTCACCACTTTACAATCCCGCCAGCAGTGTATGAGGGTTTTACTTTCCCTACATCTTCAATAACACTTGGTATTATCTGAAATTTAGTTCTTACTCATCCTAGCATGCATCAAGTGGTACCTCTTTGTAGTTTTGATTTGCATTTCCTTGATGATGAATGATGTTGAACATGTTTTCAAGTGCTTTATAGTCATTGGGATATCTTCTTTTGACAGATATCCATATCATTCACCCATTTAAAATTGGGATATACGTCTTTTTATCTTTGTGCTGTGCTGTTTATATATTATAGATACAGTTCCCTTATCAGATGCATGACTTGGAAAAAGTTTCTCTCCCATTCTTTGGATCATTTTTCCATTTTATTAATAGAGTTCTTCTAAGAACAAAAGTTTTAAAACAGCACTCTATCTCCTTGGTGATCATCTTTTTTTTTGTCTAAAAGTAGCTAGTTTTAGTAATATGAATGAGTAAATTAATAAATACTTATCTAACACTTTTATATTCTTTTGAGCAATGCTTCTGACTATGTCTATCCATTTAAAGGAAAAGTGACACCGAAAATTTGCTGTCTTAATATACTTCAGTGAATATGTGAGAGATAAATGCTCTAGAGAAGTGCCATAAAAACTTATCCTACAAGCCAAATGCCTACCTGCTGTAAGTTCTCTGTTAGGTAGCCTTGGAAACACAGGGTAAAAAAAAAAAAAAAAAAAAAACATTATTCTTACTTCAGCATGCTTATAGTCTATTAAGGGTGATCAGATTAACATAAGAATAGTGAATAAGAAAAGGTGATCAGATAAACAATGATACAATAGACAACTACAAGTGCTGGAGAAGATGTGGAGAAATAGGTACACTTATTCACTGTTGGTGGCAATGTGTGTTAGTGCAGCTGCTCTGGAAGGCAGTTTGGCAGGTCCTCAGGAAGCTGAGTATAAGATTTTCATATGATAGTAGCAATCCTACTAAGTATATACTCAGAAAAACTGAAAGCAGGGACATGGACAGACATTTGCAAACCAATGTTTATAGCATAATAATTCATGATGGCCATGAGATGGAAACAGCCCAAATGTCTATCAATAAATTGTAGAGAAATTGTGGTACATACATGATAGAATATTATGCAGCTGTAAGATGGAATAAAAACATGATGCATGCAACAAGATGGATGAACCTTAAGGACATTATGTTGATTGAAAAAGACAGAAACAAAAGGACAAATTAATGAATATTTTATATTAAATTTAATTAGTATAAAAACTAACTATATAGTTAGAGAACAACTGTAACTATATAACAGTGAAATTTAGAGTGGACAATGATGGTGGTTAAATGCACAAAAATAAGAACACTTTTATTTGAAGGAGAACATTTGAGGTCACCACTATAAGGGGCGAAAAATTGTATGTTCTATAGAAAAAATATAATCAATGCAAATTAGGGTCTATTGTTAGCAATAACATTGAAATATTCTTTCATTAATTGTAACAAAGTCAATATATTAAAGCTAAATGTCAATAAGAGGGGGATATAAAGGAAGGGTATGGGTTTCTTCTTGTTGTTCTTTCTCTTTTTTCCTTTGAAAAAGAAATAGAAATGTTTTCATATAGAATTTAGTAGTGGACGCATAACTATGTGATTATAAGGGGAGCCTTTGATTATACACTTAGAATGAATTGCAGGTGTGTGAATAAAACTGTTTAAATGACAAATAGGAAGATACAAATGACGAAGATATGGAGAGAGCGATATACCTATTCACTGTAGGTAGAGAAATAGAATAGCACAACCCCTCTGGAGAGTAGTGTGGTAATGCCACAGTAGGCTAAGGATAGGGTTGTCATATGATCTTGCAATCCTGTTATTAGGTATATACTTGGAAGAACTGACAGCAGGGACACAAATTGACATTTGCACACTGGAAATATTTACAATTAGCAATGGATGGAAGTGGCCTAAATGTACATTGACTGATGAATGAAAGGGCAAGCTCTGATGTATACATATGATGGAATACTGAGCTGCAGAAAAGAATGAATCTGTGAGACATGCAACTAAGAAAATGTACCTTGGAGACATTATGTTGAGTGAAATAAGCCAGAAACAAAAGGACAACTGTTGTATGGTCTCACTAATATGAACTGATATAGTGAGCAAATTGAGAATTGAATTCAAGAGCATAGGTTATCAGGGTATAGAAACTGGGCAGAAATTGGGCAATTGATGATTAAAAAGTACAGAATGTCAAATAAGGTTTATTGTAAAAGTTCCTAGATTGTAAGCTCATACAGCATTCACATCTATTCCTGAGTTTTAACTGTTATTTCTAAATTCTGAGAATTTTTTTTTCTTTTCTCTTTTGTATAACCTGGCTGTTCCCTGGAACTTTGGGTATCTATGTGACACTTGAGATTCAAGCCTAGGGCTTTACAACCCGAAAGTCAGCCTTACTCCATATAATAACTGTTAAAGAAGCTGAAACAGAAATGACTTAAATTAGAAATATGAATAAAATGAACCTGTTTAGGACTAAGATAGATCAGAATAAAAGGTAACAAATAATGTTGTCTGTATTTTAAAACCTCAGTTCTCCATAAGATCAAGGGAAGAGATGTTCATTTGGTCCAAAATTTGAATTTTGTTTAGTACACTATCTAATTTAACCTGTCTTGTCAGTTTATTTAGAAAGCATAATTATATGGAGCCGAAAATATGTAATGAGACCTTATTATTCTGCACAGGGTAATGTAACACCCCAATATATTCTAGATTCTTTTGGGCAGAAAATAAAAAGTATTCGGAGAGTCCCCTTGGGAGACTGGGAAAAATGTGAAACTATTAAACTTCCCAACCTGTGGAATTCAAAACATTCTCTCAAACATTAGAGACTCCCAATTTAATAAGCCAAGTCCTTGATCTTTAGCCTTGCCCTTATGAAAATTATTTCTGCAATAGTGAAGCTAAGACATTTATAATTATTCCTAAGAGTCACAGAAGAAGAACCCTTTTTTGTTGATCAGATGTGGCCTCTCTCTCTAAACCAGTTCTGCAAATAAACTCACTATCCCTTACTCCTATGTGGTACATGTCTCCCAGGGATGAGAATTACCCTAACATCATCAGCTAAAGGATGACCAAAAGGGGGAAAACAAATGAAAAAAAAATAAAGTTTCAGTTTCTAAGAGATTGCAAATATATTTGAACAGTCATTCTGGAGGTTAATCTTAAGAAAACTTCAGCCAGATATTGCAAACTGCCGTAGTATGTCAGATCCCAACCAACCTTATTTCTGGAAACCTTAAAGAATACCCTATGCTCTATCTATCTAAGACTCTAAAAATGTTTTTCTTAGTAAGTTTATTTTCTCAGAAATCTTGAGCCTCCAGATTGTTCCTAAACCAGATAAGCCCTGAAGCGCAGAAATAATTGTCTCTCTAAGAATACCAACCAGTTTCATTCCTCTGCCCCATAAGGTCAACACCTGCTTTGAGCATGAAGAACATAAAAAGGTCATTGCCCAGATATCCCTGACGATTGAGAGAATGATGAAATGAGAGGAGGTATAACTGAGAAATTAGAATTTAACAAGGGAAGATGACTACTGACTCATTATATAGCTATTTATTATTAGTTTCAAGTATACTAGAATAGCTAGAAGGAAATATCTGAAATTATTGAACTGTAATCTAGCAGCATTCATCTTTTTTTCTTTTCTTTGCATGGGCAGGCTCCAGGAATTGAACCCGGGTCTCCAGTATGGCAGGCAAGAATTCTGCCACTTAGCCACCATTGCACTGCCCTAGTAACATTGATCTTTGATAACAATCGTATAACTATATAGCTTTTATCATGTGATTGTAAAAACCTTGTGACTTACACTCCCTTTATTCTGTGTATTGGTAGACAAGTAATAAAGTAAAGACAAAATAGAATGTCTCAAATTCCCCAGTTCCTTATATGAGTCGTTAGTTTACCTAACAAATAGTTTTAGGGTGTGGGCCATGAAAGAATGATATTCCTCTCCAAGAAGAGTCAACCTTAATCCAGTGGATCAGTAGTTTAACTTCGCAGCCTAAATAATCCATCTCTATTTTTTCTAGAACTACCCAACAAGGCTGCCAAATGTGATCCATACATTGTCCACTAGAAACTGAATGGGAGCCATCAATTAATTTCACACAGGTCAGCAAGTAGCAATCAAAGGCTAATGACTCTCTGTCACCATCAAGCTAGGCTAGGTACAAAGGCCAATCTGGAGGTTAGAGGCTTTGCATCCTATTACCTATCTCAGGAGCTATCTGGTCCTCCTCTAGAAAGCAACTTGCTAGAAACAAAATTGAATATACTACCTGATTAGCTGTTTTCCTAATGGTACTTTCAAAAATGTCTAAAAGTTTCTGAAGTGGCAGATCTGATGGACTGGCATGTTTGTTCAGTATTCGACAACGAAGAGGGAGTATGGGCAAGAAAGCTTATAAAGAGACAACTCAAGTTATTTTATGACAACAGCTGAATCAGCATTTAAGAACTGATAAAACTTACTCTTGGTATAAAATCTTCATGCAACATATTAATGGCAAAATATAACTACACAAAAGCATTTCCAAGGAAAGTTTTTCACCCACAAAACAACCGCTAGTGATACTAGTGGTTAGAGAGATGGATAAATTTATACTTACTTTTCCAGCTATACCATTAGAAACTGGAATTATATGAAGTGTTGCTGACTTAAAGCAATATCAACAGTAGTGTATATGCCTTCAAAAAATATTTATTTTCAGAATTAGTTTATCACAGACTATTAAGTGAATATATATCTTATTTTAAATTGCAATACCTTAAAATTAATAGATAAACTGCTATAAATGCAAAATCCAGAATTATAGATGAATGCACTCTCACATTAATGAAGCTTAAGTTTCAGGTACCCTCAAGTGTATAGATAATATCCCAAACTTTAGTAATTAATTTTGTGTCAATTCATTTTGTTTTTCATCAAGAAAGTTCTCCAAATTATGTAAAACTTAGGCTCCAATAGCAAATACCCAATCACTGTCTAATAATATTATGCATCCATAAACACCTGTGAACACAGTGCTGCTTCTTAGTCTACTCAAAAATCACTCTTTACTAAATGTTTCAACAGATTCCTCTCTGTGGGCCTCTGGAGGGAGACACAGGCCAAAAAGTGGATGCAGCATCCTCTCATGCTAGTTTATAGAATAAATACACACGGAGTACCACACACACACAAAATCACAAACATCAAGACAAAGGGCAATTGAAAACAGATGCTGATATGTTAAAAATGTTCAGCAATTCCTCTGAGGGAGAAATCTAAAATATCTCATTCACCTAGGTATTTAATTGCATTAGTAAGACATTAAATTATATTTAGGTAACAAAAATTGCATGAATTTCAATAAAAATGTCCCAGCATGTCAAAATGCTTTTCAGAGTGAAATAATTCTCAGAATTCACTAAAACCTTACAAGACTCTGTATTATTTATCTTATAGTTTAGCTCAAATAATGATTCATTGTTTTTTCCCTTAAATTTTGTGTATATCTATATATACCATATTATTCAAAGTTAAGTATGTATCATGAAAAACACATGAAATTCTCTTGCAGCATACCATAGAAATCTGTTCCCAAAACGTCTTTGAATTAGTGATACATAAAAATTATCTTAGAATTGAATTAACATTTAGGAATTTTCTAAACTACATGGTATTATTTAATAAACAGATATAGTATAAATTCTAAGATAACTTTCCTTGAAAAATAGTTTTTAACTAATATTTGTCAGTATATTATTTTAAACTAATTTTAGACTTCAGAAAAGTTGAAAAGGTACAGAAATTTCTGATATTCTCTCAACGAGCTTCCACTAATGCTATTATCTTTTGTAATCATGGTATGTTTATCAAAAACAGGAAATTAACATGGGTCAATATTACTATAAACTAAGCTACAGACCTTATTTGAAATCCACCACTTTTTCTTCCCTGTTGTCTTTTGTCTGTTCCAGGATCCAATGCATGGTCTTACTTTGTGTTTAGTTTTTGTCTTCCTTGCCTCCTGCAATCAGTGACAGTTCTTTAATCTTTCCTATTCTTTCATTCTGTGGCTTCTATTTTAATAGGTATTTCATTTGTTTTCTGAAGCAAGAAGACAGACATTGTCTTTTACTATTTGTTACAGACACAGTTTTGTCATTATATCAGCCAATCAATTAAAAGGTAAACAATTAATAATCTTATAAAAAATGGAAAACCATACATAAATTCAGGGTTAAAGAAAGATGGAGGAGTTTGCACGTATATAATGTGTAAGCATCATATAATGCATTTTCCATTATCTCTTTATCATAACTATTAGAAATCTGTGTTGTTAAACTCTATTTTCTACATAAGAAAATTGAAGCTTAGTAAAGACTTATGGATTGAATTGTGTCTCCCAAAGAGTTGTCCAAGTCCTTATTCCTACTCTCCTGCATGTCACCCAATTTGGAAATAAGAAGAAGTTATAACTTAATTAAAGTGGACCCTAAACCAATATGACTGACATCCTTACAAGAAGGGGATGAATGGATACAGACAGAAAGGGAAGACAGCTATGTGACAGAGGCCTAGCCTGAGTTATACCACAAGCGAAAGAATACCATGGATTGCTGGCAAGTCAGCTCCAGAAGATAGAAAAAACATAGGACATATTCTTCTCTATGGAGATCAAAGCAAGTTGGCCTTGCTGACACCTTGATTTCTGATATGCAAGCCCCAGGACTTAGCCAGTAAATTTCTGTTGTTCTAAGCCTCCCAGTTTGTGGTTTTATTAATGCAGCCCTGGAAAACTGCCCAAAGTAGTTTAGCTGATAAATAGCACACACAAATTTTAAAACAAGATTTTTTTTTTAAATTTCAATTCATATGCCTCAGACAATCTCGAATGCAAGAATTTTGCTGACAGACATAGAATTACCTTTTAAAGAATATGACTCCTGAATTTTGAAGAGTCAACACCAGCCTTAGGTATCTTGTACAGCTTCAATTGCCATATAATCTGATACCACCCAATATTACTGTTCATGGCCATGCCCTAATGTGATCAATAGTCCTTGAACTTTACATTTATTATTTCTGTTTTTCCATTAGGCAGTACAAATATCACATATACATAAATAAGTCATGGTAACTTCTTTCACATATTTCAATGAGCCAAATAGTCCCCCTACCCCACTCCCATTTCAGTTTGCAAATGCTGCCAGAATACTATGTACCAGAAATGAATTGGTCTTTTACAAAGAGTATTTATTAAGCTAAAATTTTACAGTAAAAATATTCAAATTAAGGCATCAACAAGAAAATACCTTCACTCAAGAAAGTCCAATCACTTTCTCTGTCACATGGGAAAGCACATGCAATATCTGCTGGCCCTCTGCTCCTAGTTTTGTTTCAGTTTCTGGTTCCAGTGGCTTCCTCTCTTAGCTTCTGTCTATCTCCAAGCATCTGAACTTTCTGCTGTGTTAACTCTTTTAACTGTTCCAGTAAAGAAAGATCCACCTTGATGGGCAGGGTCACAATTCCTTGGAAATACTCTAATTAGAAAGTCACACCTACAATTGGGTATGACACATCTTCATGGAAGCAACCTAATCAAATGCCCCATGCAAACAATAGGTCTGCCCCCACAAGACTTTGTTTAAGATTGAAATAGTATGTTTTTTCTGGGGGTACATAATAGTTTCAAACAAGCACACTCCCCAAATACCTAGACTGTATTCCCCTCTTCAAATTTCTTCCCAGCTTTGAGTAACATCCCTCAGACCATTCAAATTCATCTCTTCTGTCAATTCTGTCATCTGAAGTTACCTCAGGATATTTTTCTACAAATTGGGGTATGAGACCAAGTGAATACAAGATACAATTTCATCTCCTATATCCTTTCCTTTCCCCTTGTCTTCCTCCAAAGTCCTTTCTCTGATAGTTCCAAAACACAAAGAAACAACCACAACAAAATGAAAATATGTAATAGTGGACAGAAGAGAAATAAAAGTTAGTGTAAAATTTGGGGAGGGGACATAAGTGTGTGCATTTGTAGTAAAAAGCAGATCTAAGATGTAGAATGAGAGGAAAGTAAAAATAGAGAGCATATGCAGTCATAGTCTGACAGAAATATATTGTTGCAAGACCAACTGAAATCTCCCTCTCTCAGAGATTCTGGTCAATTTTGTCACCTTCAACAATTCAAACTTCTTACTAAAATACATCCTAATTTACACTGAGATACTCTGTCATGGTCCTGCCTGCTCTTGAAACTCACATGTTGTCCTTAGGTCTAATTTGCTTCCACTAGGGATCAATAATTATTTTTTTTTGAGTGCTTCAGAAAGCTGTCATTTTTAAATCTTAATAAGCAGTCTCATCTTCACCGAAAAATGGTAGAGTGGGTAAAATGGACACCTTATATGTTTATCGTTCATATAAATCTTTACACTCTAATAATATTTCAGTTATTTCCCATAAATCCTGCCTTATGTATTCTTCCCCCAGAAGCAAAAAGTTTTTGACTAATTTCACTAGGAAGTGATCCCAAGAAAAAATCAGTAGTAGAAAGAAAAATAGAGTCTGCAGAAGGAAGGAAGCAAAAAAAAGTTTATGATTCAGCAAATTGCCTGTGTGGACAACTGGATCTTCACCCTCCTGGAGGACTGATGTAAAACACATTCCAGAACATATCTCCAAGGTATGCCTAGTGAGGGTGAAGAAGATGGAAAATTCCTCCAAATCTCTGTTCATTTTGGTTTAAGGCCTCCCTTTAGGAACACTTCTAGGTTTTCCTGCATGCGGACGGAGCATATTTCAACAGCTAGGAAAAAAATGTTCTCAGGCACAAAGCTAGGTATTAAGAGTAGGCAGTCTTTGGTTTTTAAAATGAGAGCTCAAAAAAGTTCATGCCACAACCTATGTTTCTCCCTTTCAGAAATTTAAATGTCCCATCTTATGGCTCTATAATGTCTGTCACAGTCGCATAAATGACAAGGAACACAGCCCATGGTGCCTCTCTGTCCCTCTCCATCTTTTACAGAGCTATTTAACTCAGGTGGATACAACAGATATTTTTACTTGAGACCCCATTTCCCAAAATGTGCTGGAGAGTGGGTAGCATACTTCAATGGATAAAATGCTTATGGAAGATTATTCCTATTTGTTTGTTCCACACATCATAATTACATACTACCTTCATTTTGTGTTGTTGCATAACAAAACCCCACAAACTTTGTAGCTTAAAACAATACCCATGTATGATTTCACAGTTTCTGAAGGTCAGAAGTCCAGGCACTGGTTAGTTTTGTCCTCAGCTAAGGGCCTCCCAGTGCTGAAATCAAGCTCTCAGCATAGCTGCATTCTTGGAGAGCTTGGAGACCTCTTCCAAACCCATTCAAACTGTTGGAAGAATTTGGTTCCTTCTAGTTGTAGGACGGAGGTCCTGTGGTCTTGCTTGCTGTTGGTCATATGTTGCTCTGACATCCTAGATGCTGCTCTCAAGTCCATGTGACCCCCCCACCCCATCTTCAAAGCCAGCAAGGAGAATGGTACTAATGTGAGTTGCTCTAACTTCAGGAAGAGCCCAGTCCATTTTAAGGACTTGCTTGATTTGGTTAATCTCACCCAGAGCATCTTCCCTTATATTGACTTATATTAATCAACTGATTAATAACCTATCATGGGTATGATATTCCACGAAGTTCACTAAAGGGAGGGGATTTTACAAGGAATGTATTCCAGGGGGCTGAAATCTTAGGGATCAACTTAAAATTCTTCCTTCCACACAGAATATAGAGAAAATGTAACTTAGTGGTTAAGAGCAGACTTTGCAGAGCTAATATTCCTGGGTTTAGAATCCAGTTATGACACATATTAAACATGTAGAATTGGTTAAGCTATTTAAAAGTCACATGCTTCTTATTTCTCATCTGAAAAATAGCAATGCACCTACCACACAGGTTGCTGTGAGGACTAAATTTTATATTGATAAAGTGAGAGGAGAGCTTTGAACAGTACAGGCACATAAAAAGTGTTATATACATTTATCAGATTTATTATTAATAATTTATAGAAATATATTTTAAGCAAGGTGAGAAAATACATCTTATTAAGTTCCCTTGTTCTGCTCTTGACCTGGTGCTCTTCCACAATTCCCTATCCACCAATATCTTCTCCAGTCCTGTGACTTCCCTACCTAATTATCTAATAAGCTTTCTAACATGTCTGTTATTAATCATTTCTTGACTTAATTAAGACAAGACCTATTTACATTGTCCAGGACAAGGGGTGGCATCTGAAAACCAACAAAACTGTGGTGATTTGAATAAAATGAATCTCTCGTTCTCTAATATGATAACTTGATAATTGGTCTTGTTAATATTATGAAAATAAAAATTTCCTGCTCTGCATGTTCATGATGTTGAATAAGTCCATGATATTCACAGCAAAATATTAGTGAAAATTTATTGCCTTCTAATAAGCTATATTTGATTGTTTGATATATAATATGTAAATATGACATCAGTAGTGGCAAATACAGAGATGGAAAACAGAGAAATTGGAAATTGAGGCACTCAGGTTTTAAAGTCAGCTCCTCACATAACTTCCTCTGTGACAGCATAGAGTTGCTATGCAGGATGTCATTGGAATAAAGATTCAGGCACAGCAGAGATGCATGACTATTTTGTTACTTACACAATCAAAGGAACTAAAAATGCAGGGAAAATATCTTACTATTGTTGTTCCCTCCAAGAGGCCAACTGCTAAGTCAGGGTCAGTGGATGGCAACTCTATACACCTGACTTTGCATCAGGAATGAGGGGTCAATTATGGCTTGGTACTCAGGGAGGCCAACTTCATGACAGATCTGCATGTTTCATTTCATGTTGGGGATGAGGGATACTTGTACTGCACAGGTGATGGGCTTTTATGCACACCAAGGGGAGGGGTCCTGCAAATAGCAACCTTTGTTCCTGGCAAGCAACTTGGTTGATTACATTTTAGTGTCTCTTCCAACTGTAAGCAATCTCTTGTGAAAAAGAAACATACTAAAACACCTACAATAAACAAATAAGAGTAGAAACATAACAAGCTCCTGTACATAAAAAAGCACAAGTGGAAAATGAGGGATTTGGTGAAGGTTAGGAGTTTGCCAATAAATGAGTCTGTGACGTCCTTGGCAGTGTAATTGGGAAAATTGCTAAGCTTTTGCAGGATTCTGCAAATAACTCAACAATACCAGCAATAGGAAAGAGACAGACTGGGTTAAAAATTGTTTTGGGTAAAAATTGGTCTACTTTATGAATGAAAGTTTACAGCAATATTACCTTCACCAGTTACATTTATAACAACTATTAGTCATTTATTTTATTTTTTTCTCTTATATATTTTAGTACTTTTTATTTTTATTTTTGTTTTCTCTCTGTGTTATCACTTTATTTCTTTTTCTGTTGTCTTTCTATTTCTTTCTCTAAATCGATGCATATGTACTGAGAAATGATGACCATACACCTATGTGATGACATTAAGAATTACTGATAGTCATTTATTTTTACCACTAGTCTTTTTATTAATTTCCATCCATAAGTACAGATAATCCCAAGAAAACTTTTTTTATTTCAGTCTATATTTAAAATGGATTTCATTGCCATTATCTCATTTTATCTTCACACATACACACACAACTCCCAGAATGTGTTAGATAAATCTTGGTTTATAAATGGAAGAGGTGTGATCCAGAGAAGCTAACCTAAAAAAAAAAAAAAAAGTCGTGCAGTTAATAAGTGCTAGCACCATGCCTCAACTTCATAGGTTTTTATTTTTGTAGCACACCATACTTCTTTTGAATGTTATTTGTGCTATAAAATAACATAGTCTAATATTTCTAAGCCTTTAAACTTTAGGGCAGATAAAACAAAAATCGTAACAAATTTGTTATAAAGCTCAGTGGCATAATATTATGCATTTTTGTTTCCATCACAGTGGTCTTTAGAATCATATATTTTGCAGGTAATCTTCAGGAACTTATTGAATCTATTGTTTCAGACATTGGGCTAAACAATATGGAATGCTACAATATATATGGCATGGTGGTTGTATTCCAGCAGACATTTTTACTTAGAAGAAGATATCAGGGGAGAAAGGCTGTTGATTGAACTTTTTGTTTCATTAATTTTTCTGAATAAAATTGGATATCTTATGGTATTGGCTTATATGGGAATATCCCCTATTAAAATAGATAAACAAAAGAATAAGACTGTACAAAAGGATACACTAAGTAAAAATGAAGTGAGTAAAGAATGACAGAGTGACAAGACCCAATATTTGAACATGTGGGATAATATCTTAAAGTAGACAAAATTTAGGGTTTTTTTTCTTATTCCATTCAATTATTTTTATGTATTCCTTCATGAGAAGTCATTTGTCATGAGCGTCAAAAGATTTGAATGACTATTTCAAGCTTATCTTCATAAGAATTTACTACAATTGTAGAGAAAATTCAAGAGAAGTTTAAGGAAGGGAATATATGATTTTCAGAGATGAATTATTTTTATCTATGCACACACACAAGATACATTTTATCAATATTTCTAGCCAATTATGGGTAATGCAGAACCAAATATAAACCGCGTTTTTTATAATGTCTAAATATCAGTTTAATTTAACCAAAGAAGAAAGTGAAACTTAATGGCGATTTAGAATACTAGAAGTTGCTGCCTGATAATTCATTTTTCCTAAGTCAAAATAGTTGTTTACTAAACACGAAAGGTGAGCTTTAAGGATTCGTTTACAGAGATATTGATGACAATTCAATAGCTTCTTGAAAAGATTCATTTTATAACTTGCATTAATTCTAAAGATTGAAGCTCTCAAACTTTAAACTACCTTTTGTTTTTCCTTCAAAACGTAAATCAGAGCTTGATCTAAGAGGTGATTCCATGTTGACCTTGAGACTAGAATACAGCTAATAGCTTTTCGAAGTGTAATTAGGGGATCAGTAACATATTTGAATAGCATATCACTTCTTCCATCATCCCTAATTATCTCATCATTTATATCCGGGTTGTAATTTTCCACATCATTGCAAACTATGGCTTAGAGATAGTGACTGAATCTGTGCCATTTTTTCTATCTTACCAATATGAATATTTTTGCTTTCAGTGGGAGATGGTATACAGAAATCTATGATCCCATTAATAATAGTTCAAAAAGAGAGACAGACAAAAATATGCATTGTGATAACAACTGCCAAAAGCGAAACATAAGCATTGGTCATATAGATTGAGTAACATTCCTAAGCACAGGATGAGAACATCTGAGCATTTATCAAGCTTTGCCACAAGATTACTTATGTGATTTGGAACAAATAATTTAACCTCTCTGTATTTTCATCTCCATCTGTTAATTTATATTCTGCGAAGCATTTTGTGTTTTAGCATATTTTCAAGGTAAAGTAATATTAAAAAGGAAAAAAATGTCATCTGGAAAATGAGGATAATAACTTAGTAATTGTCAGCTAAACAGTTTGAATTTTTTCAATAAAAAGTGTGAAGCAATTTGAAGCATTATTATTTAATGAAATCAACTGTATCTGTAAAACATTCACATGAGTATCACTATATAAATTATAAATGAATCATTTTGCTTTGGATAGAAAATGGGAGGTAAACATTGTCATATATCAACAACTTGATATGAAAAAGGAAAGAAATTGACTATTTATTGTGCAATGAGGAAATTAAACTAAGGATGAAATATACTTCAATGATAGGAAAAAGACTTATTTTACTGATTTTGGGGGTCTTTCTTCACTTTTTCAATGTTATTGTAAAATGTTTCATCCATATTTTGTTTTTTTTCCCTTCTCTTGAAAAATATCATCTTTATTTCACACATACAAATTTAAATAAGGATCTTCTATCATAGATATGATAGCATAATTTCTCAAATTTATTCTTGTGTGTTTCCACTGACTGTCTCCACACTTCAGCAAATATATATTGGATACCTTTAAATGCAAAATTCTAGGAGTTGTGAGGTTTTCAAAGATGGCAGTACAGCTTTCTAACTTTTATAAACTGCAGGTAGTTGCACCTAAGCTGATTATTAGTGACAGAGCAGCAGGTATGTAAATCAGCTCAGAATTATTTGCACCTTGGGGAGGGGGAGGGGTCATCCAGAAGGATATTTTGTGCTCCTCCCTCAAACCAGTCTCCTTCTACATGACAAAGTCATGGCCCATGGAATCCCACAGTCTTTCTTGTCCCTCAGCTATCCTTTCCACCTTCAAAACTTTCTATCAAGAATGGATGACCAGAAAGTATCATCTGTCTTCAATGACTCAGCCCCTTTCTTTGTATATCTCTTAGGAGAATGAATAAATATTTGGCATGTCACTTTACGAAAGTACATTTTTCCTCATTCTTAATATTTATATAGAGTCTCTTATTGATTATAAAAAGGAAAAAAATGTGAATTTCTAGTTAATGATTATTTCAATCATAGTTCTGACAATACTATCTTGGTATTTTTGTGGGGAAAATTATTTAATATTTATTCATTTTCAGTTGAATAAGATGATGTTCAGTGCCTTTTCTTGAAGGAGCTTACTTAATAATTTGTAAACATTTTATTTTAACAAGTATTTTTATAATATCCCTCTATATGCAGAACGTTCAATATTGCTATGAATCACACACACACACACACACACACACACAAGAACACATA
This sequence comes from Tamandua tetradactyla, assembly GCF_023851605.1. Classification (NCBI taxonomy): domain Eukaryota; kingdom Metazoa; phylum Chordata; class Mammalia; order Pilosa; family Myrmecophagidae; genus Tamandua; species Tamandua tetradactyla. Next base: position 66,279,810 of record NC_135336.1, on the reverse strand, counting down.
CACAAAGTAATCGATTCATGCCTCCAAAAAGCTATTGTCAAGTGAGAGAATCTGATATAATTATACAATGACAAGGAAGTACATGTCAAACATTGTGCAAAATATAGTGAGTGTACTGGGGGTGCAAGCACAGTTCAGTGGTAGAATTCTTGCCTGCTATGTGGGGGATCCAGGTTTGATTCCCAGTCCATGAACGTCCCAAAAAAACAAACAAGCAGAACAAACAAACAGAAAACAAACAAACAAACATTCAACAAATGGTGCTGCAATAACAGGATACTCACATGGAAAAAGAATGAAATGTGTCCCCACCATACACCATACTATATATATACCAAGGGAGCACTGAAAACTTAAAAAAAATAATAATAATCCTACCATCTACTTGAGAGTCAATAGTAGTGAACCTTATTATAAACGATGGACTTTAGTTAATAGTACAATTATGAAAGTATTGTTTAATTATTTGTAACAAATATACCACACTAATGCAAGGTGTTAAAATATAATGTATATGGAAACTCTGCATTTATGCATAATTTTTCTGTAAACCCACAACTTCTCTAATAAAAAAAGAGGAGTGAAAGATCTGGAGTATAACTGAATATAGGTGAGGTTTCCGTTGATCAATAAGTATCAGTAGAAGGGAAATTTTGCAAGAACAATGATTCTGAGGGAAGAAAGTGTGGTTTGCTTAAACAAAAGTCTGGCAGGGTTTGTGCATACAATTTAAGAGGTAAAAGTGAGGGGAAAATGGTTAAAATGTGAACAAATCATTACTGACCTTAAATCCATTCTAAGGAATGCAGAAATAACACATGCATTACAGATTAATTATGTATCGTTGTCATGAATTTAGGGTAGAAAAGTTATGATTAAGGGAATGGATCAATTCAAGCCACGATAGATACTGTACTTGCCAAGGATTCCTAGAAAAATTGGCTAGTGAATTATGCTAAATAAGACTCTTTCTTTTTTCTTAAATGGCTATATAAATATGAAGTAGAGCGAGACAACCATATGATGCCAGTGGATTAAAAATATCAAGTCCCCTATGACATGAACAAAATGTTTGGAAGATTCTCATGTCCTGCAGAGAGTAAATAGCAGGAATCATCTCCTTGAAAACAGAAGAATATATTCTAGAAAATTCCAGTCATTAGTATCTATCTCTCTGTTTTAAGAGAAAATAATAGTTATTGTATTAATTATAACTTTCTAATTAGAAGAAAAAACACTTTTTGGTGGACACATATCCAGGTTAAAACACAATATTTTGGTTTTATAAGTTATAAAGCTGCTGTGCAATAGTGCCAAAGAAGGTATAATAATGTGCAAAATGTTTAAATAAACCTTATTAAGATTTTGCATATTTATCTTCTATTTTAGATAGAAATATGAATACAATTCCAATCCACAGATTAAATGCTCCAATAAGGGAATAACTTTTGATATTTTAAAATACATACAATGTCACACTCTTTCAATAAACTTCTAATTGAGATTTTGTTTTAAAATAATTAAAATGACACTGCCTGTGCATTTGTTAAACATCAAATGATAATGAATCTGTATCACAGGGACTTTGAATGAGTTTGACCTAAGTTGGTATTACATGAGTACAAGATGCTACAGCATATAAAGCCTCTCCTTAGTGTGAAAAAATACAAATGCAGGTAATAAAAGTCTAACATTTCAATGATGACTGTCAAAGGAAATTGTATGAAAATCATGGTTCAAATTCATTTTAGAGTTATAAACTTTAAATGTCATGGAAAGAATTATGAAAACAAAGAACATCTATTTTGCCTTGCAAACCTTATTGCTAAGCTTCAGTAAAGACCCACTAACAATAGCTCTATTTACCTATGAAATTTTATCCATTTTACACTCAATGTTTAGGAAACCAAGTTTCTAGCCTTAAATTTGCCAATAGCTAATTCTGTGATGCAGGTCAAATATTGTGCTCTCTAAGCCTGCCTACATTAGTCATTAGTAACATTACCGATTTGCTCTGATTTAAGATCACATATGTGAAATATGTTAACTACAAAGTGCTATAAAATACTAAATCATTATTTTCTTATAATATATACAGAATACTTCTGATTATGAAGTGATGTAAGAATTGTGTAGAGTATTTAAAAAAAAAGAATAAAGAATAAACATAAACACTACTTTAAAAATCATTATTGAAGAAAAAATAAATCAGTCATCTCTCCATTCTTTCTCTTTCCCTCCATAGAAAATCAGAAAGACTGAGTGCTTATACATCCCCCTATCCCAAAAACATATGGAAATACTCAATAAATTTAGATATGTCTATCATTTAATGACTATATATGTATAATGTACACCTTCCATCTATAGGAATTGTTTTGATTGGTGTATTATTTTATAAAAATATAAGTAGAATTATAGAATTTTTTTTTTGTTTTAGTGAAACTATAACTTAGCATCAGTAGTAGGCACACTTCTAAGATGATTCCCACCTTCTGATGTGTTTTCCCCTCTTCTTGAACAAAGACTTCTTAATTATTTACACTGATTAACAAAATACAGCAAAAGCCTATAAACGTCACTACTGTGCTTAGGCTATAAATATTGCGACCCTCTTCAGTTTAGCAGACTATCCCTCTTGTAACCTCAACTTTCATACTTTGATGAATCAAGCTGCCATACTGGAGAAGCCTATCTGATGGCGAACTCCAGTCAACAGTCTCCAGCTCATAAGGAACTGATTCCTGCCAACAACCATGTGTGCCAGGAGACAGATCTCTGCCCAGTTGAGCTTGGATCTAACTAAATCCCAGCTCACACCTTGAATGCAGCCGTGAGAGACCCTGAAGTATAGGACCATCAAATCCTTGACAGATTCTTGACCTACAAAAAGTATGAGAAAACAAATATGGGCTGTTTTAAGCCAGGAAATTTGGGAGTAATTGCTTTTGCAGCAATAGGTAACTAATATAGTTTTTTACTCTGACTTTATCATTATTATATTAATTCTGTATTATCTGATTTCTTTATGTTTCCATAGCGTTTCATTTCCCAGGTGACTAGAGTTATTATTGAGTAATACCTCTTTTCATAAGGGGTGCATTGATTGTTCTTTTAAAAATCTTTGAACATCTTAATACAGCTTTTATATTGCTGTTTTAGATTTTATTGCTCCCAATATTTTATCTTCTAGGTGTAGATTTTCCTCCATTGTTTAATAGTATTTAATTTTATTGTATAAATGTGTATTTTAAATAATTAATAAAGCTCTAAGTGTATATATTACAATTATATAGTGTACCTTGTAAAAGTGATATAAGAAAAATAAGGGAAAAAAACATCAATACATAGAAAATAAGGTAGAACCACAAAATGAGGCCAGAAAATGATTGCATATTTCATAGTCTTAAAAAGTTATAAAGATTTGTGTTGAAATTAGCCGTGAGTTCTCATGCAGATAAATCTGAAAATTATATGGGATGGATTTCATAGGATCATGTTTACATCTTTAAGATATAACCATAGAGGCTTCAATTTGATTTTCATTCTTTGTAGAGGGATTATCTGATAGCCTCCACTACCAAACCACTTTGTAGTATGAATGTTTCTATAGTGCTTTCCTAAAGCTTCTAGATTAAATGAATTTGTCAGTTTATTCATGTTGCTGGGTACCTGGCAAGCCTTTTTTTTTTTTTTTGACCTTTAGATTCATATCTCTGTTGAACTTAGAAAAGTTAGCTTGCATTATATTTTGATTCCATTCACTGTTTTGTCTATTGATTTTTCCTCTAAGAATGCCTTATTACAATTTGGACCTCTGGACACCCAATTTCTCCATGTCTTATTCACTTTCTCCTTATTTTCTCAGTTATGATTGAATGACTAAAATTAGACTGCATCTTTACCAAATGTTGTTTTTATACTGTCTAATGTATGACCAGGGACACTGATGTGGTTTTTAATTCAGCAATTATGGTTTTTAACTCTGATTTTTCCTTGATATAAGGTTGCTGTCTTTTTGCTCTAGGTTCATAGATGTAATGTAATCTTAAATTTTATTCTAAACATAAATGAGAAATTAGTGTAAATCTGTTTTAGAAAGAAATACTTTCTCTTATTGTTCAGTGTAGCTCTTCCTTTTGATCTGTAATGTTTTTATAAACTAAGTGATATGTCATTGTTTGCTTGTCTGGTTTGTCCATTGAAATCTATATTTGCTTTTTAGTGGCTTATAATGAGAAGGAATGTGTTATGGATTGTTTCAGGCATTGTGAGTATGTATTAAATCCATCATTCCATATGAAAAGGATATTAAAAAGTTCAGTGGTCAAAAATTTGTAATACTAGTGCATCAATCCAAAATCTCTTATTGATAAGGAGTTAGGGATAGGATGAGGGAGCAGTGTTCAAAGACAGAACTCTAAGCAATCTCTACAAGATACTTCATGTGTACTCATATTCTTTTCCTCTCTGGAAGAGGTAGGATTGTATATGCTAGAAACAAGCTTTGGCAACTACTATTCTACTCCTTTTTATTGTGAACTGGCCCAGGAACAAGATGCGCAAAGATAGCTGTATTTTTGTTTGAAAGGAGTTTCCACTTCCATCTAGGATGTAGAAAACTAGAAAGAGAATTGTTCCCATTCTAAAAACAGGACAAATTTGGATAAACCCTGAAACCATAACTTTTCTTGACCTCAGAGAGTTGAAGGAAAAAGACAAAGGCATAGGCTGAAATCTAAGAAGAGGACCTGGGAGGAGAGAGAAGACACTACCTCCAGTACACCTTTGGATTCATAAGAAGGTAGTGACTTTGGGTGCCCTATTAACAGGGAAGAAGCAAGAAAGATTGGACACCGAACAAAATGAGAGAAAGCCTCACTTGGTGGTGAAGTGGTGGCTGATTTCTCTATGGGAATGGTGAAAAGCCCACCCAATACTCCCTTTTCAAGGAGTAAAAGGGCAGCAACGCTGTGTCTTCTAGGAGGCAGATAAAGGTGTCTTGTGGCTGGGAGGGGGCATGATACTGTCATGTCCCTGTCCATAAGAGGTTTCCTACTACTGAGGCAGGGACATAAATCTCTCTCCCTGAGAGGTTCCACAAAAGATATGCAGCACAGTTTGGTCACTACAAGAAGGACAGGCAGAATCACAGAGAAAGTGATCCTGAGATGCCTAGATAAAGCCAGTCTGACACTGAAGTTGAACCAAGAAAAGAGAGAATCCTGCACACACTCCCCACCTCCAACGCTGATTAACCAGCAGCAACGGGTCAACTGCCGAGGGAGGGCAAGGGTGTTGAAATAAATCATGTCTAAAGTGTAGTTACCCAGGAAAGGTGAGAGAGTGAGGATGGAGCTGGAGCAAGAGTCTCAAGAATGACCATTTGACTTTCTACTCCACACTCTAAACATAACTGATTTTTACCAAAGCTGAAAAGAAAATTCAATAAATAAAGGACTCTGTTTTTTTTTTTTTAACAAACGGAGCTAGACCAATTAGTTATCATGTCCAAAAACAAAACCAACAAACAAAAAGCACAGCTTCTTTTTGAAAGAGGAAACATTTGCAAACATATATTTGATAAAGGAATTGTGTCCAGAAGATGTGAGAAGCTCTCAAACTCAGTAAGGAAACGGGTAAACAATTAAAATAGGCAAAAATATTTCAAGAAACCTTATAAAGGATATATGGATAGCAAACTATCAATAAAAATGCTTTGTATACTTAGTCATTGCAGATATATAATTTGAAAACACAATGTAGGAAGTATAATTCTCATACAATAGTGGCAGAAATGAAAAACATTACAGCTACTTTGAAATACAGCCTCTCAGTTTATTAACAAAGTTAAGAATTCAAAAAAACATAAACCCAGCAATTCGCTACTAGGAATTTGCCTTACAGAAATTAAAGATTACAGTCACACAAAAACATGCACACAAATGCTTACAGCAACCATGTTCATCATTACCCAAACTGGAAATACCACAAATGCCATTCAACTGTCGAATGGATAAAGAAAATGTGATACATCCATAGAATGGAAGGAATAAGTTACTGAAAAAGGTAACAGCAGGAATGGATCTCACATGCATTATGCTAGGTGAAAAAGCCAATCTTGAAGCTTCACTGTGGTTAGTTCTATATGGTATTCTGGAAAAGGCAAAATAGATAATTGGTTTCCAAGGGCTAGAGTTGTGGAAAGGGGTTGATTACAAAGGGGCATGAGGGATTTTTTTTTCCTGATAATGAAAACATCCTATATCTTATAGATTCATGAAACCATGTATAGATTTCATGAATCTATACATTGCTCAAAACTCATAGAACTTCACATTCAGAAGGACAAAGTTTCCTTCTACCTTAATATTCTAGCTCAAAAGGTAGGCACAATTAGATCTTTGCAAGAGTAAATGAGAGAAAATAGTTCAGGAATGTCCTGTTAATATTAACGAAAATGTAATTATAAAATATGATAAATTCCATAGTAACGGAACTTTAATTTTAACAAGTTAGGATCAAGATTAAAGAAGCAATTCTAAAGTTAAAAATGAATTGTTTTAGTGTCTTGTAGAAGTATACAGATCTCCAGCTTGTAGATTGCAGGTGATAACTATATAAAGAGATGTGCTTAAGAGAAATGAGACATTTGTACACCTTTATTATCCAATGAAAGAAAAGATGTGTGGAAATTCTTTCATAATAAACGCTAGCAATTATTCTTTGAAGAAAATGATACTGACCATCTAAAGGATAAACACAGTTTTAAGTCATACCTCGTTCACTCTGATTTAAGACCCTACAATATAGATCACATCTTAACCAATGATTAAGGACTACACTCAGTTTGGAGGTTCCTTTCTGCATAGGGCTACCTTACTGGTTTTTTACAAATTTTTTGTTAAATTAATGTTAGTCTCACAGTTATAGTTAGTCTAATGATATGTTAAGTGTAATTGCAGAAATGTTAGTAAATTTATCTAAATCAAATATCTTACATGAGCCACTCATTTGTTATTTTCATTCAACTAACAAATTTCTTTTTTTTAAACATGGAATTCTTTTGTTACAAACTTCACTAAGCTTTTAATATTCTCCTTCATTAAACATCTGTTAAGAAATCTGACACCAATTCTGAATATGTTTTATATCCTTGGGCAAGGATGCTAGCTAACTGGGATGCTAATAACACTGTCTTTAAAATATGCTTTAAAATCCTGTAGACTACTCATCCCCTGAATTCTATTTTATTTTTCAACACATTCAGTGAAAAGTGAACACACACACACACACACACACACACACACACAAAACAGGAATGCAAATCTATTCATTTAAGCAATAGTTTCTTTGGAGTATCTTATTGTTTATTATTTTTTTCCTGAAGGAAAGGATAGTTTATTTAAGTGTAGCTAGAACATTTTTCTTGTTACCCTTGAAGAAAGAAGATAAGGATAAAATAGTTCTTCAGTATGTAATAGGTAATAGTTTGTTATTTTATTTACTTGAATCACCATTTTCTGCATAATGAAAGTAATATTTTAGCATGATATATGAGATATCTAAGACTAATAGAATAATCTAAGACCAATAGCATCTATTTATGAATGTCTCCAAAAATATCAACATTTTATGACCCAAGCAGTCATAGCCCAGGAGTTTAGGGGTATGAGATGTGAGTTTTGACTTGTTTCTACCTTCAGTCTCTGCACCACTAGACATAACAAACCCTTTCTAATGCCTTCATGTCTTCATTATTAACTGAAATTAATACATTAAGCTTTGATGGATTACTGTTTGGATTCACCAAATACCATGATCATTTTTAACAGAGTTTTATTTTCATTTTTATTTTCTTCTATGAATTGAATTTAAATATAAAATATAACTGTGGTGGTTTGAAGCTGTTATGTACTCCAGAAAAGGCCATGTTCTTTTAATCCACTCCTGTGGGTGCAGATCTGTTGTGGGTGGGAACTTTTGGTTAAGTTATTTCAATTTGAGATGTGACGCAACCAATCCAAGGTGGGGTTTAATCATTTTACTGAAATTCTTTATGAGAAGATAAAGGAGAGAAAAAGCAGAGAGAGACTAGAGAAAAAGCCCCTGGAGAAGCTGAGAGAAAGCCACTGAAGTCAAAGCTGAAAACACCAAAATCCAGGAGAGAAGGAGCAGCAGACACTGGCCATATACCTTCCTATGTGACAGAGGTGTCCCAGATGCCAGCAGCCTTTCTTCAGAAAAGATGTTGATGCCTTAATTTGGACATTTTCATGACCTTAGAATTGTAACTTACAACTTCATAAATCCCCATTTATTAAAACCAATCCATTTCTGGTGTATTGCATTTCAGCAGCTTTAGCAAGCAAAAACAATAACCATTCTTCATTTAAAGGCACTAAAATTGTTTCGAAGTACACAAATAGACTCCAGAAATATATTTTTCTCATGATGTTCCAGAAAAAAATGTGCTAATATTATGGTGCCTGCTAAATCATGCTTTCTAGGTTTGTTAATTTTGTTTAATTCATTCAATCATTATTTTGTAAATGTTTTATAAGATATTATTTTATAAATGTGGCCTTCTCTTCAAACAACTGATGTGATTAGATTGACTCCCTTCAATAGTCTGTATCTACTGTTTCAAGTTTAACAGCAACAGAAGCTAAGATAAAATTGCAGTTTTCTAATGCAGAAGTTTTAGCGCACATTGAAATTTTAACTAAGCATTTGAAATTTGTAGCCTTTAGGGTTTGCTTTTTTTCTCATTGTTCTGCAGATTTTTCTCTAAAGTTCAAGTAATATATTTTGTATCCTTTTGATACAGGCTGTTTTAGTAGCTTATATTATTTCAATTTGGAGTAATGAATCAAGGAAGTATAATATAGTAAAAAGAAGCTTACTGTATTTGATTTGTGGAAGAAGGACAAACTGGGAAATTTCTCCAAAATGATTCTGTGAATTTTAGACACATATTCTATTAGTTATGAGTTAAACTGATGAATAGAGAACACCGTTGATTAAAGATGAAAATAATTTTGAGAAGGTGCTGAGAAATATATTAAGGAGTAAAAGTAAGTTCTAAACTTATTTTTTCTCTGCTTTCCTTCACTTGAAAATTAGGTCCCTAATTCACTTCTGCTGATATCTAAATACAAAGTGGTTATTGAACTTTCTTCCAAATGTACCACTTCTTTGTATAGACTTACCAGGGTTTAGATTTCACAGGATAGGTAAAGCCTCAGGTAAGATATGCCATCATACATTTACAGAGAAGTGTGAAATTAAGTTAAATTAGCCTTTCCTGAGAATATTTACATTTCCTATCTTACAACTCCTTGGAAATGAAAATGTTGGTTCTCAATTAAAAATGTTGGACATGATTGCACAGGATGGGAAGTGTTGCACACGATAAGAGAAAAATCTCAGAGACTCTAAATTTATACTGGCCAAGATATCTGACTCCATCAGGGCCAACCTTATTTATTTCCATTGGTACATTTGTACAATCAAGGTTAAAATATTTCCTATAACTTTTTAGAACAACATCAGTCAGAATTCTTTATAAATCATTTATCTGCCCTCCTCCTCCACTTCCCCATTGTGTAACAAAGCTCTCTCTGAGTTTTGTGAAACATCTTTCACTTGACAGGACATTTACAGAAAAATATGTTCACACCATAAATTTCAGCATAGACCAAGAAACAATCTGCCTTCATAATTTAACGTGCAGGCTAAGTAAAAAACAGAACCTCCAGTGAATTATTGTTCCCTGTGGCCATAATATGCCTTGTTTCACTGCCCATAAAACAATATGAAAAGTGGTACTGTGATGGATTCAGTAGTTATACCATATGCCAGGATATTTTCCTGTAAATATCTTACCCTAAATATCTAAAAAAAACAGGTAGCTCATCATAGCTGACACAATACTCATGTGTATATAACTCATATTCTATACTAGAACATTTTCTGCATCTTCAAAAAGGCCCTGAAGAGGAGAATAGTAAGTTATTAGCATAGTTTCAATAACCGAATATTCAGGAAGTTAGGTAGTGGCACGTGTAGGGTCCAAGTCTCTGATTTGCAGTCAATTAATAATATCCTATAAAAGATTTCATGGGCCTACTAAATAATCATCACATATTTCTCTGGTTTCCTAATACGAATACCACAATAAGCAAGTCTGGAACTGAGTTGTGTATTTGACAATTAAAATACAGAGTTTAGTTTAGATTTGCTCTTGAGTCCATTTTAATTCTGGGCACATGGAGCTTTATATGTTAGTTATGCAAATAGTTATTATCCTAACACGGCTTCTAAGATCTTATTGAAGCCACCTACTTCTCTTCAAAATATTCATATAAATTCTTAGTCTGTGAGATTGATCATGATGAGAACATTTAGGATTATTAATAGCAGATATAGCTGTTATGCATAGCAAATGATTGTACCATATTGTAATGGTTAGTTATTAAAATAACTGAAATAAATTATGAGGCATATTTTTACTGCTGCCCCAAAATCTAAACCTCTATAATGAGTACGATTGAGATTACTTACTTAAAATGAATGAGATTTTTAATGTACATATTTAGTTAGGGAACACATATAGCATATCATCACAATTTAGGTGCTTTTAGCTAATCAAAAGCAATGTTCATGAGGGTTATTTCTGATATCCATTTGTATTTGGGTAGCCCAAGAAGGTTAATAGGGAAATTTAAAAAATAACTGCTTTCATTTAGCTGTCCTTAATTCTTTCATTTTTCTTTACTCTTTGGCATTGATGCTACCGAGTCAAGAACTAAAAAACAAACATCCAATAATAATCTAAATTGCTTTTTCCCAAAACTTATTGTTTCTCACACCAAAAAGTCTGATATTAAAGTTGTTTTTTTAAAAATTTATTTTGATAAATTTTCTTTAGATTTTAGAGTAAAAAAGTTTTCAAGAACTTTGATAAGAATTCCTTTGACACAGACCAAATCAGGTTTAAAATTACAGTATCAGGAAATCATATTTGTTGACTTTCCTCTGATTCTGGGGAGCCTCATTACTAGTTGAAACCATTGAGAATTAATAGAACAAATCCTGGATTAGTGTACCATCTGCCTTAGCAAGTTACTTATCACTTCTTATTCAACTTCTAATTATAGGTACAGTGAAATAAATTTAAATATCCTAAATTTTTTATTAAGCACGCTTTTTCTGCCTCCAGTGTTTTTCAACTATCTTAGTAAGAATAGAATGAGTATAATCTTACAAAAGAGTGCTAAATTTCAAAATGAGTGAAAAGAAAAGATTGTCCTCCCTCCTGAAATGAAAGAGGGTAAATCTCATTGGACACTAAGTGGTAAAGGATAGAAATATGACAGAAAAGAAACAATCAAAATAAGCACTACAATTGTCCCAGATAACTGCCTGGTGAGCAACTCTAGCTGGCATAGATGATATGAACATATGGGTCGCCTGGTGAGATCCTTGGATTGCACAGGTGGAGTCAGTAGTCTTGGGAGGACCGGGTGGCTAGAGTTTGCAGGGAATAATATCAAAGAAAACAGAGTGTCCCAAACATCAGCAGATGGCCCAAACCAGTTCTCAGCTGAGCAGTCATTAATGCGTGTGGATGTGAGGCAACTACATGAGGTTTTAAAAAGAACAAAATGAGAGGAAAAGAAATAAAATTTCCAGTTTCACAGGCAGCTGGAAATAGTTTCTGGCCCTAGTCATAATTCATAGAGCATCAGGTGAAGTACACAGAAGGTCATTTATTGCCTTATTAGAGGTGTGCTAGCTTGAAACTGTTATGTACCCCCCCAAAAGCCATTTTCTTTCCATCCTGATCCAATCTTGTGAGGCGAGATCTACCATTCATGGTGGAATCTTCGGTCAGATTATTTACATGGACATTGACCCACTCAATTGTGGGTTTGGCCTTTTGATGGAGATGAGATTCTGCCCATTTAAGATGTCCCTCGATTAATTTACTGGAGTCCTTTAAAAGGGGAAACAGTTTAGAGAAAACTCAGAAATGACATAGATGTAGACATTGGTGATTGTTGGAGTGCCAAAGGAGATGCCTGGAGTGCCAAAAGAGAGCACAGATGCCTTTGGAGTTGCAGCACCCAGCGGACATCACATGTGCCTTCTCATAATATGCTGAGCAAACCAGGAGCCAGAAGGATCTACAGGGGCTGAGAGCTGTTTGAAACCAGAAGCTGGGAGAGGATGCAGATGACAGCCCTCTGCCTTCCCATGTGACAGACATTGGCCTTTCTTGAGTGGTATATTTCTCTGGATATCTTAGTTTGCAAATTTTTATGGCTTTAGAACTGTAAACTTAATAAATCTGCTTTATAAAATCCAACCAATTGCTGGTATATTGCATTCTGGCAGCATTAGCAAACTTAAAAAGTGGAGAAAGATTATTTTTAGACTAAAATCTGCTCTGGTCCTGTCTAAGACAGCTCATATGCAAATTTCAAGTAATTTGTGACCCAAAGTAAAGCTTGAAAATATTTATCAGAATACAAAAGCATTCAGTACTCAAAAAGGTAAAATAAAGGATGATTCATAGGGAGTGAAAAATTAATCAAGTGAAATAGACACAGAAACAGATGATGAAATTAGTATATATTTCATATATTTATAGGCAGAAGAGTGCTTGAGCATGTTATGGAGAGACATAAAAGATGTAAAAATTAGTGGAATCAAATTTCTAGTGATAAAAATTTCAATGTCTGAATAAAATAATATATATACCAGATAAAATTTATAGCTGATTAGACAGTGCTGAAGAAAAGTTAAATGAATTTAGAGACATAGTAATAGAATTTTTTCTAACTAAAATACATAGAGAATAGGAAAAAAAGAGCTACTGGTCTCTCAGGTCAATGTTCCCTTGACACCAAAAATAGACAAAGAAATTATGAAAAAATAAAAATACACACTATTATTCATGCATCATGAATATGAATGCAAAACATTATCAACAAAATGTTAGTGCACCATATCCGAGAATATATAAATAGTATTGTATTAATTATCAGGTTAGAACAAATAAACAAACTCAACAAGGTCAAAAGATACAAGACCAATGCACATACTGTAATTCACATAGTAGCAATGAGAATATGAACATAAAAATAAGAAAACTACTCCATTCACAATAGCACATCACAAATAATTAAATTCTGAAGAATACCTTTTTAAAAAGAAGTGCAAATTGTGTACAATTATAAATATTTCTGAGCGAAATTAAAGATAATAATTGGAACTTCATTGGATTTTCATGGATGGAAAGGATTCATATTATTTTAATGGAAATTTTACCTGGAAGAATAATGTTAATGTGATGGAAATTTTACCCAAATTGAGCTCTAGAGTCAATGAAGATTCCATTTGGGCTTTGTGGGGTAATCAACAAGTTGATCTTAAAATTTCTATGGAAAGTAGAAGGGCTAAATATGATCAAAAGAGAAGGAAAAAGTTTAAATCTTACACTTCTAATTTCAAAACTTACTACTAGCATAAAAACAAACATATGTACACATCAAGTAAAATTGGCAATGCATATATAAATCAATATGATCCATTGATTTCTGACAAATGTGCTAAGCAATTCACTTGTGAAATATAGACTTTCAAAAATATAGCATCAGCACAAGTGGATATTCACTAGCAAATTAAGGTGGATTTATACCCTGACCCCATACCATATGTAAAATTAACTGAAAATAGGATCATAGATCAAAATTAAAGCACTAAAACTATAAAAGTTGTAGATGAAAAATAGGGAAAACATTATTATGACTTTTGAGCTAGGCCAAAATCAGTTATAGCTATTGTTTTAGTTTCCTGTCACATGAAGATGTCCTTTTCCTTCTCTTTGAGGTTCCCTCAGACCTTCAGTCTTCCCTCCAGGTTTCTCCCTCTCTTCTGCTTATAAAAGATTTCAGGAATCAGATTAAGAACCACTCTCACAAATAAATTTTAAAAAGACCCAACGTCATTCATCTGGGCCATGACCTAGTTAAAATAACATCCTCAATAAATCACAATTATAGTGGTTTCACACCCACAGCAGATTTAGACCAAGAACATATGTTGGTTTCAGCACATAATTCAACCTATTACAACATTAAAACAAAAATGATTTTAAACTTTGATAAATTAGACTTCATTGAAAGTTAGAACTTTTTACTTCAAATGATAGCAGCAAGAAAATAAAAGACAAGCCAACAGAATGGGAAAACATATTTGCAAGCTATATATTAAATAAGGGACTATTTTTCAAAGTACATAAAACATTCTTATAACTCAAAAATAAGAAGACAAAACAAATCCAAATAAAAATGAAATTTAAATAGATAGTTCATCAACAAAAATATATGAATATCCAATAAAAACATGATGTTTAACATCATTAGTCATTAGGTATAACAAAATACCATTTTAAATGCACTAGAATTATGATAATTAAAAAAGAAAGAACATAGGCAAGGATGGACAAACTGGACCCCTCATACGTTGGTTAGGACTCTGAAGTGCTGCAGCCACTTCAGGAAATGGATTGGTAATTTTTAAATTGGTAAACATATATTTACCATTTGACTCAGAAATTTCACTCTTAGGTATCTATCCAAGAGAAATGAAAGCAAATTCATAATTAAAAGCATATGTGGCATTTCATAACAGTGTTATTTATAATAAATAAAAAGTGGAAATGATTCAAATAACCATCAACTGAAAAAAGGGTAAAGAAAATGTAGTATATCTATACAATGGAATATTATTTCACAATAAAAAGGAACAAAGTCCTAACCCATGCTAAAACATGTAGAAACCTCAAAACATTATGCTATGCTTAAAAAAAGAGCCAGATACAACAGACCACATATATGATTCCATTTATATGAAGTGTCCATAAGGCGAACCTATAGTGACATAGATTGTTGGTTGTCTTGAGCTAGGGGTGAATACTGGGAGTGACTGCAATTGTGCACAAGGGATCTTTTGGGAGTGAAAGACATGTTCTAAATTTGGATCATGATTATGGTTTCACTATACCATAAATGTTCTAAACATTTTTGGATTATAAACTTAAAATGCGTAAATATTGTGCTAAGAAACTTACACGTCAACAAATCTGTTTTTTTTTTTTAATAAAAAAAAAAAAGGCATCCATGAGATCTGGGTCATTTCCAAACTGCTAAACACGATTTTATTGGATTTCAGAGAAAACAGTTAATAGGGAGGACAGAAAAAAAATAAAATAAAAGCTGAAAAATGTAACATACCAGAGGAAAATTAATAACCCATACTTCCAAGAATCTCAAAGAACCCCAAACGTAAGAAATATGAAAGTAGCTTACACAATGTACATCACAATCAATTTCTTAAAAACAGTGGTAAAAAGAAAAATTTAAGAACAGTCAAAGTCAAAACATCCATTTCATACAGAAAATTTACAACAGCTACTCATGAGAAACAATACAGGTTATAAGGTAGTGGAACAACATGTTTAAAGTAATGAAACAAGGGTTAAAAATCTGTCAGTGTAGAATTCTCCACCCAGCAAAAATGTCCTTTAAAAATGAAGGAAAATCGAGGACTTTTTATAGATATTGAAACATTGGAAGCATTCATCAGAAGTTCCACAGTACAAGGAATGTATAGAAAGTCATCCAGGGAAAGGAATGAAAATACTGATGGGGTTTATAAACTATAAATTGGGTGAAATAAAATGTAGAGTGACATAAAAGCCAGAAGAGGAAAATAGATACATATGGAGTGAGTTGCTTTACAAGGAGTCATGGGAACACAGGCTTAGGCAAAATAAATATGTCCAGCAAATGACCCATTCTATTATTTACACTGTGCAAAGAGTCCAAGAGAGCAAGGGAAGAAATCCCATCAGGACTGGTTGCCTGGGAAAGCAAACCGCTCAGGTCAGGGTTGGTGGATGGCTACTCTGTACAACCTACTTCACATCGGAGGAGAAAGACAAGTTGCTTGAGGGGATTATTTCTGCACTGCAAGGAGAGGGAGCCCTGCCATTGACAGTATCCCACCCCTATATGTATCTGCGACTGCGTATTTCCAGTTTAGGAGTTCAAGGTATGGTCAGGCCCTTTCACTAAACCTAACATCTTTCCAGACTATGGAATGGAAACATACTGACACTACTTAAAAGGGGGAGAGAAAGAGAGGCAAGGAAGTAAGGTCTGGAAGATCACTGCTGAGCATTTGCCTGGTATTTCCCCTCCAGTTATAAGCATATTATATTACATGAAAAATGTTATATTGCTTGAAGTTAGATTGTAATATAATAAAGATGTATACTGTAAACTCTAAAGGAACCGTTAAAACAGGACCACCAAGAATTAAAGGTAATATGCCAACAAAGGAGAAAAAAATGGAATTAAAATTTCCAAGCTAAAAGAAAGCAAAAAAAGAGTGGAAAAGAACAGATGGGACAGAAGGAACACAGGTAGTAAGATGGTAGAAAAACTAAATAATCATATTAAACATATACATTTAAACATCAATTATAAGGTAGAGAAAGACAGATTGGGCAAAAACATAAGCATCATCACACACTACGTATAAGACCCCTCCTTCAAAACTATAAAGGTACAAAGAGAATAATAGGAAAAGAATGTTCTTCCTGGTGGTAATCCTGATGAGAAGAAATCTTGATTTTCTATGTTAATATTAGATACAGTATATATTAGAACAACAAATACTATCAGAGATGAAGATATCAAATAATCATCATAAAGGCTTCAATTCAATTAGAGAACAAGATTCTAAATATTGATACTCCTAGCAAAAAAATTTGAAAATAAATGAAATAAAAATTGATAGAACTAAAAGGAAAAATAGAGAAATTCTTGATTGAGGTTGAACTTTTAAACACCCCACTCAATAATTGATAGAACAAGTAGACACAATCTCTGTAGAAGACATTAACAATTATGTTAACAATGAATGAACATTCAACAATATTAATAGAAATAGCCACATTTTTTAAAGACTCAAACTTTCAAAGTTTTCTCAAGTAATAGGTAATACGCATAGTCTGATAAATATTAAATAAAATAAATTTGAGTTTAAAAAATTCTCCACAAAGAAAACTCTAGATCCAGATGGCTTTGCTGATGAATTTTACCAAGCATTTAAGTAAGAAATAATTCTTCACATGCCCTTTGTGAAAATTTACTTACATGAGGTCAGCATCACCCTGATACCCAAACCAGAAATGAACATTATAATAAAAGAAAATTGTAAACCAAAATAACACCTAAAAATAAATACAAATATAGTGAGTGATGTGGATGATATAAAGGAGGTATTTTCTGTGAGATACTTAGCATGATTATAGAGGGCACAGCCCTGTCAATTGCTTGGAATTTCAGAAATCAGCAGATTACAGAAGGATCAAGAATTTTATAAGTGAAATGAAGTTTAGAAATTAGACAAGTAAAAATGTTCGGATTTTCCATTTCTGGATCTTTACTGGGTGTTGTTGAAGGAATAATAGAAATTAGCATGTACTTAGTGCCTGCTAATAATGATAATACTCTGTAAATCCAGCTCCTCTGTTTAAGAGATGTAAGACTCAATTGCACATTCATTCCTTTTATTTTATAGGAGAAGTCCGTGGGAGAAATGGGTAGGGAGGAGCACGAAGCTTTGAGAGCTGGCATGTCTCTATGCAAGTCTGCCCCTGAAGCAACAGAAGGAAGGGGGTCGTGTGTAAACAGGCTGTATGGTCACTTGTCTAAAAGTTTGACATGGGAATCCAACAATTCTCAATCCAAAATCTTTCAACAGAGGGATCCTCTGTCTCTCAGGAATGGACCTGACAGAGTGGACTTTCTACACTCATTCACCAACAAGGAGAAGTTGAGGAGGAAATGTTTCCTTAGTGAAAACATAGATATGGATTTCAGAGTACAGCAGCTGTGTTTCTAGGTAAATTCTGCTCACAATAGTTGGAGATGTGTGAAGTGCACACTCATGGATGCCACCGTCCACCTTGTATTGTACAGCTGCAATTTTCTTCACAGATTTAGGGAGCAGCTATTCCAGGGTTCCTATGAGCCCTTCCAGTATGAAACTTAGGTGGGAGTGAAAGATTAGTTGAAGGAACTGCAACCACTTTTGCTGTATTTTGATCTTAGGACTAAAACTAGTACTCATCCACTTTTCCCTTTATTCTAAACTTCTGCATTTATTCTAAATTTCCCTAATATTCACTTGGCAGATCTTGGTGGCTTACCTGTTTTAGTGATCTGTATCTTCATTTCTGGAATATCTAAACCTTTGACAATTATGTCAAAAACTCCTTCTAAATCTGGAGTTTTTGCACATTTGTTGACAATTGCAATGGTGTAAGCAATGCTAAGAAGAGCCTACATGAGTTACCTGAGTTCCTTGCATATTTTCCCTGCCTTCTGGGCACCAAGCTCAATTACTTGTGCCAAAATGATGAACCCTCTTTTTGTCCCTCTGAGAACAATAAAACTTTGATAGCATGAGACTCTTACTAAGCAAGAGTCCCCTTTTTTGCAGACCATGTCTTCTTTCTCTTTGCAGCTTAAAGTTATACAGACAGGAAATATAAAATTTCTCATTGGATCACTGGGACTGATGGGATGTAGGGCCATTCCTGCCCCATCTTTTGGGTCCCAGACTCATACATCCTTGTTATAAGGGACATAACACCATATAGAGCTATCTGATTCAATGAATAAACTGCATTCTAAATTTTCCACTCCATCCTTTAAAGTGTTTCTTTTGAGTTACTCCTTCAGCTGGACATTAAAATTCAATGAGAACGGCTGCATATGGATGGTATGTGACCTAACTGGTAAATACTATGGTCATGTACCTACTCTCTATTTCTTTGCTATAAGGTAGGCTCCTTGGCCAGATACTATGCAGTGTAACATTCAGGGCCTTTGTATCAGGCATTCAGTAAGCGCTTGGACAATGGTGCCTGCTGAGACTTTTCAGGCAAAAGAGGTAAACCCATACTCTGAATAGCTGTCTCTCCATATGAGAATAAAAGCAGAAAAATGGAAGAGAGCCAATGTCATCAACTTGCCTCCAAGTGGCCAGTTGTCCTTCTTGAGGAATAGGGCTGAGCAAGGGCTCGGTGCTTATTCCCCTTGATGATAAGTTGGATATTCAGAAAAAGAACTTTCTAGATCATCCTTCCATTTGGTAAGTGGAAATCCATTTTGTTATGCATCCATCTCTGCTACAGTAGCCATTACGTTCATCTAACTACCATGCTTGTTCTTAGGTACCGTATTAGCTAGGGTTCTTTAGAGAAAGAAAATCAGCAGGAGATATGTGTAAATCTAAAATTTATAAATGTTTCTCACACAATCGTAGGGATGTAAGAGTTCAAGATTGTATGGCAGTTGTGTTCTAGAAGCTCCAGTGAAGCTCCTCAATGAACTCTCAGGAGAGGCTGGCTGGGAAACCATGGGAATGTAGGAGTCCAAGATCTGTAGGGCAGGCCATGAGCTGGCAGTTCCAATGAAGATCCTCAATGAACTCTCAGGAGAGACTGGCTGGCTGAAGCAGGGAGAGTGATTGCCTCTTCTGAATCCTCCTTAAAAGCCTTATAGTGTTTAGATTAAGTGACACTCATTGCAGAAGACACACCACTCAGTTGATCACAATCAGCTGTGGATGCAGTCAACATGGTCATGATTTAAGTCCATGAAATGTCCTCACAGACAAGCCAATGCTTATCCAGCCCGACAATCGGGCACCACCACTTGGAAAAGTTGACACATGAACTTGACCACCACAGTCCACCCCTTGTCAACTTGGCAGCTGTACACATCACCTTAAACCATACTTAATCTCTAAATAGAAAACAGTAACAGACACATTTCCCTTGCCTAACAATACTCAGCTCTTTTGTGTGCAACCAGAATGACTAAGTCTCTCCAAAATAGGGTGAAAGTCCTTGGGTAATATTCACGCTTAAACTTGATATCTTGCAACTTAAATACTATAACATGAACAAATCAGCTTATGTGACATGATAAAGAGGATAAAATAAAGAGGAAAACAAGGATATTTGATTTATATGTAAATACATAGATACTAATTACAAAAGAAGGAGGAAATATTCATACCGTTACAGTCCTCATTTCTGTAACTGATCACATGATCATAGTTCATATTTATCACCACCTTCTTCCATTACTCATTCCATGTTCCTCTTATCCTTTGAAAGCACCTCAACTGGCCATAGTTCTTTGCCTGGTGTGGTTACCCATGCCTTTATTCCTGAAGTCCCAGAGCCATTGATAGTCCTGCTGGGATTGGGTTGTTGAAGTTTTCCATTGATTTTAATCACATGGCATGGTAATACTAAGAGATACCTTAGGAGATCTCCTATATTCCAGGAAAACTCTTCCTTACCTCCATTGCGTAGTTGTAGTCCTATTTCCCCCTGATTGCCAAGGTCAGTCACCCCAGTCAGTAATCCCTTTCTTGACTTGTTGATCCAGGGGTATGCATAGCCCAAACTGACTGGGTGGTACTTTTAGATTCCAGTTCAATGGAATAATTATGGTTTCTCCTGTTGGAAGCACACCTCCTTCTGGAAATTCTGAATCAGCAGAGCTCAGTGTTTCAGGGACAGGAAGCAAAAAGTTTCCTAGTGGATCCCTAGAGGTAATAGTGAATGGTGCCACTGCCATTCCACCCCTTGATTCTGTGACCCGTGTATTCTGGCTATGGGAGAAATAGAACCATATAGTGTATGCTGATTCAGAGCATACACAGTTACCTGGAGAACATCACCACAGAAATGCATCTAGTTTGCACCATAATTGGGTTTTCAAAGGACCATTACACACTGTTCTATCAGCCAACTGCTCCTGAAAGATGGGGGACATGGTAAGATGGGAGAATTCCATGAGTGTGTGCCAATCCCTGAACTTCATTTGCTGTGAACTGAGTTCCTTAATCAGAAGCAATGGTGGGCGGAATACGGTGATGATGGATAAGGCATTCCGTAAGTCCACAGATGGTAGTTTTAGCATTCATGCAGGGAAGGCAAACTCATATCCAATGTTTGTGTCTATTCCGGTTAAAACAAATCACTACCACTTCCATGATGGAAGTGCTCCAATGTAATCAACCTGCTGCCATGTAGCCAGTTGGTCACCTGTGGGAATAGTGCCATACTGAGTGATGAGTGTGGGTCTCTGCTGCTGGCAGACTGGGCACTCAGCAGTGACTGTAATCAGGTCAGCCTTGGTGAGTGGAAGTCTATGTTCCTGGACCCATGCATAACCTCCATTCCTACTACCATGACCACTTTGCTTATGAGCTCACTAGGCTGTGACAGGAGTTGCTAGGGAAAGGGATTGACTGGTTTCCACAGAACAGGCCATCTTATGCACCTGATTATTAAAACCTTCTTCTAATGAGGTAACCCTTTGGTGTGCATTCACATGGAATGCAAATATCTTCATGTTTCTAACCCACACAGAAAAGTCTACCTTCAGATGTCTTCCCTAGACATCTTTGCCACCAATCTTCCAATCAGCTTCTTTTCAAGTCCTTGACCATCCAACCAAACAATTAGCAACAGCCCATGAGTCAGTATACAAATGCACCTCTGGTCATATTTCCTTTCAAGCAAAATGAACAACCAGATGCAGTGTTCAAAGTTCTACCTATTGGGTGTATTTCCCCTCACCACCATACTTTAGGGACATCCTGGAAGGGATTGTAGTGCCGCAGCAATCCACTTTTGGGTGGTACTTACATATGATGAAAAACCATCTGCAAACCAGGCCCAAGTTTTCTCTTCCTCAGTCAAGTCACTGTAAGGAACTCCCCAAGAGGCTATAACTCTGGTTTGGGAAAGAGAAGGCAATGCGGCAGCAGTCTAGACCATGGGCATTTGGCCCCTTCCTCATGGAAATTATTTGTACCTTCAGGTACTGCTGTGGCCCTATTTTGTATATGCCATTTCTATTTTATGATGGAGTGCTGCTGTGCACACTCAAATTTATGGTTTGGTGTATCAGACAACACTCAGCTCATGATAGGCAAGTTAGGGCTCTTGGTAAATTGGTGGACAAGGTTAAGCATTCCATCTCTACTAAGGCTTAGTAGCAGGCCAAAAGCTGTTTTTCAAAAGGAGAGTAGTTATCTGCTGCAGATTGTAAGGTTTTGCTCCAAAATCCTAAGGATCTGCATTATGATTTTCCTATAGGGGCCTGCCAAGTGCTTCAGACTGTATCTTTATTTGCCACTGACACTTCCAGCACCATAGGATATGCAGGGTCATGTGGCCTAAGTGGCACAATAGCTTGTACAACAGCCTGGACCTGTCACAGAGACTCCTCTTATTCAGATTCCCACTCAGAATTAGCTGCCTTTCTGGTCACTCAATAAATGGGCCAGAGTAGCATACTTAATTAGGAACATGTTGTCACCAAAATCCAAAAACATCAACTAGGCTTTGTGCCTCTTTTTTGCTTGTAGGAGCGGCCAGATGCAACAACTTATCCTTCACCATATAAGGTATATCTCAACATGACCCACATCACTGGACACTTTGAAATTTCACTAAGGTGGACAGCCCCAACCTCTGAGGTAAGGCAAATGCCCTACCAATAAATCTAGAGTAGTTGCTACTTCTTGCTCATTAGGTCAATCAACATGATATCATCCATACAATAGACCAGTGTGATTTCTTGTGGAAGGGAGAAATGATCAAGGTCCCTGCAGAAAAGATTATGACATAAGGCTGGAGAATTGATAAACCTCTAAGGTAGGATGGTGAAAGTATATTGTTGACCTTGTCAGTCTAAAGCAAACTGTTTCCAGTACAACTTACTGACAGCTATTGAGAAAACAGTGTTTGCCAGATCAATAGTTGCATACCAGTTACCAGGGGATATCTTGATTTACTCAAGCAATGATATCACATCCAGGATAGCAGCTGCAATTGGAGTCACACATGGTTGAGTTTATAATTATCCACTGTCATCCTCTAAAACCCATCTGTTTTTTGCACAAGCCAAATAGGAAAGTTGAATGGGAATGTGGTGGGAATCTCCACCCCTGGATCTTTCAAATTCCTCCAGGAATCTTGTATTGCTTCTGATTTACTATTTTAATAGATAAGGGCAGTTCTACTGGCTTGCACTTGGCCTTTCCTGTCATAATAGCCCTCACTCCATGAGTCAGAGAGCCAATGTGGGGATTCTGCCAGTTACTCAGTATGCCTATTCCAATTATGTTTTCTGGAACTGGGGAAATAACTACAGAATGGGTCCAGGGACCCACTGGGCCCACAGTGAGATGGACCTGAGCTGAAACTCAATCAATCGCTTGACCTCCATAAGCCCACATTTGGACTATTGGACCAAAGCGATATTTTGGGTCCCTTGGAATTAATGTCACTTCTGGACCAGTGCTAACAATCCCCCAAATATCTGACCATTTCCATTTCCCCAATGCATAGTTACCCTGGTAAAAGGCCATTGGCCTCCTTGGGGAAGACATGGAGGAAGATTAACAGCAAAAATTTGTGGCAGTGTAATAGAGTCCTCCCCCAAAGGGACCTGGTCTTCCCTTATTGGGGCTCTGGGCCTGTAAATTGTCTCAAGTCTGGAAATTGATTAATGACTCTCTGTTTTAGTAATCAAGGTAGACTTCTGCTCACTTGACCTAGAACTTTTCTGCTTATACAGCTCAAACAAAATTTAGTAGACTGCTCATCTATTGTACTTCTAGTTACTCCATGATCTACTAATGAATGCCACAAGTTTCTGCTAGTCAGATTGTTTTGACTCCTGCTTGGAGTCTGCTTTCCATTATAATAGCCATGCCCACCTTGTTTTTGGTGATAAAGTGCTGCCACCTGGATTTTTCCAACTTGGGATCCAATTATCCTCATTATGTTTAAGAATTCCAGCTCAGTGATAGCAGTTCCCACAGTAATATCTAACCTACAGAAAAGGGTCACTACAGAGTTTTTGAGGGATGATGGAGCTCATCTCAAGAATTTATTTCTCACAGTTCTGGTAAAAGGTACATCATCTGAATATATCTGGGGTATATGAACAGGTTTTCTATTATAAATCTACTTTAACTTTCCAATCTCTCCAAGCTATTGGTTCCCCTCATCTACATTATAACAGGGCAGTTTTAGCATTTCAACCTCAGGTAATGTTGGCCACCTTTTGATCCATGTTTCAGTCAACCATCCAAACAAACTGTTAATGCCTTTTCTAACCCCTCAAGCTACAATATTGAATTCAGAATCTCTGCTTGATGAACCCATATCAATAAATTCAGCTTGATTGAGCTTTATATTCCTTCCACCATTATCCCATACCCTTAACACCCACTCCCTCACATATTCCCCTGATTTCTGACTATGTAAATTGGAAAACTCATGCAGTTCTTTCAGAGTATACTGTACCTCCTCATGGCTGACACTGTGCCTCACCTTTTAGGGTCTGCTGGGACTTTAGTCTAGGTATTGGTCTGGAAGAAAAGAGGGTGGTAGGAGTGGGATATGAAAATAATTGAAAGTATCTTCCAAACAAATTACTTCAGGACATTCATTTGCAATTCCTTCTGGTACATCAGGATTAATCACTCTAGGTAGAGGAGCAAGGGATGTTTCCCCACGGTGGGTAATTGGTGGGTAATTATGTGCTTTACAGCCACTAAAGGTTTGATCCCTAAAAGTGGAAGTTGGATGGTAGACTTCTCATAGTAGGCTGGAGGTGAGGCAGCTATATCCTCAGAACTTACTATTATAGGGTTATCTACAAAAATCTCAGCATAATCTAGGGTTTCAAAATGTCTCCATAGCCATCATTATCATTCCACATGTTGCCATCCCATTTTTCAGGGTCCCACTCCTTTCCAATAATTGCCTTCACTTTAATGGCAGACACCATGCAAAATTGTGATTTCAGTTTATGTTGTAAAGTTGCTACTCTAACAATGAGACTTTGAGTCTGATTTTCAGAGATCTCAAGTCTGTGGCTACGGGAAACAAGATTTTCCTTCAGGGCACTCATAGACACTTTTACATCTGTCATATGGTGTATAAACTTCTCATTTGAAACCTTCAGCTCATCCTTTTCCCTCATCAATGTATCCAGCATATCTAACAACAACCAGCCAACATCCCTATACCTCTTAATTCCACAAAACTCTATAAGGGTATCAAAAACATTATCACCCAGAATCTGACCTTGAATAAGTGTACAATTAGCAAAACTGAATGGTGATATTTTGAGTATCTCTTTTGCCAGTTCACTCTGTGGACTGGCAGTCCTATCTTGATTACAGTAAACAGAGTCTTATGCAAAGGTGGGGATGTAAGAGTCCAAGATATGTAGGGCAAGACATGAGCTGGCAGCTCCAATGAAGATCCTCAACGAACTCTCAGAAGATGGTGGGCTGAAGCTGGAAGAGTGATCGTCTCTTCTGAATTCTTTAAAGTCTTCCAGTGATTAGACTAAGCATCACTTATTAAAGAAGATACTCCCCTTAGCTTATTGCAGGTACAATCAGCTGTGGTTGCATTCAACATGGTCATAATTTAAGTCCATGAAATGTCCTCACAGCAATGTACAGGCCAGTGTTTGCCCAACTTGACAGCTGGGCACCACTGCCTGACAAAGTTGACACATGAACCTGACTCACTAAGGTCTACTCACTCTTGCTCATTCTGTCTAATTAATAATCAGGTTATCCAATATTGCTGAAATAATGGATTATTGCAATATTCTATGAGCTATCCAAGAGCACCAATATCATTGGATTGTATTATTGGAGAAAGACAAGGTAGGTTCATCCCAGGTGAATATGAACTGTTTCTGGTCCTCTACTCTGATTGGAATGGAAACGAGTAAATTTTTCAAATCAAATGACTATATCCCATGTACCTCAGGCCTTTTTAATATGTTCTAGCAAAATATCACATCTGGGAGAGCAGTTGTGATTGAGACTACTATTTAAATTGATTGTAGTCAAATGTAATTCCTGAGAATTAATGTAATTTCTGTAGGTGGTAATAATTTTCCCCATCCTCCTCCCCATGAGTGTATAAGACAGTTTTTGACTCATTAACTTGTAGTCATGGGAGACATTTTCAAAAGTTTCCAATTGTCTTTCTTCACTATGAGAACTCTTACAAAATTACAAATAGTATGGAGGTTCTTCCAAATGTCAAGCGTATTAGTTCAAATTAAGCACTCATAGACATATTAAATGATGATTGTATGGGTCTGCAGAACCTATGAGCACACTGTGAATCAGATTTTAGCCAGGATTCCATTATTACCTCGCTCTTATAGGCCTCTCCTCTAACAAGTGAGATAAGATAATAAATCTTTGGATCTTTGGAGGATCAATGTTAAATTAGTAGCCCTAGAAATGCCCCCATTTCCTAATAGATAGCAATCTGAATAAATAGTTGGAACTCCCTTTGGAGAAAGACTCTGGGAATTATCTTGATGTATACTTGCTGAAGTGTTGCAGGGGACTTCCCCTTATGGACCTAACTAGCACTTCAGAAAATGGGTTGTGAATTTGAAAATTGGCTATGATTTAGGAACTGAGTAAATGATTGTTGTGGAGCAGTTTCCATCTCACATTTTTACACATTTTATGAAGAAAGGCACTGATTGCTCTGTATATTGAAATATTTTTTCAAGGGTATTTCTATAGCCAAGAGTCTTTAATGGCAGAGATAGTTTATCCTTGTATAGTAAAAAGCAGATTGTTTACTACCCATCATAAAACATTTAGGTTTCCTACTGGAGACCCAGGTTCAATTTCCGGTGCCTGCCCATGTTAAATATATATATATGTATATATATTTAGACTTCCTAAAATTAGGGCTTCTCTCCTATAGTGCCTCCCACTGTTCTGTGAATATCAACTGTCAACCTATGCAAATTGAGGTTTATTGCAAATCAGCCTCCAAATGCTGGTACTCTAGCTACTGTTATTGCTTTGAATAATAAATTTCAAAATCTCCTTTGACCCAGGAGTCTTATCTCTTCTATCACACTCTTTCTTCACAATTCTTAACAATGTTTGCCATCTTCTTATTGAGGCATCCACCCTCAGTCTTTTGTTCCCCCATTCTTCTTTTATAATTATAGATGTTAACTAACACCTTTGCTAACTGAGGAACATGTATTACACATGCAGAGTTGTTTGAAAATAGATAGGGATTTGGACCTGGCTCACCAGTTTCCTCACTTGTAAATTAGAGAAAGTATTAGCAACCTTCACATAATTTTTTTTTATTATTGTTAATAATATGTTGCATGTAAAATACTGAGACAAGCCTGTGGCATTTACATAGAGCTCAATATATTATCATCATTTATTTTCTAATATAAAAGCTGAAACTACTGATTTATTTGAGAAAATTATGTGAGGTACAATCCTAGGTCTCACCAGCTCCATTATTGTGAAAAAATTGCAGAAACAAAATCTTTAAAATTCCCTGGCATATCAAGGTAAGACAACATCTGCTGATTTCCCTTTCTTATACATGTACAAATTAAAATTTCAAAAGCAATAAATATGAGACTTTATCTTTGGAGCAAAATCAGAAAAGTCTTAGTCAAATATTCCATGATTAAATTATGAGTAACAATATTTGTACTTGCTATTTTGAGTAAATGTCATCAGAAAAAGTTAATGAAAAATTTCATTAAAATTCAATTGACCTGTGATTATTTGGACAATATATAATAAAGCAATATATTCTTTAGAACAAAAAAAATGTAATATAATTAAATCTTTTAAAAACTTTAGTTTACTAACACAAATGGAGTAAATGTATGGGTTACTTACGATGTAAAATTTACTAATTTTATTTCTGTCATCATTCAACGATAAACTGCTTTCTTTAGATATTAATATATTGCTGCATTCTTAAGAATACTGCTCTGAATTAAAAAAGAAATAGAAGAAAAGTAGATAGACTTATTAACTAGTTAGACGTTCAGTGCATTCTTCCATTTAAGTTTTTTTTTTTCCCCAACATTATTGATTTTGGCCCAGAGATAAACTCAGTCACTGTGAGTGATAAACTATCACCAAATCCATTGACTTTTTTCTCTTTTTGCTGTAGTTTTTGTCAGGTCAATTCATTATCCTTGGCTTATCTTTTGTTCTCTAAGGCATAAATCAAGATTAAAATAATAGTTGGATCTTCACAAGTTTTGAGATATAAAGTCAAATCTAGCTTTAAAAATATTATCTAAGCTGTATTTACTTGAAATGCCTTGCTCTGATTCATAGAATCTCAGTATAATTGGTATCTATTAATGCCCAGAAGTGTTTATTTTCCTAAGTTTTGAAATTTGTAAGAAACATACAGTACAGATTTGCTTTTATTTCCTTTATGTACTTTAACTTAAGCAGCAATAGTATAGTAATAAAAGGTATTTCTCTAATTGAAATTAGTGATAATCAAACCACATAACCACAATGGTACTTGTGGTATAATCACAAACTTTTATTAAATGCTTTTCTTTTTTAAGGTATCATATAGATTATTACATGCATGTATCTCTATCTCCATCTATCTTCGTATCAATTTACAAGCATTCTTTATTTTATTGCACTTCAAGGATTTTGTCGGTTTCATACAAATTAAAACTTCGTGGCAGCCCTATGTTGAGCAAGTCTATTGTTCCAATAGCATGTACTCACTTTGTGTTTCTGCGTCATGTTTTGGTAACTTTCACATTTCAAACTTTTTCATTATTACTATTACTCTTATGGTGATTTGTGATCAGTGCTCTTTGATTTTGTTATTATAAATTTTGAGGGCCCACCATGAACCATACTCATGTAAGAAGATTGACTTAATTGATGAACACTGCTTCACTTATCAGTTTTTCCTGATCTCTCTGCCTCTCCTAGGCCTACCTATTCCCTGAGATGCAAAAATACACAATAAGCAATGGAATGTTAAATCGTTAAATAGGAAATTTTGTTTTAGAAGATATGTAATTCATTTAGAGATTTTTTAAATCTTAGGTTGAGCAAGTTGTCTTTAAATTTCAATATTTTCAGTTACTTGTAAAATATTCTTAAATAAGTCCAATTTGTATTAAGGGTATTTGTAGGTATTTTTAATTTCATCATTGAGTGAGTTCTTATAGGAATTTAATTAAAATCCAAGAGATAACCAGTTTGCTTAATAATTAACTGAAATTTAAATAAGATTTAATCTCAAATTAGATTCTAATTTATACATTTATAAATGATTAATTTATGCACTACATTTTGAAATGTTACCTGTTTATGAAGCATGGAAGTAGGACAAATGCTTTTGAGCCAATCAGTCATGTGAAAAACATGTCATGTATTTTGCTTTCTAAAGTTTTATCTGTCTGTAGAGTTGAAAGAGAAGCTGTTAAGCCTGCACCCACTGCAATTAAGTATGGTGGCCTAGAAACAACAGTCATGGAGGGAAGGCTAGCATGATGCTTCGACTTTGCCATTTACTAGCTGTACTGTATGACCTTGTGAAAGTTTTTCCTGCAAAATTATCTTTTCAACTTTCTGTTTTCAATATGTTCTAGAATGATATGGCTCTTTGTAAGGTATATAAACTCTTTATCCCCTTAAAATCCTTTACCTCTGTGTTGTGCCTTTAGACCTTTGTCACCTAGCTCTATCTTTTTGTTGTTCATACAAGAAACCCAGGCTAAGATCTCTCATCTGCCATACTAAAACCCATATGACTCTGTGTATTGCCCATTCTAACCTGACTTCTTACGCCCTTCCCAACTCCTGAAACCTGATATTCAAGGATTGGTATAAGCAGAATGCCTCTTTTCTTTAAATTCTCATAAATATTCCATTTCTTTTCTTGCTTCAACTTTGTCATTTCCTGACACTTCTTTCCCCATTGACTTTTCAAGTTGTGGATGTTACTTTCCTTACAACTCTGGTAACCCTGGCCCTTCTGGTGTCTTTGGTGTCCTTTCTCATTGTAGTTTTCAAACTGTTTTCCATTTTTTTCCTAAAACTCACCAGATTTCGTTACAATTTTAAGTCTACTTTAACCTCCTTAGTTGTAGTTTACTACTGATCTTTAAGTCAATTTTTATCCTTTGTATATTTCATTTTCTGCAATACTATCTATATTCTCTCTCCACATATATATATGTATATGTATATATAATATTATCTATTATCTCTTTTTCTGGTGTTATTGTTTTCTAATTCTTTAGGTTTGCATTTTAGTGTTAATATTCACCAGAAATTCCAAGATAATTTTGGGAAAAAATGGAAATGGAGGATATCCCACTCTAGAAAGTGTGTTTTAGTAAATAGAGTTTAAATAAATAGACGTATATTTTTAACACCACAGTCTGTGGTCTTTACAAGAAAAATCAGACTATTCATAATTATATGAGGAATTTTATTTCTCAACTCAATCCATCTTTTTCTATTCTTCTTTGTGATACTAAAGCAGAGACACTGCAAACTACATTTCTGCCCTATCAGCTGGTGCCCTATTAAGCTCTGAGAAAGGGGACTAGAGGGGAAATGCAAGATTGGAAGAGACAACAGGGAATTGCTCTTCCCGTTTGCTTCTATCAGGCTTCCTGTTTGCTTATGAATCCTGTGACTGTCACCCTGGCAACACTTACCCTGGCAGCAGTAGTTTCTTCTTCTTCTGCAGCAGCTAAATCCAGTTACCAGTTTTCTAACACTTCACTTGCAGAACCAGCCTCAAGGGCTTCCTTCGTGGATGCTGGTACCAGCTGAGCAGTGTCCCACTTTTAAGATCTAGTTTCTGCCCTGTGAGATCCTTCTCTAATTTCCAAAATTCACTAATTCCAAACACCCTTAGTTTTACATTTTCCATAAGGACAGTGGCTATTTTCTGTAACTGCTGTCTCCATGATAACCTTGGGTTCTCTTTTTCACCTTTTCAGTTCCCTACTTTAAAACTTTATATGTAGTTAATCATTTTTTATATTAAATTTTGTTTCTGAAGATACTGCAGCTAAGTCATCAATCTGACCTATCACTGGCGAGGTCTTCCCCTCAGCTTAGGAAATTTTCCTTCCGTTGTTTGAATTATTTTCTCTTCTATCCTTTCTTTTCTTTTTTACCAACGGAACACTTATACTTCTTTTCAAAATAGTTCTTATGGATCGTATTTCAAGCCATTAATTCACATCTCCAAAGACAGTGTTAAACATTGGGCAATCATCTTTTCATTCACATGAACACTCTTTTTTATGGTATGTTTCATCTCTTAATGATTTTCATTGTTGATGGTGGTTAACAAAAGCTCCAAAATTACTTTCAGTAGCCATCATTTTGATAATAATATTAAAATATCAATTTTGAAACTATAATATGCAAAATGTACAAAAACGAAAAATAGATAGGTTACTGTTATTATAATATTCAAAATTCAAGAAGATATGTGTGTGTATAATTTAAGTCTGTAATTCTTTAAGGTTGAATTCAAAATTTCATCATAAACTTATATTAGGTCTTAAACAGAGATTTTCATTATTGTAAAAAACAACAACAATGGCTAATCCAGTGCCAATGCACACCTTACCACACAGATTTAGATTTTAGCCTCCAAATAACATTCCTCATTTTTAGGACACTAAGGAATCTTTGAGAAATAGCAGGTTGAGGTAGGAAAAACACAGGAAGAGCCTATCATAATATGTTTCAATGGGCACTTGCTAAGCTAATAAAAAGTACTAAGATTCTGTTAAGTTAGTTTACCAGTCAACAAGAAGAGGTTGTCCCATTTGTCAAAGATTATTTTATAATCTTGAGCAGCAATAAGAATAATAACTACAGTGCAGTGGCCGTATAAAATATATAAAAATCTGTAAATTCATAAATACAGCATTTAAACAAGGGAATAACTAACTGGTAATCTTCAGATGATGAAATAAATCAACAGGTTATTTTGGTAATGAGAAAAAAAAAATCAAACATTTATTCCAATTTCTCACCGAAATTTCCCTTAAAGCCGTCACACAACCGATAAGAGGGAATTTCTCTTTGAGAAAGTATTCTACCAGTAAATGTAGAAAGAATGAAAAAGATAATATATTTTATTTAACTGTCAGTCAACCAGAAATAGAATAAAGCATCTTCAAACTAATAAAGGATTAAACCAAAAATATACTACTAACATCATAGTTAATAATGAAATATCCTTGCACCCTATAACTGAGAGCAAAAAAAAAGGATATTTCATTTTAATATTTTCATTCAACAATATAACTTAGATTCTAGCAAATCCAGTGAAACAGATATAGAAATAAAGGCATAAACACTGGAAAGAGATAGAGTTATCCTTTTGTGCAAATTGCATGATTGTGAGTGTAGAAAATCCAAAGGAACTTCTAGATAAGTTACTTGAAAAATAAAGTGAATCTATAAAGTCTCAGGATTCAAAATCAATATTATATGTTTTTTAAATGTTCATATGATAGCAACAAATAATTATAAGATTAAAATTTAAAATTGCATTTGTAGGAGTGTCAAAAAATTTAATGCAAAAAAGTAAATTCAACAAAAATATTGTAAGATTTTTCCACAGAGCGATATAAGATAATGCAGAGAGAGATTAGCAAATAAATAAAAGAAGAAATATAACATGTTTGTGAATTCAAAGGCTTAATAATTTTAGGATTTCAATTCTCCATATATTGATTCTCAACGATTCCAGGTATTCGGTGTGTTTTTTAAGAAATGGACAAATACAATTTTTAAAATATATGCACAATTTAAATACATGTCAAATAGACAAGGACACCTTAAAAAGAGAGGAAGAGAGAGAACAAAGTTGGAGGACTTGTACTGACTTCAAAACCCAATATAAAAATAAATTATTAAAGTAATAAGGAGCTGACATAAAGACAAATTAATAGAATAATGGAGCATAATATAGAGCACTAAAATACCCCCCCACACACACAAATGTGCAGACAATCATGCATTTATTGACAAAAGATGCCAATGCAATATAATGGGAAGCAGAAAGCCATTTCCCTAAATTTTGCTGAACAACTGGATATTGTTATAGAACAAAACAAAATCAGTCTTATGTGCAAAAGTCGGTCTGAGATAGGTGGTTGAGCTTGTGGTAAGAGCTAAAACTGTGCAGCTTCTAGGGGAAGATATAAGAACATATCTTCATCTCCTTGGAACGAGCAAAGATTTCTGACAAAGGACATAAACACCAGTCTCCACAAAATTAAAAATAATAATTCATCAAAGTTAAATTTCATTCCCCTTAAAAGACCCAATTAAGCAAATAAAAAGACCAAACAATGAAACTGGGAGAAGATGTTTGCAATTCATACATCTAATAAAGGAATTGTATCTGGAATATGTTAAAAAGAAAAATAGAGAGAGAAAAACTCTTGCAACTCAATAATAAGACAAACCAATTCTATAAAAATCATGAAAATAAACATATACTTGCAGATGAATGGCTAATAAGCACATTAAAATAAAAATATTGTCATCAGAGAAATTCAAAGTAAACCTACTGCATGATGCCAGTAGACACTCAATAGAATGGCTAAAATTAAAGAGGAGAAAAGAAAAGAAAAGTAAAAAATTGATAAGGTCCAGTGTTGACAACACTACCTAGCAACAAGGACTATTACACGTTCCTCATGGAAATGCATAACGGTACCACCTCTGAAACCTCCATGATGATTTCTTAGAAAGTTAAATATACACTTACAATGTACTCCAGCCATCTCATTCCTGGGTATTTAGCCAATAAATATGAAAGTATATATCCAGAAACATAAGCCTACAAGACTATTCATAGAAGTTTTATAGCAGGCAAAATTCAGAAACAACCTATGTATCTATCAACTGGAAGATCAATAAATCATCTTTGGTATATGCCCACAATTCAACATTCATAGGCATTAAAAAGGAATAATATAATGATGTATGAAACAAGGGAGTAGAATCTTTAAAACATTTTGCTGAATAAATGTGGTCAGGATTTAAAGAGAGCATATTGTATGACCATTTGCATGAAGTCTAAGAATAGATAAAGCTTGTTTTTGTGCTATAAATGTAAAGATTGGCTTTTTTGGGGGTGGGGTGGGGTGGGGAGAATTTATATTTTGATCATGGTTTTGGTTATATGGGTTTAAATATATGTCAAAATTCAACACACTGTTAAGATCTTTGCACTGAACTATATGTAAATTATCTCTTAACAAAGAAGGCTGAAAGTAATAAAATAGATTTTCTCTTAAAAAACTCATCAACTTATCAAAACAATAAAAAGTACACTTAAAAAGAATATCACCATTTTCTGCAAACTCCTAAAAATAATCAAATGATCAATCTAGCAGTGATTCTCAAGTACAAATAAAATTACAAAAAAGAGACTCAACTTCATGTAAGAACCTGTAGAGCTGTGTTCCAGTAGCCATGTTTATTAAAGATGATTTTATAATGATATAGATTTTGCAGTGTGACTGTGTGATTGTGAAAACCTTGTGTCTGATGCTCCTTAAAAAAAAAAAAAAAAAAAAAGAACCTGTGTTGAAAGAACACATCATTATCAAAGAAATCCTTTAGTCAATATGCGGAAATTTTATATTATTTAGCTAGACTATTATGGGAAATAAAATATATAGAAAATCATGTCAAGTAATACTTAAAGGATGCAATAAGAAATATCGAAATATGGGAGAATTCTGATGAACAAACTATTCATCTGGTCTATGAATAAGTTTCAATGAGACTGAAGAGTGTTGGATAATCTTTTAAAACAAATATGTAAAACTTTCTCGGTCCTCATTCCAATAAACAGACACTAAAAAACTATTTGAACATTATGTATTTCATTAAATTAGGAAATAATTGTCATTTTATGTGTTGTAATGAATATTTTAAAAGTTCTTAATTTTAAAGGTGCATATACACATACATATTATGGATAAAATTATAATAATAGCTGAGATCATTATTTAAAATAGTTTGTTAAGATATATGGGGGAGTAGTGTTACAAATGAAGTGAAATTGGCTATGAGTTTAATTGAGTGAAATTGAATAATATATACTTTGGATTTCCTAATACAGGCTTAAGTACTTTTTGATATTTTAAATTTCTGTAATATGTAATTGTAAACAAAGCCTCTACAAGAGAACAAATATAACTTATATAGTAAACAGACCAAGAGTTTCACAGAATTCCTTTGAAAACTTTTTCAATGTAGGTTGACAGTATCAGTCCAAAGAACAAATTTAGTAAAGATAGTATTGTAATGGCAAAATGTACTATCCTCAATACAATGGGTCCTGATGATAGCGTGAATAGAAATGTGCTTTTATTCATGTACAATATGGATATATTTTTTAAAATTAAATTTATATATGTGGAGAACTTTTCTTAAACTATGTATTTGCATGCAGTACCAGTAATCAAAGACATAATATTAATTATAAGAATCTCTAAGGATCTGAGAAGGATGAACTCTCTCTTGCATTAGCTGATAATTGTCTTAATACAGAAGAGGAATGTATTTGCTCAGATATTTTCACAGACCCCAATTTTCTTCCAATTTAATGCTTCCAAAATTCTTTTCTGATTGCCTACATTTTTTTTCCAAAACATTTAAAAAGTTCTGGTAAGTAAAATGGTTCTGTGAAAGCAAAATTGTATCCTTAGCTCCAGAAATGCAGAGGGAATCAGACAGTTGTGAACTAGTGGTGAGGCTCTTTCCTGATATTTATACATGTTATTTTGGTCAACATGAATGCTTACACTCTACAACTTCTGCTGTGCTGTCCTATCCAAGTACTGCTGACGTGGGCGACTCTGGTGTTCTTCTGAAAGAGACTGAAAATAGAGATGAATAGCCAATTCTTTGTGTGAGTGTGTGTGTGTGGGGGGGTGTTGTTTTCTTAGACAGCATATATTTTAGTTAAAATATATATTTTTCAATTGCATCTAAGTCCCCTTGATATTTGTCAGTTGATAAACTTTTGGGAAACAATCATTTGTAAAGTCACCTAAACCTCCGATGGGTACATATATTTTCTTTATATGTATAGTGAAGCAGGGATCTTGGTATGGTGAACAGTAGGCACTACAGTTTTTTTTGAACCAAACTTTTAGTCAGTACTGGATTTAATTTTAGTTCAAAATTTGATGCTCTAAATGTTGCCTAGAATAGAGCTAGTTCATATTGCTAGAGCGATGCATTTTAATAGTCTAAATATGAGTTGAAATGAATAAAAATCCCCATATATAAATTCATCCCCATGTATATAAATTCACACACACACGCGCGCGCACATCCATTCTATTTCTTGTTAGAGGAAGCCCCCAAATTGATTCATATATAAGGAACCATTTTTCTTTGTTAAAAATGTGCTAAATATGTCAATAAATACAAAACAATTAACAATCTAATTATCAGAAATTTTATGGAAAAAAAAATGAAAGGGTACATTCAAGTAAGAATTCTTGAAGTACATGCTCCCGAAAGCCTATATTAGTAAAATCCTGCTGCCTGTATTTCCTAATATAAGCTATATTTAATATTCTGGAGGCATCTTTCAAAAATGGTTAGCTTAATTTTTATGCATTTGTTGTTCAGTCAACTTAAAAGATAAAAATAAGCAATAATTAAATAACAGACCTTTTGCTACTTTGTGAAAACTATTATCTATTTTACCTTTCCCATTGTCCCTGACTACTTTAGATAAAAAATATTTTACATGCCCGTAAATATAGGAGGATCTGTTAAATTAATGCAACTTCACAAACTAATTTCTGTCTTCAGATATAAGGACAAGGAGAACAGAGCAAAAGTTGCAGTTAATATTAAAATATATATGAAACTATCATTTGATTTCCTGTATAGACATACCCAACTCCACTAGGAGAAACTGTTCTTAGAATCCATTTTAGTACACAGAGTTATATTGCTCAGAGCAGATTAATAAATAGGCTTTCTGCTTTATTAATGTCTGCTTTGAATTTGGTTCCCTTGATTGTATCTTACTTTTATAATACCTCTGATGTTCAAAAATTGAGCAAAAAATATGATCATAATTTTAAACCAGAACCTGGATGCAGGTATTTCAAAGCCCTTACACTTAGGACTTATTCCTTACAGATTCTCTCTCTAAATTAAGTTTTGTATCTGTTACTTCATTTTCATTACCTATATCATCATTTTAGTTTAAACTGTTTTGTGTCACTTCATATGCTGTAGAAACACCAGTGATATCCTTACATCCTTAGCATCATTTCTGTGACTTTGTTGCATTAGTTCTACATCCTGGTTAGCTACTTTCTTCCTCTCTACTAAGATGAATCTCCCAGGATCCGTTTAAGTACATTCTTATCTGTGATATCTTTCTTTATTATCCTTATACATGACACTCTCTCTCTTCTGAATTCATTGCCAGCATGAACTCTGCTATCAAGTAGTTTAAGATCCCCTGGTGATTCAAGGAAAGCAAACTTCAAAAATGACTAATGGTATGATCCAGGGCCAAATGAGAGATAGGAACTATAAGTGCATGTCTGAGGCAAGAGAGATCACCAAGGACTGGGATATGATCTGTATTTATTGAAAAATGGCATCAGGCCCCCCAAAAGAATACTTTAGATGTTAGGGATAAGATCAGAAAGCAATTTCTGAAATAAATAATAAATGTAAAAGAAAATCTACATTAGTCTGTAAAAAATGTCCTAGGAAATATGCATAAAGACATAATATATATAAAGCTTATAAACTAAAGCATTTTCCCCAAGTCACCATTTTTCCTAAGTTTTATCCCAAAATATCTTCAATGAGACACCACTCTATGAACTAAATAAAATCAGATACAATAAAAATCATTGTAAACTGCAACAGTAGTCTTGGTATATTTTGTTGCATTAATGAAATATTGTGAACAGTTATGCAGTAAAAATTTATCTGGGATTTCCTAACATCATCCAAAAGAGAAATAACCTAATTCTGTATGATTTGACTGAGATATTTCGACAGAAAATTCTCCAAAGGGAAAAAGATCAATTCATCTCATTACAACCACATTATAGAAATATTTCTTAAAGAATATCAAACTCCCTTTGGTCCAGTTCAATGCTCCCCAGGTAACTGTCTGATATATCATTTGTTTTTCTGTGCAGAAATATGCATACCCACTAGGAAAGAATTTCTTAATATCCACTCCAGTTAACCAAGCCATGCTATTCATTGCAGATTAATACACAAGCATGCTT